>NW_011494882.1:2272129-2289032 GCF_000754665.1 Bison bison bison
CTGTGGTACATATACACAATGGAATATTACTCAGCCATTAAAAAGAATACATTTGAATCAGTTCTACTGAGGTGGATGAAACTGGAGCCTATTATACAGAGTGAAGTAAGCCAGAAGGAAAAACACCAATACAGTATACTAACGCATATATATGGAATTTAGAAAGATGGTAACCATAACCCTGTGTACGAGACAGCAAAAGAGACACTGATGTATAGAACAGTCTTATGGACTCTGTGGGAGAGGGAGAGGGTGGGAAGATTTGGGAGAATGGCATTGAAACATGTAAAATATCATGTAAGAAACGAGTTGCCAGTCCAGGTTCGATGCAAGATACTGGATGCTTGGGGCTAGTGCACTGGGATGACCCAGAGGGATGGTATGGGGAGGGAGGAGGGAGGAGAGTTCAGGATGCGGAACACATGTATACCTGTGGCGGATTCATTTTGGTATTTGGCAAAACTAATATAATTATGTAAAGTTTAAAAATAAAATTAAAAAAAAAAAAAAAGAGTTAGTGCTGGAAAGCTATGAGAACCCCTATGTCTTATGGAATTCAGGAACACAGTTCCTCCAGATAACTTCTGGATCATCCCCAACCCCTCTGAGCCTGGGCAGGTTATCAGAGAAGCTCCATTCAAAAGCCACTTCTCCCCCCACGCAGCCACACTGACCACAAGTGAATTCACTTATAATAATTAGTAGCACTGACTCAGCATTTCCTATCTGCCAGGCCCTGGGCTTCCTGCGTTATTTCCCTCATATCTTACTGCCATCCTTCCAGGCAGGCAGTATTATTTTTACTTCCCAGTGAGGAAAGTAGGCACAAAAAGCCCAAGCACCTTGCCCAGGTCCCAGTGCTAGTGAGTGGTAAATGGGGACTTGAACCTGGCAGCCTGACTCAAAGGTTCAGGCTCTACCTTGCTATTTCCCTGTACCTTCTAGGACCCTGCCTCCCCCTCCCTTTGTAAGTGGAACCTCTCCTGCCTTAACACTCAGGCTCTGATGGTTCCACTGAAGACTCTGGAGCTGGTCACTCCCTTCCTTTTATATCTAATAAATAACATGAAAGGGATGGGCAGGACTCAAGCCAGAACAGAAAGCAAACAGGAAGATAAAAGCTAAGCCAATATCAAATTAGCAGAGGCTTTTTTTTAAGTAATATCTTCTAAAGTTAAAATAGCCAAACTAAGAAGCATTCACTTTCGCTTTTAAATTGCTTCAAAATATCTGATGGAAAGAGTAATATTTCTACTAGGGATATTTTAGAACTGTGATGCATCAAAGAAAACTAGTTTCTCAAAGAAAAAAGGATTGCTTTGCTTGCTCCAGTCTTTATCAAATCACTGTTAACCTAGAAGTGACGACAAGATTATGTGTCATTTGGCCTGAATGGTTTTTAAAAGGATTTTTACCAAGCTGCCAACATTTAAAAGTCTGTGGTGATTTCACATGTAAAAACCCTTAGATTTCCATCTTTTTTTTGCAAAGGTATAGCCACACTAAGTGCCTCCTGTCTCATGGGCATGCAAACCCTATAGATGGGGCATGTGATCTCTAGTTTACCACAATCTCCACCACTCCACATTGCCTCATAAGAAATCCTCCTCATCACCACGTAGGCCAAGCCTCTAGAGGCACCTGTGTTGATAGGCTCTTCACACAAAGCTATGGGCAGACAAGAGATGGTGTTCTGTCCCCTAGAGCCCTACCTGCTCCACTCCTATGTCCTTCCCGAGTCACTCTCATGTCACCATAGACCCCAGGGATGCTCTTCAGCACCTTCTCCCCACCATGTACCACCCCACCCCCATGCCGCCACATCTACAACTTACCTGCTACTCTGAGTCACTTTGCTGTCTCTTCACAGGCGTCACCGGCACCTCCCCATTGACACTGTCGGTCCCACTAACTGACATCAAACTTCTCCGCTCCTTCTGATTGGACTTGGGTTCCACTTTTGTAACTCTAAACCTGAGCGGGTGGAGCAGGGGGAAGAGGAGATGTGATGGGTTTTGCTTTTCCACTGAACAAGAACCATGAATGAACTAAAAATCCACCTGGAGGATCCCAAAACAAACACAGTCAAAAGTTAGGACAGCAGTGAAAATCACCACATTCACATGTGCACACTACTATATATAATAAAATAACCAACAAGAGCCTCCTATATAGCAGAGGGAACTATACTCAATATTTTGTAACAACCTATAAGGGAAAAGAATCTGAAAAAGAATATATATATGTGTGTGTGTATGTAATAAAAACCAAATCACTGCTGTACACCTGAACATGACATTTTAAATCAACTATACCTCAATCAAAAAAAAAAATTTTTTTTAAAAGAAAAGAAATTCACCATATACAACAGGAGGGACCATCCCACAGAGCAAGGCTCCCCATCCCCGGCCAAACCTCCCAGCTACTGTTCACTCAACGCATCAGAGATTCTGCGACACAGTTTATAGAGCATGTGCAAACGCACTAAGAAACAAGGGCACTCAAATATGAAACAGCCTCAGAGCTGTGGTTTCTAACAAGGACCTGAGCATTTACATCAGTTGTTTTAACCACAGAGACTGGATAAAAGCCTGATTAGTATGTACATCAGATGTTCACTAGGCAGTTGCCTTCCTCAAAATTTTCCCGGCAGAATGTCTATCTCTACACACAGGCACGCATACACACACATGGCCCCAGTCACACGTTTAACCAGAATCAGTCAGAGGCAGGGTTTTTGTGTATGCTTGGGTTTTGTCTGTTTTGTTTTTTTTTTTTTTTAAAGCAAATTTGGGCTTTCATTAAGAGTTAAGGAATTTGAGAGAAATTTTTCTCAAGAATTAAAAGAGAAGGAAAATTTATTCAACTGGAATACTTTTCTCATCTATCACCATCAATACCCTTAAGTCTTTTCTAAGTCTCTAGTCCTGGTCTTCATTTCCCTCATAACCATCTAAAATAAATTCTCCTTCTTTGTCCAAAATGAGCTCACTGACCAGAATGGGGAGGGAGATGCTGCAGAAGTGAAGGGAGGATGAGGAAAAAAGCTGTCACCACAAACCTAGGTAGTCAAGCTCTAAGACTCTCTTGAAGCAACATATGCTGAAACACAGCCTGTGCTCATTCAACATTCATAGTATTTATTCTGTTAATACCTCCAAGACACAGAGTTGGATGTGGGGCACTTTTTTTTATTGGAGTATAATTACTTTACAGTGTTTGTGCTAGGATCTGGGGCATTTAAAAAAGCCATGTTGAATCCGAGTAGAAAGTTTCAGCAGATTTTTTTTTAAAGCAAACAAAATACACTTTGTCCAAACAACTTGCAGGTTCTCACCCCACTCTACATTCATAAGTTCCCATGACTCTGTTCTGAATAAAACAGCATGGTCACGAGTTGCACTGTTTTGCTATAAGTGGCAAAGAGCCATGCAGTCTTCTCTTTGTTGCCTGTGCAACACATGGTAAAACTCAGTGAAATTCAAATAATAAATAATAATAACAGATACCAATTCCTTATTTCTAATTTTTATTTTATATTGTAGCATAGCTGATTAACAATGTTGTGTTAGTTTCAGGTGTACAGCAGAGTGGTTCCGTTATACATACACATGTGTCCATTCTTCAAACTCTTTTCCCACTTGGGTTACTACATATTACTAAGCAGAGTTCCCCATGCTGTGCAGTAGGTCCTTCTGTGCCAACAATTCTTGAGTGTATAATAATCGACAAAAACTGAATTAAGATCTTTGCATGAGTCACCTTATTTAGTCTTCACAGCCACCCAGTGAGGTGTCATTCCCATTTTATAGAGGGGGATACTGAGGCACAGAGAGAAGGAACAGTTTGTAGTGGTGCCAGGACTCAAATGAGGGCAATTTGGTGAGTCTAGGCTACTCTTCCTAGAGTTATCAGCAGAGAAGCAGGACCATATAGGCAGCACTGTCAGAGTTTGCTCAGGGCTTCCCCCGTCTGGCTCCAGCATGCTTACTCTCCACCACTACTCTCTACTGCCTTCACCCAAGCAGCATTAGCCATGCAGTTCCTGTGGGACTCTCAAAATCAACCAAAAATGCTGTGTGTGTGTGTGCTTAGTCACTTAGTCATGTCTGATTCTTTGCGACCCTGTCGATTGCAGCCCGCCAGGCTCCTCTGTCCATGGGGATTCTACAGGCAAGAATACTGGAGCAGGTTGCCATGCCCTCCTCCAGGGCATCTTCCCAGCCCAGGGGTCAAATCCAGGTCTCCCGCATTACGGGCAGATTCTTTACCTTCTGAGCCACCAGGGAAGCTCACTACGTAACATCAAATTACTACCCTGGTTGTTCAGACCGTAAAGAAACTGCCTGCAATTCGGGAGACCTGCATTCCCTCCCTGGGTCAGGAAGATCCCCTGGAGAAGGGAATGGCAATCCACTCCAGTATTCTTGCCTGGGAAATCCCATGGACAGAGGCACATGACGGGCTGTAGTCCATGAGGTCACAAAGAGTCAAACACAACTACGTGACTAACACACACACATCATCAAATTGATTCACCACCCCCAAAGACCTCCGCATCACATGTAGGTCACCAGCAAATGGAAGTTTCAGACTGGGGAAGCAGGGCACAGAGGAGGCGGACTAAAGAAAGCAGTCCCAGGAACCCACATGATCTTACACGGCAGACACTGGACCAGCTCCTTCTCTTTCCTTCTTCCCAGCACAGGGCTGGATGACATTTCCTACCCCCCTGGGCATTAGGTGTGGCTGAGTGATTGAATGCCATCCAGAGGAATGTGAGCAAGAATGAAATGTGCCACTTCAGGCCCATCCCATTAAAACCTTTTGTGAACAATCCTCCGAGGACTTTCTCCTGCTAGCAAACCTGGCAGAGGCACAAGACGGAAAGGACCTGGGGCTGTGGATGACTGCTCCAAGAGCCACCACCAACCTGGTCTCCACGAGTGACATGAACTGCTGTAGAGAGTGGAGATTCTTTATTAGAGAAAGTGTGATGCTGTCACTTGACCAGGCCAAGGGCTGCACAGAGAGCTGATAAAACATTAGTTCTGGGTGTGTCTGAGGGCATTTGCAGAAGGCTTTTGCAGAAGATAATAGCATTTGAATTGGTGGATTGAGTAAAGATCATCTTCCCCGATGCAAATAAGAATCATCCAAACCCTCAAAGGCCTGAATACAACAAAATGGCAGAGGAAGACTGAATTTGCTGTTTTTCCTTGAGCTGACACCTCACTCTTCTTTTGCCATCAGACATGAGCATTCCGGGTTCCTAGGCCTTCAGACTGGTGCCAGGACTAACACCATTGGCTTGCCTGGTTCTCAGACCTTTGGGCTTGGACTGAATTACCACCAGCTCTTCTGGTTCTCCAGATTGCAGACAGAAGGTCGTGGGGCTTCTTGGCCTCCGTGATCATGTGAGCTAATTCCCATAATAAATCTCTTCTCATACGTATGTATGTGTGTGTGCATATATATAATATGGTGGAGGTGGTTTAGTCGCTAAAGTCATGTTCAACTCTTGGCAACACCATGGATTATAGCCTGCCAGACTCCTCTACCCATGGGATTTCCCAGGCAAGAATACTGGAGTGGGTTGCCATTTCCTCCTCCAGGGGATCTTTCTGATCCAGTAATCAAACCCACATCTCCTACACTGGCAGGCAGATTCTTTACCTGAGCCATCAGGAAGCATAATATAGAATCTTATTGATTGTGTATATATATGCATGCACGCTCAGTTGCTTCAGTTGTGTCCAACTCTTTGCAACCCTATGGACTGTAGCCTGCCAGGCTCCCCTGTCTGTGGGATTCTCCAGGCAAGAATACTGGAGTAGGTTGCCCTGCCCTGAGCCAGGGGACTTTCCCGACCCAGGGATTGAACCCATGTCTCTTAAATCTCCTGCATTGGCAAGTGGGTTCTTTACCACTAGCGCCACTCTGGGAAGCGCACACACACACACACAATACATACAGAATCTTACTGATTCCTGGAAAATCCTAATACAGCAAGTAATTAATTTATTGCCCTAATCAATACATCTCACATCTGATCTCACAATAACCACCTCTTAGAATTCTTCTTCTGTTGGAAAAATGCAGGACTCAAGACTAGAAAATATCAAAGAAGCCAAGAGACAGGACCAAGCCAGGCTCAGGAGAATACACGCTACGTTTAATAGGTGTACAAATCCACACGGCAGAGCAACCATGTCACACAAACCCCAAGCATCCCAGGACTCACCTGCCCACAGAGAGGACGGTGACCTCTCCTTGGCGCCTCGGGCGGCCCTCTTTGGACTTGTTGGTGGGTTTTATGAAGTGCCACCGCTTGTGCCTACACCGATGACACACGTCCCGCTCGACAGGACCCCCTACTGTGTGCAGATGGTGGCCGCAGATATGCTTCCCTGGGGTGACCCCTGGTGACAAGGGCCCGGGGCTCACCGGCGGGCTCCCAGGAGTGCTGGGCGTCACTGGGCTAAGATAGGAAGAAAAAAAGGAAGAGGTTACTTAAAAGAAATAGCTACACCATTTGCTCCCTCTGCAATGAAAGAAGTTTAAATCAAAAGGAAAAATACCTCTTCCAATTATACAAATGGGCTTTGTGGACTGATCTCAGGCAGCAGGTACTCAGCTTTTGAGACTATACAATGACAGCTCATTGTGAACAGTAATGATGTGATTTATCACTTCTAGTTAACTGGTTGGAAATAAACCACTGCTTTTAATGACGATGCACTGCTTATCTTTGAAGTACAAGGTTTCTTTTCTTGTATGGCTGATCTCCCTTCTCATACAATCTAATTTCATGCAAACTAATTTCTCATACTTACCCAAATGCCTCCTAGATCTCTAAGCAAAGAAAGGCCCTGAATATATATACACTGGAGGAAAGAAAAACTTAAATTCCAATCCAATCATTAGATGACTTAGGAAGGAATATTTGATCCAGTCTGACTATTGGGTCAAAGGAAGAAGGCTTTTAGGCCAAGATATCAAAAGTGACGCTCAAAAGAGACGTTGATAATAATAATAATAAAAACCTAACAGCATTCTAAGCATTCGATCTTTACAAAACCTCTAAATCGGAATTATTTATAAAACAAGGACACTGAGCCTCAGAGCAGTTAAGCAACTTGCTCAAAGTCACACAGTGATGGCTCTGAGATCCAAATCTAGAAAGACTAAATCTGAAACCATGATCTTAACCATCATGCTACAGTGCTTCAGAAACAGGGGAGACTACTTTGACAACCTAGAAGAAACCCAGCCAGGCCATCCAAAGTATAAAAAGCACAAGTCTAAAGGTTAGATGCTGGCTGCTTTCAAAAGGCATGTTTCAGGCTTCTGGTCCTCTAGAAAAGGAGGAGTTAAGACAGGACAGGGCTGGCCTGACCAGGAATCTGCACTCTGATGTGGAATAGGTGGGTGTGAGTGTGGGTGTGGGCCAGTCAGCATGTCACAGCAGAGCCTGACGCCTGAGACCAGGCCAAGAGTCCCAAAGGCACATGGAGGTCTCATGATATATCAACCAGCCTTCATGCTACAGATAACCAGCCCACTTGTCCACTTCAAAAGGAGCACGCATAATTGAAGAGAAAGTCTCAAAGACCCCAAACAGCCAAAAGTTTCCTGGCTTTCGTTAAGGATACTTTTTACATTGTTAAAATAAAAACACACAGCTGCAGCTTTCTGGGGTAAAACAATGTTAATATCACATATTAGGAGGTTGAATTGTAAGTTTAACAACATTCATTCAAGAAACATTTATCAAAAGAAAAAAAAATGAAACAATTATCTATATGTGCTGTGCACAAAATCCAATGATGGGGACTTTAGGATGCTCTAAGATGACTGAGGTGACATGGTCCTTAGATGAGGAACCTGTGGTCAGGGCTGGAATGTGGGGGGACCCACAGCCCATGAGTCTCCATGAACTACACCACCAGGGCTCCCAACACTGGCCCTCCTGAACTGAGTCACCTCACTGAAACGCGGGTCTAACGTGGCCAGTTTCACAAACATGTATGAAACAGCTAAGATGTGCTGTGTGCACAACCTACAGAGTAAGCAGAAAAAGGTCCAAACCCCTTGCGGAAAAAGGTTCAAACCCCTGGCGAGGTCACTCAGACCCAATTTGCTTCCTTGGTCCTTCTTGCTTCTGTCCACAGCACATCCTCAGGCCACCCTAGACTGAAACTTCCCAGGGCATCCCACACTTTCACTCTCCTGGGCCTTTTGTCCTGAGCTTTGTCTCCCCACAAGCTTCCCCTACTTCTTGTTTCTACTCCCCATTAGACTGCATCCTCCTTGGCAAGGATGTATGAAGGCCCAGCTCCAGCATCATGCCCAGCACACAGCAGGCACTCAATAAATGCTCTCTGAAGCATGAAAGACTACACAGAAATATAGTTGCCTGTGATTATGACCAACTGTGAAGCTCAACAACCATAATCAAAAACAAACATCCATACCCTAATACAAAAATAGAACTTAGCTGCTGCTGCTGCTGCTGCTAAGTCAGTCGTGTCCGACTCTGTGTGACCCCATGGACAGCAGCCCACCAGGCTCCCCCGTCCCTGGGATTCTCCAGGCAAGAACATTGGAGTGAGGTGCCATTGCCTTCTCCAATAGAACTTAGCAGGTGCTCCCAAACCAGCCCAGTTTTTCATTTAAGCATAACTAATTGTTCATGGAGGTCTTCAGTGCCCGAGATAGTCTGTATTTCTTATGATGTTCCAGTTAGGTTGGTATGGCGGTTACCCTCAGTTTATAGATAATGGAATTTGAGCTCAGAGTGGTCAGTTAACTTACCCGAGAAGAGGGGAGCCATAAGTGGCACAGGGAAGACAATTCAGGTGCCCAGTTCCAGGGCTTCCTCCTCCCATCATGGTTCACTAACCCAGCAGTTCTCAACCAGGGGCGACTTCACCCCCAGGGGACACGGACAATGTCAGGAGACATTGTGGGATGTCACACCGCAGGAGAAAGGGACCATGGCATCCATGCACTGGAGGTCAGGAATGCTGTTAAACTTCCTACAAGGCAAAGGACAGTTCCCCACAGCAAAGAATTCTCTGGCTCACGTGTCAATAAGGACAAAGTAGAGAAACCTGCTCCAGCAGATAATTGAAAACAAAAGCCTCATAAAGTCAGGGGGAAAGCACTCACCTTTCAGGATCACACACGCTGTTATCTTCTACCATTGCTGCTAAAATGTCAACATTTGCTAAAAAAAAAAAAAAAAAATTAAAATGGAATGAATTAGATGAGTGATCATAGAATTAGCATATCAGAAAAACTGGTGGAAAAACACCTAATTGAATTTCTTCAATTCACAGATGAGGCCTTGGGGCCCTGGAGAAGGCAGGGCCTTTCCCAAGGAAAGTCCAGATATGGCTCCATCTGCAGATAATTTTCAACTCACAGGAAGCTAGTGAGAGTGACAGAGGATCTATGCAAGGGAAAGTAGATCTACCACAAAGCTCTGCTTCCTATACATCATCAGCAATATAACACAGAAATTTCTTTCTCCTCTTCTCAAACCAAAGGGAAACTCAATTTAACTCACTCTGCTAAATATGTCATGAAATGCATGACCCGAGACCTATATTCTAATAACTTACATGTGTTCAAATAATTAGCCCTAAATTCTGGATACCCCATGTAATATCAAGTCTATGGGCTTCCCCGATGGCTCAGTGGTAAATAATCCGCCTGCAGCACACACAAGAGACTCAGGTTTGATCCCTGGGTCAGGAAGATCTCCTGGAGGAGGAAATGGCAACCCACTCCAGTACTCTTACCTGGAAAAACCCAAGGATGGAGGAGCTTGTGGGGCTATAGTTCATGGGGTCGCAAAGAGTCTGATCTTTGGACATGCCTGATCAGAGCACAGTAACAGCATCAAGTCTATCCCACACAGCACTGGGGATGAGAAAGGGTTAGTTTTTCAGGTGGGCCATTTGGTTAAGCTCTGCTTAAGGACCATACAAGACCTTAACTCTAGCCAGGTATCTTAAAATTTCAAATGCTGGTCAGGGTCAGATGCATGAGTGCTAAGTCACTTCAGTTGTGTCCGACTCTGTGCAACCCTATGGACTGTAGTCTGCCAGGCTCCTCTGTCTGTGGGGATTATCCAGGCAATAATACTAGGGAGGTGTTGTGCCCTCCTCCAGGGAATCTTCCTGACCCAGGACTGAACCCCAGGTTTCTTATATCTCCTGCATTGGGAGGCAGGTCCTTTATCACTAGGGCTTACATAGGAAGTTCACTGGTTACACACATCAGTTATCTAATATGGACTGAGTTAAATTAGACTTCTAATGTTAATTTTAAAAAAAAAATCCAAATTTGTAGGTGGAACCTAGGCTGTCAACTAAAGCAAACTGAATCTCAGCTTCTTGGGCGCCCACCCTGCCACCGTACACAGACACACATGTTACTTCATTTTTTGTAGGGTGTCAAGTCTTAAGAATAAAAGATGGAACTGAATGGTCAAGTTCCTCTTGGGTATCTCCTGGCAAGGCCAGATGTTGTGACTGACTCCTGACCCCTTTCCATTGATTTTTTAAAAAATGTTTATTTATTTTTGGCTATGCTGGGTCTTCGTTGCTCCCTGGGCTTTTTCTCTAGTTGTGGCAAGCGGGGGCCACTGTCTAGTTGCAGTGCACGGGCTTCTCGCCGCAGTGGGTTCTCTTGTGCAGCACAGGCTCCAGGCACATGGGCTCCAGTAGTTGTAGCTCCCAGTCTCTAGTGCACAGGCTTGTAGTTGTGGCGCACCGGCTTAGCTGCTCCATGGCATGTGGGATCTTCCCGGATCAGGGATCAAACCCATGTCTCCTGCATTGGCAGGCAGACTCTTTAACACTGAGCCACCAGGGGAACCTCTCCATTGATTTTTAAAGTGCTGTTCTCAATACTAACCACAACAAGTTCTCTAGACATAAAACAATTTTTTAAAAAGTCACTATTTACCATGTGAGCTAACACCAACATTTAATATTCAACAATCTCGAAATTCCAAGAGAAGGAAAATTAACTCCAGTTTCAACACTGCTGCTTTTAAGTCAACAGCTAAAGATGGATCTAGTGTTCTGCAACTTTTTTTCATGACTGCTCCACCCAGAAGCTTTTTTTTTCCGACATTTTTTCCTAATTCATCCTCCCATAAAACTATAATACTGAAGATAAACAATTGTTTATGTATTATATGCATATCTGTGTTTTACATATAAAATAGTAAGGGATTTTTTGCCCCAAAATCCAATATTATCCCCTTCACAACCCTTGCAAATGCATAGAATTTTTGAAGAAATACTAATGGAACACACCATCATTTTCAAAAAGAAATAATTTCTTTGCCTTTCATGACTATCTGTGAAAATGCACAAATACATTTCCAAATATAAGTTTTGATATAAAAAGACTCATCATTACAAAAAAAAGCACTGAAATGGATCAGTAGTGCCTTCTCCCACAGGACAAAAAAAGGCATGTTACCCTCTAAGTCAAATTTAAATATAATTTAATTATTTCCCTTGAACTAATACTAAGAATTCCAAAAAACATTTTCTTTCAGATAAAGTGTTTAGGGAACACACAATAATTTGCCAGCTGACATTTATATTATGCTGCTGCTGCTGCTGCTGCTAAGTTGCTTCAGTCATGTCCGACTCTGTGCGACCCCATGAACTGTAGCCCACCAGGCTCCTGCATCCATGGGATTTTCCAGGCAAGAGTACTGGAGTGGGGTGCCATTGCCTTCTCCGTTATATTAGGCTATCTTTTACTAAACTTCAAAACTATTAACAAAAAGGGGGGGAAATAACAACCAAAGAAAGAAATGGAAACAAAGATAACACTAATAGCATTCACTTATAAAGATGAGCTTTTCAAAAAGTTTATATAGTTACCTGAGAAAATTAATCACCTGCAAAATGATGACCTCTGTTAGAAACATCAAATTATAAAATGCTCCCAGGAAGATAATTAAAATATATTAAAAGCATTACTTTTTTTTAGGCTTGTGTTGTATCTCATATATTCACGTATCCCTGTACTTCACCCTTATTTCTTAGAAACAATAGTAAACAACCCCTTTGTTTGCTGTGAGCAATGATTTAAGAGTAGGCTCAAGTTTTTATGCAAATAACATGCATACTCATGTAGGACCAACACATGCACACACGCACTCATGTAGACCCTTGTCTCTAGGCTTTCACCCAGTCTATACCAGGGTGTAAATCTCAGTGAACTATCCCTTGGGAACCTTTTTGGTTTCCTGTGATGAGAAAACCCTAACGTAACACCACCATTAGCACATAAACACATGCTTTAATTTGGTTATAAAATTACTATAAAAGAGCAAAATCCAATTAAGTTCTATTAAATATACATCTCTTTGTGATTACTCATAACTCCAATAAGCTCCAAGAGACAGTTTTCCCCACACTTTTTTAAAAAAAATTTATTTATTTGGCTGCACCAGGATCTTTGTTGCATCTTGTGGGAATCTTTCTTTATGTTGCACAGGCTCAGTAGTTGTGGCAGAGGGGCTTGGTTGCTCCGCAGCATGAAGGATCTTAGCTCCCTGATCAGGGATCCAACCTGTATCCTCCCCATTGCAAGGCTAATTCTTGACCACCGGACCACCAGGGAAGTCCCCTCCCCTAAACTTGTCAACATTCTGTCCAACTATACTTCCTTTCATGGGTGTCCAAAGGATGGGAGGAGTCAGTTACAGGGCAAGCAAAACCTGTCAAGAACAGGGAAAATTTTCTAGTGAGCAGTCATTTCCAAATACTGCTTCCTCTCTTCTTTCCTGAACTTCTGCCTGATAATATGCATAGAGTAGTCAAAATCAGCCCTGTTTTCTCTCCCACCATTATTCTCTTTAAAGTTTTCCCTTACATTCAAGGCAAGAACCTGGTATGTGCCAGCCACTGTCAAAAAGCTTTGTAGACCTTCCGTGTCGGATTCACTCTAATAGCAGGCAGAATTATCATCCCCATTTTACAGATAGACACTGAGGCCTAAAGACTGTACTGACTGTCCAGAATCCCACAGCTAGAAACAGACCTAGATACAAAAACCTGGTCTATCTGACTCTAGGGTGGGTGCATTTCACCCCAACCAACTCCTCCCTACTCCTTCTGAGTCTCCACCCAAATGATGATGGTTTAACAGTTCACAGGATGTTTGCATAATTATTATGGCAAGTTTCAGGGATCTACTCAGTAATGATGGTAGTTTATGAAGAAACCCTTTTAGCCATCACACAAATTGAGTGCCAAGATGAGAATTTCACCAAGGGACCCCTCTCTTCTGCCCAATGTAAATAACCATAATCCGGGGTGCTTGGACAGTAATCACAATACTGACAGGTGCTGCTATTTTCAGACAGTGTCTGGCCCTGGCAGAGAAGCCCAGCTGGAGAGTTGCAGGTACTTTCCAAACTTCCGCAGTGATCACCCAAATGCTCTTCAGTCCTGCTCTATTTAGAAAGGATTACAGACTAGTGGGAAAATAATCAGTGTGCAGTTTAGCCAATAAATTCATCCTACAAGAGATATTTGTCTAAACGAAATGTGATTTGCAACATCCAAGACATGATAGGTTTAAACCATAAATAAGAATGTCACCATAAGTACTGGTGAAGTATTACCCCCTTAGCCAAATTAAAAATGCAAAGCAGAAGATGAGTCATATATCAGGACTGAAAGTGTTTTAAAATATGTAAAATAGGCAAAGAAAACCTAAATAAACATGAGAAAAGGGTAATGGTTTGTACTCAATTTTATTCACTTTTTTCTTCAATGTTTAAAGAAAAATTATGTTATAGTGTGCTATTTTTTAAAAATATAAAGTTAATTAACCTCAACATGGAGATCTAAATGGATATTAAGTTCAGAGTCTGTTAATGACAAAAAAAAGAAAAATACATTCTGTTCTACAGAGAATTTAAGTCTCCAAGGCAAACTAATAAAACTAGGTTATGAACTGTTAAGAGCCCCAGGTACCTATTTAATCCTCCAGCTGTGGTTTTGGCACGGGCTGGAAGCTAGAGAGGTCACTGTGTGTGAGGACCCAGTGAAATCAGATGTCTCCTGGTGGCCAAGGAGAACCAAGGCCACCTAAGGATGAGGTCACAGGAGAAATCAGAGGTGACAGACGAAGGCCCTTACAGGGAGAAGAGTGAAGAATAAGAAAGACAGAAGGCAAAGAACTGGGGAGCGGAGGAGAAAGAATGAAATCAGTGCTTTGATTACTCCACTGGTAATCAAGGCAGCAGAAACTAAAAAGCTACTTTCCAAAAGGAAAAGGACATAATTAAAAAAGAAAAGAGGAGTCCTAGAGTCTGTGAGTGTGGGAGTGAGGAAATTATATAGTCTGTTTCCTTCAGGGGCCCACAGGTTTCACCTCGGCTGTAATAGGAGAAAAGAGCCCACTGCTGGCACCATCCTGCCACAGGCCAGCTTGATGACCCTTAGGTGACTTTCTTACCCTCTGGGCCCCTGTTTCCTCATCTGCAAAATGGGGTGGTAACACGGCTGACTTCATAAGGTAGTTTGGATAATTTAATGCACTAATATTTAGAGTTCTATAAAATGCCCCAGCTGTATATGTTATCTCTTTGAAAGGAGGAAGTTTATCGTTCATCTTTCCTGACACCAGGAAGAAGCAGTGACAGTACACAGGTATGGACTCTGATGTCAGAGGCTAGAGTTCAAATCTCAACTCTGCTACTTGCAGCAGGGTGACACTGGCAAGTCAGTTATGTGCTGTAGACCTCGGTTTCTCAACAATAAATTGGAAATGATATATCTGAATCATAGGGCTCCCAGAAAACCCTTAGAACAGGCCTGGCAGTTAGCAAGCATTCAGTGCCAAATATGAAGTTATACAAGAGAACTTTAGCCCCCAGCAAAGTGTTCACAGCTGACACTTCACACCACTCACCTCTCAGTAACCCCTCATGCAGCACTCACTCACTCAGCAGCTGCTTCAGCTCTCAGAAGCCCAGATCCCACAGGTCTCCAAGCTTCCAAAAGCCATGAAGGCAGTTTCTTTCTCTTTTTTTTTCCCCCCAACTTTTTATTTTGTATTGGAGTGAGTGATAATCACTCAGTCTTGTCCGACTCTGCGACCTCATGGAATGTAGCGCACCAGGCTCCTCTGTACATGGAATGCTCCAGGCAAGAATACTGGAATGGGTTGTCATTTCCTTCTCCAGGGGATCTTTCTGACCCAGGGATAGAACCCAGGTGTCCTGCATCGCAGGCGGATTCTTTACCATCTGAGCCACCGGGGAAGCTGTATTGGAGAATAGCTCTTTAACCAAGTCGTGATGGTTTCACGCAGACAGGAAAGGGACTCAACCATACATATACATGTACATGAAGGCAGTTTCGACTGTGCAAGACCCAGGAGAAATGAAGGGCCATCCACACCTTACTCGGTGCACTTCTGTAATGGCTGGAGCTTTTACGCCAAGAACAAATTTCTGTACTTCTTATGCAAATTAAAATCCACTTCTTTATGCAAAAGAAATATGCACCACTGAGTCCTCAAGAATAGCATCACCAACTACTGCTCCCTGAAGGAAAAGTGAAAAAAAGTGAAAGTGAAAGTCGCTCAGTAATGTCCAACTCTGCGACCCCATGCACTATACAGTTCATGGAATCCTCTAGACTAGAATACTGGAGTAGGTAGCCTTTCCCTTCTCCAGGGGATCTTCCCAACCCAGGGATCAAACCCAGGTCTCCTGCATTGCAGGCGGATTCTTTACCAGCTGAGCCACAAGATCTGTTTTATCTGTTTTATAAAACAGATATTGAATCCAATTGATCACTGTCTTTTTTGTTATTTTAAACATCATCCTATTAAGTTAGATCATCTGGTTTTCAATCCTGGAGAAACTGAAAGCGACAAACTAGAAGAGAGGCAAGGCAATGCTGAGTAGATGCAAGAGGCCCATGCAGGGCGGCACCACTCCCTAACCACGTGACCAACCACTTGGAGTCTTCCTTTCTTCATCTGTAAAGTGGGTATAATAATATCAACTCCAGAAGAATACTGTGAGGATTAAATGATATTATGCACATGAAGCACCTAGATCAATGCCAATATGTAAAGTCCACTCTAAAGAAAAAGGAAAAGTATGCTGAACCATATGAAGTTGCTGCTTCTCTAGGTCAGAAGCACTGACTGCAGCCTGGGCCAGGCAGGCGCTGTGGTTAATAGTGAGGCTATGGGGACACAGGATCCCAGGGAGGGGCTTGGAACAGAAGGCAGGTATTTACTGAGCAGCATGGAGGGATTTCAACTTTCAGACAAAGGGCTCAGCTGCGTCAGTGCATGCAGCTTGAGACAGTGTTTACCAGGGCCCAGAGAGCGCCCAAGGAAAACATTTTGTTTTACATTCTCATGAGAATTCAAAGCATAGGGCTATTGGATATGTTGGCTGAAAAAACTGTGACCTAAAAGTTATGCACAACCTAAAAGTTGAAAGTTATGTTTTATTCAGTAGACAAATCTGAGGACTTAAGCTCAGGAGGCAAGACTCTCAGATAACTCTGAGAGACTGCTATGGAAAGACAAAGGAGGGAGCCAAGATATACAAGAATTTTTGCAATAAAGATCAGGTAGTCAGAACGTCACTGTTACTGTTAATAAAAGAAAACCAGACATCCCAAGTCAAGGAATTCAGCGCTTTTCCATGTATGGGAAGATGTAAGAGTCTGGGCTCACTGAAAGCATTCCTTTGATGTGCACCTCAGCTATCTGGGGCCAGCATCCAGTGTTTTCACAGCCTGAGTTTCCTCAGGACTCATAGTCGGGGAGAGGCTGTAGTCTGATGGCTGCTGGATGGCAGGCATTCTCTCCCTCTTGGGTTCCC
>NW_011494882.1:2289132-2300235 GCF_000754665.1 Bison bison bison
CTTGGGTTCCCTCAGGGTTCACCACTGTGGCGTGTAATGGACGGCTTGATGGCTATGACTTTCTTTGTTTACTGATATGAGAGGTGGCATTTTTCGTTCACAGGTATGTGGGCAGGAGTGCCACACGCCTCAAAAGTCACTTGGGGTGTGGTATCTTGTGGAGACAATCACCAGTGTTTCAGAAAAATGACCCTGATTTATCTAATCAGGGTTAAACTAATTTAAGAAGACAGGGGTTTAGGATACATTTCAGAACGGAAAAAAACGCTTAAAGTCATTAAAGCTTAGTGGTAATGGTTTATTCGCTAAGTCGTGTCCAACTTTGTGACCCTCTGGACTGAGCCCAACAGGCTCCTCTGTCCATGGGATGTCCCAGGCAAGAATACTGGAGTGGCTTGCCATTTCCTTCTCCAGGGGATCTTCCCCACCCAGGGACTGAACCTGGGTCTCCTGCATCACAGGCGGATTCTTTACTAACTGAGCCACCAGAAAAGCCTGGACCTTTTAAAAGCTTTAACACTTAAGAACATATCATAGAATAGGTGAACTCATAGAGGCAGAAAGCAGAGGAAGGGTTGCCAGAGGCTGGAGGGGAAGAGGGTGGAGAATGGGGAGTGACTGCTCAGTGCATACAGAGTTTGGGATGACGACAAGATTCTGGAACTAGATACTGGTGATCTTTGTACACTATTGTGAACATGTGTGTGTGAGTGTGTGTGTGCTCAGTCGTGTCCGACTCTTTGCGGCCCTGTGGACTGTAGCCTGCCAGGCTCCTCTGTCCATGGGATTTCCCAGGCAAGAATACTGGAGTAGGTTACCATTTCCTTCTCCATTGTAAATGTACTTAATGCCAATGAATTGTACATTTTAAAATGGGTGTAACAACAAATTCTATGTTTAGTGTATTTTACCACAGTATTTTTAAAAGCAGAAAAAAAGGAATAGATAATATTTGAGTGCTTATTATACCAAGCAGCTTCTGTGTAATATGTCACAATAATACCATGAGGTAAATATTATTTTAGAGGAAGAAACTGAGGCTCATGAGGTACTATGACTTTCCTCCAAATCAAGGCGATGCCAGGATTAAAAGGTAAGCCTCCAGGGCTGACTTGGCAACACTCAGACCCACTGACTCTTAGAAAACTCACTTCTGTGAAACTCTCCTGATAAGATAATGCTGGAAGCTGGGCTATTTGTGAGCTTAGGTGGAAGGTGCTACCAATAACTTCAGAAACATTGACAGGAGAATCCATACAAACTCTCTGAAGCAGGTTTTTAATAAAACATGTGAATAATGAATTGTTCTGGGCACTAAAACAGCCATACCTTCGTTTTTCATGATGTATTGGACAATCTGCCCAACGGTGTCACTGTTTTCATTTACACTGTCGTTCAACTCTGAAAGAGAAAGGGGAGGGGAGGACAGGTTACAATTGCTCACCCGCATCAGGTCAGAGACACAGTCTCAGAGCCTAAGACTTCTCTGAACAGTCTCCAGAAAGCTCAGCTGATGACCCATGGTGCTAAGAGCTCTGCTTTCTTTTAACCTACCTTTCTCTTAGCACACTCTTAGCACACGTGACTGAAAACACACAGCGACTTTCTCAGCAGAACAGGTGCAAACTGCCCATCAATATCTTCTCAAGTCCAGACACATGCTTAATTTCCAAGATGTCTTTATCAGTCCTTACAACTATTACTCCTCTCTCATCATTTTGTTAAACTCAAAGGGGAAATGGAAAGAATAAAGATAACTAAAATAAAAACTTCTTGGATTTTATTTTCATTGTAGATATACCATATACAGAGTATTAATTTATTTATTAAATTGGGTAATTATTCATCTCTCTCTTCACAAGACTTTGAAATATACTTCTAAATGATCTAAATGTTGGCCATGGTTAATTACCTACAAACTCAGTTTACTTTGAGAGACTCTGTACATGGGATAGTCTTTAGGAAAAAAAAAAAGTCAAACCTTCAGTCTAAAACTGATTCCTTATCATTCGCTTCCATAACACAAGAAAGAAAAAGGAGGGTTGACCTAGAAATCATGGTGTGGTATATTACCCATGTAATCTGGAAAAGTGTCTTCTCCACCCAAGCCACTCCCTCCCCATGAACACGCACGTCCAGTTAGACAGTGCACATGCTGACCACTAAGCCAACCTACACAGCGTCTGCAGAGGATGAGAGAGAAAGGTCCCGCTTTCTGTTGACAAACATTCAGCCTCGGTTTGCTCATAAACTCACACATGACTCATCGTGCAACTGTGCTCACTCCCTGCCTCAAAGGTCAGTGGGGGTGGGAAAAACCAACAGGCCAGCAAGCTGGCAAGGAATGAAGAAGCTCCCCAACTCTGCCCGTGATCCCACTTGAAGGGTGACCTACCCCAAATGTCACATTTCTGCAAAAACTGCCCTTTGAGGTCTGAAAAGGATAAGCAGAGTTACCAACTATTCCCCAAGGCCCAAAAGGATGGTTGAAAAGTACATTTGTGGTGAAAACAGGGCTTCACCTCTCAGGGTTTTCAAATACAATCCAGAAACTCCATGTGAGGAGGAAATGCTGAGACACTCTGAGGTCAATCCAAAGGTACCAGCTCTTGTCATTTTTTCATTGCACTGTTCACACAACCATTTACTTAATAAACATAAACTCCAACCTCATATTAGGTTGGTGCAATAGTAATTACAGTTTTGGACCCTGATTTTGAATCATTATAACTAGCCTCAAACACACCTTTAGTAATCAAAATAGGAGCCATTACACTCAAAATATTTTTGCCAAAGAGAAATAAGCTTGTTTATTCTTGTACCATAAAAATCCGTGCTTCAGGATTTGATGAACTCTTGGAAAGCATTTTCTACCTCCTGTTGGTTGTGAAAGCATTTTCATTTTGCCTGCAAAAAGTTGTCAAGATGCTAGAAGAAGCAGTAGTTAGTTGGCTACTCGGCAGTATGGCAGATGAGACAAAACTTTATAGCCCAATTTGTTCAACTTTTGAAGTGCTGGTTGTGCAACATGTAATCGGGTGTTGTTGCATCTTTTTTGTTGACCAATGTCAGCTGCACGCATCAGTTTTCAGTGCATCTCATCAATTTTCTGAGAATACTTCTCAGATGTAATAGTTTTTCTGGGATTCAGAAAGCTATAGTGGATCAGACAGACAGAAGACCACCAGACAGTGACCACAACCTTTTTTTGGTGTGAGTTTGGCTTTGGGAAGTGCTTTGGAGCGTCTTCTCCATTCAAACACTGAGCTGGTTGTCTCTGGTTGTTGTATAAAATCCACTTTTCATCGTATGTCACAATCTGATGGAGAAATGGTTTGTCGTTGTTGCATAGAATAAGAGAGGACGACACTTCAAAATGACAGGTTTTTTTTTAATTTGCAGTCAGAGCATGAGGCCTCCCCCTTATCAAGCTTTTTCACCTTTCCAATTTGCTTCAAAATACCAAACGACATAGAATGGTCAACATTGAGTTCTTCAGCAACTTCTCCTGTAGTTGTAAGAGAATCAGCTTCAAAGATCTTCTCAACTGGTTGCTGTCAACTTCCGATGGCTGGCCACTGCGTTCTTCATCTTCAAGGCTCTCGTCTCCTTTGCAAAATTTCTTGAACCACCACTGCACCGTACGTTCATTAGCAGTTCCCGGGCCAAATGCATTGTTGATGTTACAAGTTGTCTCTGCTGCTTTCTGACCCATTTTGAACTCAAACAAGAAAATTTTCTGTCTAACATAATTTCCATAGTCTAAAATACATATAAAATAAGCAGCAAGTAATAATTCATTAGCAAAAAATACAAAGCATACACATTAAAATGATGTTGAAGAAAGTATTCTAATATCAAATGGCAAAGTTCAACAATGCAAAACCACAATTACTTTTGCACAACCGAATCAATTTTTAAAGATTAACTCCCCTAGCAAAAGTAGCAGCACAAAAATGGTGAGACCTATTCAGTTTTCCTATTGTTCTTATTAGAATCTAATTCAACAGCAACAGTAAGGGTTACTATATGAAAAAAGTGAAAGTGTTAGTTGCTTAGTCGTGTCTGACTCTTTGTGATCCTATGGACTGTAGCCCAACAGGCTCCTCTGTCCACAGGATTTCCCAGGCAAGAATATTGGAGTGTGTAGCCACGCCCTTCTCCAGGGGATCTTCCCAACCCAGGGATCCAGTCCCAGTCTCCTGTGTCTACCAGTACCGCAGGTGGATTCTTTACCGTCTGAGCCAGGGAAGCCCAAGGGTTAATATATACTGAGTGCCATTTGTGACAAACACCAAATGTATCTTCTCTCTAATTTCACAATACTCTTACAAGGTAAAGATTATTGTCCTCATTTAAATTAAAATTTTAATTAAATTAATAAAATTAAAGTTAAATTAAACATAGCGGTGATTTACAGCATATTAATTGCCCAAGGCCACAAAGTCAATAAGAGTAAATTACTTCGTAGTTATTTAATAAATGAAAGCAAAGTTTCTAACTCTAGGTGTGGTTCCTATAATATTTACAATGATGCTATACCATAGCATCTGCCTTTAAGATGGATCATTTTGTAAAAGTGCTGGTGAGGGTGTAGAGAAAAGGGAACCCTTGTGCATAGTTGGTGGGAATTTAAATTGGAACTGCCACTATGGAAAACAATATGGATGTTCCTCAAAAAATTAAAAATAGATCTATCATATGATCCAGCAATTCCATTTCTGGGTATATACCCAAAGGAAATGAAAACAAGAAGTCAAAGTGGAAAGATATATGCACACCCCACTCCAGTACTTTTGCCTAGAAAATCCCATGGACCGGGGAGCCTGGTAGGCTGCAGTCCATGGGGTCGCTAGAGTCAGACACTTCTGAGCGACTTTACTTTCACTTTTCACTTTCATGCACTGGAGAAGGAAAAGGCAACCCACCCCAGTGTTCTTGCCTGGAGAATCCCAGTGACGGGGAAGCCTGGTGGGCTGCTGTCTATGGGGTGGCACAGAGTCGGACACTACTGAAGTAACTTAGCAGCAGCAGCATGTTTACTGCAGAATTATTCAAACTAGCCAAGATATGGAAATATCCTAATGTCCATCAAAGAATGAATGGATGAAGAAGATCCACTGATCAGTAGTCAATGAGAAGAAATAGATGTTTTTCTGGAATTCTCTTTTGTTATAATCCAACAGATGTTGGCAATTTGATCACTTGTTCCTCTGCCTTTTGTGTACTATACTTATCAAATTTACAGAGAGACTAGAACTGAATGATTCCTACCCTAAAAACAACTGACAATTACGTGATAGAGGTGTTAAACACCACTACAAGGGCAATCATATTACAATATATAAATGCACCAGAATAACATGTTGCACACTTTAAATTTACATGATGTTATTACATCAAATATATTTTGATGAAAAAAAGATGGATCATTTGCTTTACAGAGACAGAAAACATACATGACTCATTTCTTATTAAAAAATTGTCTGCACTCACATGCCCACAAAAAAAAATAATCCAGATTTTTACCTATCTTTTCAACCTTTTCTCCTTCAACATCTTGCTCAGCTTCTGTTGTACATCGATAGCCTTTCTTCTTAAGCAGGTGGCAAATGAGGACGCCAAAGAGACCCATGACGAAGAACACAGGGACAAGGGCATATGCGATGTATTCCGGGTGTCCATTCCCATTGTTGTTCGTGGGTGAGGGCGTCGTCTCGGTTTTGGAGGGTAACGGGTGGCTGCCACTATGATCTGAGGAAGAAACATACACAGCCGCATCAGATGTCTACTGGAGACAAGGAACATCTGACAACCTTGGGAAATGTCCCTGTTAAATGTGAGCCTGTTTCCAAAACCACAGGTCAGGCAGAGGCTGGCGGGTCCGGCAGGACAGGCACATGGGCTTGAGTTCCTATCCTGACCCTGCTACTCATAACCTGGGCCCCCTTGGGGTAATTTTTTTTTTAAAGCTCTCCAAGCTAGCCTCTGCTTCTTCATCTGTGAGATTATCTATACATCGTGGAGTGAATGCACAGTTTCAGCAAAGGGTGCACATAGAGTACACACACCATCACTAGGTGGTATCATAGCAGAGTCCTTAGCGGTTAAAAGCACAGACTCAGGAGACTTGGGGTCAAGTCCCAGCTCCACCACTTTGCAGCTGTGTGACTCTGGACAATGACTTAATCTCCATGCCTTGGCTTCTGATGAACAGACATACTAACAGTACCCAACCCACCCCTCAAGGCTTGTTATGAAGATGAAATAAATGAACACACATAAAACATCTAGAACCATTTCTACAGCAAAGCAAATGCTCAACTACATGGCAGGCATCGTTTTAGGCATTTGTAACTTACCACTGAGCAAAACAAAGACCCTTGTCCTCATGGAGCATATGTCCCAGAAAGATTTAGTAAACTGACTGATCTAGTGCATGAAAAAAGAGAGACAAATCCAGGACGCACCAGGTTTTGGCCTAGGGGCACACATATAAAAATGGAAGCACGCGCATTTGCGTATTTGCTCACCAACCCAAATTATCATTTATGGCATGACTGTTGTATGAAAAGCACCAGCTGGGAGCTGGATAGAGAGTGGAAAACAAGACAGCATGCCCAGTGCCAACTTGGAGCCTGTAGGGTAGCACTGGAAACGGGCACTAAACACCTGGGCAGGCATGAGAGACTGGGAGAAGGTATGCATGGGGCACTAAAAGAAATAGGAACAGTGGGGACCTATTTTATGACTTCAGAAACAGTGCAGCTGGGAAGGGGGCATCTACGGGGGGGAAGGAGCCATTTGCTTCTGGACACGTCAAAGTTCCACATGGACTTACACCAGAAGCAGCAGGATATCTGGGCCCACGAGTGTGCCAGGATATACAGGGAACTGAGTCACCTCCATGAAGGAGTGAGAGGGAGAAACATCCCAGCTCATACAATATAAGATTCTACCAGTTAAGATAACGGAGAAAGAGCCAACTGTGTGGAAAATCAGCAAAGTATCAATTCACACACACAAGATGAAAAGGGAGTTATCACACAAAGGAGGGGGTCAGGAAGGATGAAGACTAAAGGAAAATGTGGGGTCTGACTGAAATGAAGTCTCGTTATTTGGGGTACTCAGATTCTGAAGTGATACAATGAGGTTTTCTGCATCACAGAGATTTACACATATTGCTTAAGAAACCCAGAAACTGGGAATCTAGATGCATTTAACTACAAACTCTCTCGAGAGTATTTTGGTGGGGAAAAAATGATCACATGAGGACAAATACCAGGTGTGAAATGACCACATTTCATCACTGCAGCAAACAATATCAGAGACCACAGGACAAAGGGCTCCCTCATTTTCAGATGGAAATAACCATTATCTCTGCCCATGAAAGGAAACTGCTGGTTTCTCAGGTTTTGTAAAAGGTGGCATTCTTTATATTATCATGAAACCTCTAGAATCTGGGGATAAGCTACATATTCATTCTGATTTCTCTCCCAAGAATATAATTAAACGGATGAATGAATAAAAAAGAGTACACATACACACTTCCCTAAATATATGCAAACATATCATCCAAATTAGTGTTTAACATCAAGACTTAATTTCAGTAAAACCAGAAATATTTAACTCCCTTAGTAATTCTAAGCATTTTATTTATTAATTCCTTTTTAAAAACATATTCCATGCAACAGGAATAGCTAAAGCAGGCAACATGTTAAGACTGAAAGAGTTTTACTCAGAATCATGGTCAGTTTCAAGCTGGAAGCGATAAATTCTGTTTAGGAAGCAGCAGAAACAGGAATGAAAGCAGGGGGCTCAGACTTGAAGCCAGGCAGCTCCTCCCGAATCAGGTGGTTAAGAATGTGTATTCATCATTAACTTGACCTCTAGGAAACCCTTGAAAATACTATGAATTCACAGTTTGTGATTTACAGACAGGTGTCAGTCATTTAATCTCATAATTACCACACCATGGAAAAAGCCGAGGAAGATACGACTCTAAATTAGTGAAACATGAATTACAGAGATGCACTGTAGCTAAAAGGTCAGACTGCCTAGCATAAATAATTGCTTGGCCACTAACTAGGCATGTCACCTTGAATAAGTTTTTTAACTGCTCTGTGCTCAATTTTCTCATCTGTAAAATGGAATCAAAATGATTGTACCTCTCTACAATGGTTTCAAAATGTGGCCCCAAATTCTTTGGCAGTCATTGTTTTAAGCCACTAAGTTTTGTGGCAATTTTTTATATAGCAAAGTAACTGGAAGACTATTTGTTAAATTCACTGTGAGGATTACACACATTAATGTGTAAAGCACTTAGAGTATTTAGGAAAAGATAAGCACTATAAAAGTGTTTACTCTTGGGCTTCCCTGTGCTCAGTTGGTAAAGAATCCGCTTGCAATGCAGAAAACCTGGGTTCGATCCCTGGGTTGGGAAGATCCCCTGGAGGAGGGCATGGCAACCCACTCCAGTATTCTTGCCTAGAGAATCCCCATGGACAGAGGAGCCTGTTGGGCTACATTCCATGGAGTTGCAGAGAGTCAGACATGACTGAGCGACTACGCACAGCACATAGAAGAGTTTAGTTATTATCTTGATAGAACTGCACTATCCAATACAGTAATCACTAACCACAAATAGCAATTTAAATTTAAGTCAATTAAAAATAGATAAAATTTAAAATTCAGTTCCTTAGGTGGACTAACCACATTTCAAGTGCTCAACAGTCATATGTGGCTAACTGGTCCATATTAGAGAGGTCAGATAAAGAACATTTCCGTCATCCCAAGAGCCTCTTGATAAAGGTAAAAGAGGAGAGTAAAAAGTTGGCTGAAAGCTCAACATTCAAAAAACTAAGATCATGGCATCTATTCCCATCACTCCATGACAAAAAATGGGGAAAAAGTGGGAACAGTAGCAGATTTTATTTTCTTGGGCTCCAAAATCACTGCGTATGGTGACTGCAGCCACAAAATTCAAAGACGCTTGCTTCTTGGAAGAAAAGCTATGACAAACCTAGACAGCCTATTAAAAACCAGAGACATCACTTTGCCAACAAAGGTACATACAGTCAAAGCTATGGTCTTTCCAGTAGTCATGTATGGATGTGAGAGTTGGACCATAAAGAAGGCTGAGCACTGAAGAATTGATGCTTTTGAAGTGTGGTGCTGGAGAAAATTCTTTGAGTCCCTTGGACAGCAAGGAGATCAAACCAGTCAATCCTAAAGGAAATCAACCCTGAATATTCACTGGAAGGACTGATGCTGAAGCTGAAGCTCCAATACTTTGGCCACCTGATGTGAAGAGCTGACTCAATGGAAAGGACCCTGATGCTGGGAAAGATTGAGGGCAAGAGGAGAAAGCGGTGACAGAGGATGAGATGATTAGATGGCATCACTGACTCAATGGATATGAGTTCAAGCAAACTCCAGGAGATGGGAAGGATAGGGAAGCCTGGCCTGCTGCAGTTTATGGGGTCACAAAGAGTCAGAGGTGACTGAACCAGTGAACAACAAGAAGTTATATTGTACAGCCCTGTTATAGACTACAAAGAATCACTAAAGAGCAAAATGTTGACCGGAGAATCCCTGTTATCTACCTCAGCAATTTAAGAATAACTTTTAAATCACAAATCAACTATTCACAATTAATGCCTAAGATACTGGTTAACTTAGGTAGGCTTAATTGTTTCTTCAATTTACACTAATAATCTGCTTAGGGACACCACGTCCATCTTTTGTCTTCATCCTTACCTGACTCATATTTAAATTCTGAAAAAAACTGAGTCCAAATTAATAGCAAAGGTTGTTGTAACATTATTTAAAAAGTCAAAAACAGCAACAACTGCATGTTTGACAATGGGATAATAATAAAATATCTGAGTCAACCATTGTCCATTTGACGGAATAATATGCACCATTTAAAACTATTCATGAAGATTTTGTGAAGATACGGGGACATACTTATTATCTAATAATGAATTTTAAAAGATGGATTCAAAAACCATACATACTGTAGGATCAAACTAGTAAAAAATAAATAAATAAAGTACATGAAGGTATAAACTACATGAAGAAATAACCAAAATGGTAAGTGATTCTGAGTAATTGAATAATAGATTAATTATTTATTATATTTTTATGCTTTTCTGTAATTTTTTAAAATTCTTACATATATATTATATATGTACCAAGGTGGTAGACACTTTAAAGAAAAAAAAAAAAGATATAGAGCAGAGGTTGTGAGCCATTTGAGAGTCATGGATCACAATCCCTTTGTAAACCTGTTGGATCCTATGGTTCCTATTTCAAAATTGTGCCTCCAAATTCTGTAAGCTCTGGACCCTAAGTTAACAGAAGTGCAAGTGAGTTGATAAGGATGATGCCCAGGCATCTGCATGAATAACATGGTGAACACTGGTGCCATTCACTGAGATGAAAAATATCTGGAAAAAAAATCAAGTTTGAATGGCACTATGGGTTGAATTTTGCCTCACCCTCCATACATATGTGGAGAAGGCAATGGCAACCCACTCCAGTACTCTTGCCTGGAAAATCCCATGGATGGGGGAGCCTGGTAGGCTGCCGTCTATGGGGTCGCACAGAGTCGGACACGACTGAAGACTTAGCAGCAGCAATACATATGTGGGAAGTCCTAACCCCAAGTACCTGAGAACATGACCATATTAGGATACAGGGTCTTTTTACAAAGGTAATCAAGTTAAAATGAACTCTTTAGGGTGGACCCTAGTCCCATGTGGCTGTTGTCCTTTAAAAAAAAAAGGAAATCTAAAAAAAAAAAAATTAAAAAAAATTTAAAAAAAAGGAAATCTGGAGGCAAAAACATGACATGAAGATAGAGATTCGAGTGATGCTTTGGAGAAGCCAAGGAACACCAGAGACTGCCAGAAAACCACCAGAATCTATAACAGAAACATGGAACAGACAGACCCTCACAGCCCTCAGAAAGAGCAACCCTGCTGACACTTGTCTTGGAGTTCCAGCCTCCAGAACAATAAGACAATGAATTTCTCCTTTTTAAGTCACCCAGTGTGTGGTGTTTTGTTACAGGGTACCTAGCATAGATTAGCAGAGAAG
>NW_011494882.1:2300335-2309468 GCF_000754665.1 Bison bison bison
CTTTTCTGTAATTTTTAAAAATTCTTACATATATATTATATATGTACCAAGGTGATAGACACTTTAAAGAAAAAAAAAAAAGATATACAGCAGAGGTTGTGAGCCATTTGAGAGTCATGGATCACCAAATCCCTTTGTAAAACTGTTGGATCCTATGGTTCCTATTTCAAAATTGTGCCTCCAAATTCTGTAAGCTCTGGACCCTAAGTTAACAGAAGTGCAAGTGAGTTGATAAGGATGATGCCCAGGCATCTGCATGAATAACATGGTGAACACTGGTAGCCATTCACTGAGATGGAAAATATCTGGAAAAAAAATCAAGTTTGAATGGCGCTATGGGTTGAATTTTGCCTCATCCTCAATACATATGTGGAGAAGGCAATGGCAACCCACTCCAGTACTCTTGCCTGGAAAATCCCATGGATGGGGGAGCCTGGTAGGCTGCCGTCTATGGGGTCACACAGAGTCGGACACGACTGAAATGATTTAGCAGCAGCAGCATAGATTAGTATATATGCTAATGTACTTGCATGGAGAAGAACTATATGTTTTTGAACATGTAGTGATAGAGGTAAATAAGCAGGGGACCTTCAAATGGAAATACCCACTGAGCAACTGGAAATACTCCATGAGGAACTAGGAAGAGAAGTCAGGACTCCAGCTTGGAACACAGAAGAAGGAGTTTCCAGAAAGAATGAGCAGTCAGCTAGGTGAGATGCTTCAGGAGAGAGCAACTAAAATAGGAAGGAAATGTAAAATGGTGCAGCCACTATGGAAAATAGTATAGAGGTTTCTGAAAAAAAAAAAAAAAACAGACAAGAATAGAACTACCACATGATCCAGCAACCCCATTTCTGGGTGTCTATCCAAAAGAACTGAAATAAGATCTTCTGCACTGCCACACTCTTCGCAGCCAGGGGAACAAATGTTCTGATCTTTGAGCAGATAAAGAAATGTGACATGAATCAGATCCCATTCAGCTTTTTTAAAAAGGAGGAAATCTCACCATAAAGGACAACAAAAATGGACCTGGAAGACATTGTTGTCATTGTTGTTGCTGTTGTTCAGTCACCAACTCGTGTCCAACTCTTTGCAACCCCACAGACTGCAGCACACCAAGCTTCCCTGTCCTGCACCATCTCCTGGAGTTTGCTCAAATTCATGTCCACTAAGTCAGTGATGCCATCCAACCATCTCATCCTGTGTTGTCCCCTTCTCTTCCTGCCTTCAATCTTTCCCAGCATCAGGGTCTTTTCAAATGAGTCAGTTCTTCTCATCAGGTGGCCAAAGTATTGGAGCTTCAGCTTCAGCACCAGCCTTTCCAATCAATATTCAGGGTTGATTTCCTTTAAGATTGACTAGTTTGATCTCCTTGCTGTCCAAGGGACTCTCAGAAGACATGAGGCCAAGTGAAATAAGCCAGTCACAGAAGGACAATTACTGCATGATTCCACTTCCATGAGATTATCTAAAATAGTCAAATTCACAGAAAGAAAGCAGAATGGTGGTTTCCAGGAGCCAGGGGCAGGGAGAAATGGGTAGCTGCTATTCAATGGGGATGAAGTTTCAGTTATGCAAGATGAATAAATTCCAGATATTTGCTGTACAGCATTGTGCCCTTAGTTAACAATACTGCATTGTGCACTTAAAAATTTGTTAAGAAGATAATTCTCATTTTAAGTGTTCTTAGCACAGTAAAAAAAAAAAATAAAAAGAAATAAATAAAAAGAAAAAAGAAACACTCTAAGAAGAATCTTTTGAAAGAGAATTGAGAAAAACTCAAGACAAATTGGGCCACGTAGAAGTTCACATAAGAACAAATGGAAACTCTTCAATTGCTGACTTAGGGAGCAACTTGGAATATTTTTTTAACTATCCCCTTGTTGTGCTTTGCTACCTTTTTCTCCATAGTCTCTTGAAGTAAACTTAAAATCCTAAAACACATACATACATCATACATAAAATGAAAAAATAAATAAAATAAACAAGGAAAGAAAAACCATTCCATGGGAGATCTTTGTGGCCTTGGAGGGAGCGGTTTTTCATAGACCAAAAGGAAAGACTAGATTCCCTGAGCTGAGGAGCAGAAACAGCTCAGTTTGCTCTTTCTAGAAGCTCGATATGAGCATTAAGAGTAAGGGAGTTCACCTTCAGCATAACGGGAAGAAATTTTTATTTGCCTTTTTGAATTCTTTTTTTTTTCCGGCTGCATTGTGTGGCACATGGGATCTTAAGTTCCCCAACCTAGGGTTGGGCCAGTCCCCAGCAGTAAAAGCGTGGGGTCCTAACCACTGGACTGCCAAGGAATTCCCTGGAATTTTTTTAAAATGACTGAAAGCAGAGTGTTTCTTTACAGGCAGAAAAGGAGCAAAAAGGAGAGTCTGAGACAGTGTGTAAAGTGATGACCTTGAGGAACTGGAGGAGATGATTTCCGTAAGAAGGAAGGAGGTGGATTAAAAACTTGAACAGGTAAAAGGACACCTCGTTCTCCCAAGGCAGGGGGTCCATGAGTGATCCTTTAGGGTGGGCGGAAGGTCCACGAATGAAAAGATGCCTGGGAGCCTCCACTGTCTCTGAAGGTAAGAGATGGCATCTGTTGAGACCCCAGGGAAGAATAAGGGGCCTGTGGGGACAGTGAGGCTTAGTGGAGAGTCTGCAGGAATGGGAGAGGACTGCAAAGGCATTCGGGGCACAGCTGAGATGGGCACCCCAAACCTGCAACTGGGCTAACCCATGCGAGAGGGCCTCCGGAGCAGAAAAGAAAAACAAGAGACCCAAGGGGATCAGACACCAGGGATCAGGGTCAGAAGGGAGTGTAGGGCAAAACAGAGGAAGGAAGAGGTTGGTAAGAGTTCTAGAAGTGCTGGAAGTCTAGTTCAGACAGGTTTGTTACTCCTCTATTAACTACCAACAAGAACTACCACCATCACACTATGGAGCATTTACAAGCCACCACTAAGCTAAGCACTGACTCTTCAAAGCAAACTTCCGACACAGCTACTGGCATTCTCCCCATGCTACAAATGGGGAAAGGAAGCACAGAAAGGTCATACAGTCTTCTCAAGGTCACGTTGCTACTACATGGCAGCTCCTAGATTCAGGCCAGGCAGTCTAGATCCTGCCTGCATGGACGCTGCTTCCTCCTCCCTGACCTGAGGTCATCATTTACCAACTCTTGGTTAAAATGCTAAATGCTGGTTTGCTCTCGTATTTCACAACTGAGATCAAAGGCTCCCCAGATCTCAAAACTGAGTTCCAATTAGCACAGCAGAAAGTAGGATGTTTTGAAAATGCCTACTACCAGACCTCAGAGCAGTTTCCTGGATGAACAAGTATAAAACTGAAACTGTCCTCCACCTCTGAGCTCCTACCCAATTCCCAAATCACAGCTCATCTTTTGCAGGCCACAAGCTTAGGTCCCTCAGCCTCTTCAAAACAAGCCCATCACCTCACCTTTAGTATCTTTAGTAACCTCCACACACACCAATAGCCACCGAAACAGGGAGGGTCTCAGCTCTTACTGATAAACATGATTCCCTTCCACAACATCACAAGTAAGGCATGTCCAACAAAAGCCAGGGTTTGGTTTTTCCTAGACCCAGCCAGGTTGTCTTAATTCACTTTATTTTGAGGACACATTAGTATTGAGTTTTGCCAAGATCTTGTTGACAAAGTCACAAACGAAAGCAAGAAACTGAGGAAGAGGTATGAGGAAGAGCTCAAAGTCAACCCCCCAAAATCAAAAGCAGTTTCCTAGCCTAGTTTCCAAGTAATATTTAAGTTTCCAACTGACCCCAATGGTAACAGGAGCTGAGAAGCAATGGCACAGAAATGGCCTTCCTCAAACCCAGTGGACATAACTCAAGGGTTGCTAAAATACTGGGGAAGACGGTGATAACCTGAGACTCCAGATAAGGAGGCCCTCATGACTCCTCCCAAGCAGCTTCATTCCAGCCAGGGCCAAGAGCATTTTGATGGTTCTGATAGCAATTCTATCAGGAAAGGGGTATGTTCTCAGAAGCTTGGATTACCCAACAACTCTCTGATGGGAGAAAAGGACTTGGCTGGAAAATAGATAGCCTACCCAGCTTGGTTGGAACGTTGCTTTTAAACACACTCACACACCCTATTTTTTTTTTTTTTCCAGCAAAAACATTCAAATCACAGGATCCAAAAGTCTATTGTTGGACTACATTACTGACTAGGAGGGCAAAATTTGCATTTCTCTAAAGGCGTTTTTCTTCCTCCAGCTTTGCCCTGGCTGCCTCTGTGATTACTTCTCTGTGCCTCAGTTTGGTCAACTGGAATATTATGTGCTGATGCCAATGTCCTTGGTTCTTAACATTCCATACTCAGCCTTCTTCAGCTCCATCCACAATTCCCTCTGGGTTGGTAAAACATACCCTCCTGTGTCCACAAGGCAAAATCCCCAAAATTCTAAAGATAAGAAGTCTTATACCTCATTTCACAGCAAAACTCAATCCGACAAACTCACTGGTAGCAGAACTTGATCTGATATGAGGCTATTTACAACCTCTGCTCCACCGAGTCTGCTGCACAAATATGAATATACTTGATGAGACCTCACAAAGGGGCTTAGGCCACAGGGCTCAAGGGTTTTTGATGGTCACAGTCCTATGAGGTGGGTATTCATTAGAGAGAGGAGCTGGAGGTGGGGGAGGGTCTGCCACTTGCCCTGGGTCACATGGTTGGAAACTAGTAAGAGCCTGGAGGAAAAGCCAAGCAGATCTCATCTCAGGATAGTGCTCATAGCCAGCTCACACACAGCCTCTCAATCCTGCTCTGGCTGAGCTAAGATCTATTAGCTCCTGAAAAACAACCTCCTTTATTAAGCTAATTGTTTAAACACAGTTTAAATCAATTATGTACACAATGAAAGGGCAGAATGCAAAGCAAATTCTACAAAATAAAATCATTCCCAATTATTTCTATTTTTGGCTACAGAGATAACCAAGGCCATGGAGCTCTTAAGAGATACCACCCCACCCCCAGCACCACTGACTGAGACACAACATTTGCCCAAATCTTAAAAGCTTAAAATGTATGAAGAGAACAAATGAGCTTATACGGAAATTGGAAAACAATGAACTTCAGTATATAAATAAGTCCTAAACTTTGTAGTGAAACTTCAGGCAGCTACCAGTTTCCAAACGCCTCTCAGATAGACAGCTGCTACAGCCCACCCTCCCCCACTCCACAGCTGTGACAAGACAGGAAGGGGAGACCCAGACAGGACCCACTTGCTCAGAGATCACTCACCCATGACACAAAAGCCCTCCCAATACAAAGTACAGTTACCTTTACCTTATTGAATTGCCTGAAATGCTATCCTGATACTGGAAGATTCTCTTTTTCAATTTTACTTTTTTATTTTTAATTGGAGGACAATTGCTTTACAATGTTGTGTTGGTTTCTGCTGTACTTGATTCTGGACAGCAAAAACCACTATAGGAACAGATGGAGGCCCAGAAAGCCTTCCTCAGAAAAACATGCATAAATCAGCAATGTCTGGTTGTGAACCCCTGATTGACATGAGCGTTTGGCTAAGAGGTCCCTTGAAAAATGCAGCTGTCTCTGAGGTTTCTGCTCATACCCGTGAGAGACCAGCTGCACCCTGTGCTATGCTTAGTCGCTCAGTCGTGTCTGACTCTCTGTGACCCCATGGACTGTAGCCCACCAGGCTCCTCTGTCCATGGGATTCTCCAGTCAAGAATATTGGAGTGGATACTCTTCTTGGAGAATATCTTCTATCCCTTCTCCAGGGGCTCTTCCTGACCCAGGAATCGAACCGGGGTCTCCTGCATTACAGGTGGATTCTTTACCATCTGAGCTACCAGGGAAGCCCCAGCTGCACCCTGGAGGATGCTAAAATGCAGGGCTCAGGGTAGCAGGAGCACCCAGGATCCAGAGACAGGCGTTAAGCATGGGAGAGGAGCACCCGAGAATGCAACATACCAGGAAGGCTCACGAGGAAAGCTCCTCGCCTCCCCCAGCACTTGGCTAAATGTGGCTTCAAAGAGCTTTTGTTAGAAATAATAGGACAAAATGAGGTTTGTAAACCTGATGGCAGTCTGGTTCCAGATTCTAAACAATAAAAATTTTAAAACAGCAATAAAGGCTATTTTGAGGACAACAGGAAAATGGATTAAACAGTATTACAGACTTGAATTATTTTCTTAGCTGTGATGATGGTGTTGTGGTTATGCGGAAGGAAGTCCTCAGTCCTACAAAATGATAGCAGAGGGATGTAGGTGAAATGCAACACTGAATACAACTTGATTTCCAAGAGTTCAGCCAAAAAAAGTAGGTAAATGGATGGATGGACGGGTGGACAGATAGGGTGAGCAAGTGAATATGGTAAAATGTTGAATCCAAGTGGTTCACACAGCAGTCCACTTTACTTTTCACCTTCTCTGTAATAATAAAGTTCTCTAAGTCCTATGTTGTCACTTTTTAAATAGCCTTTGTGGGAGCCTAATTATTATTTTTAATGGGAAAATGCATTTCAATTTCTAGTGTACTTTCCAATTACTCAAAACGGAATGTCTGGAGCATAACCCTTCCTTAAGCCGCAGTTTCTTTGTATAAATACCACAGGAGGTGAGAAGGGAAGTATAATTAGTGTGGATCCAAGAAGAAAAAAGACTTTATATTAGGTTTCAAAAGAAAAACTGAATTTGGCTGGACAAAAAGGAAATAAACATTCTTGACAAGCAGGAGGTTGGGAGGACAAAACTGAATTACTCTTGAACCCCAGGTAGCAACCAGAACAAAGGACTGAAACTGGGGTGACGTCAATATAAAGATACAAAAATACTAAAAATAATGCCGGAAACTGTAAATATTTGCCATTCCAGGTTTCCATTTAAACTAGAATGGGAAAATGAACTCTGCAGAGTAAAAGTTCCTAGCATTCTCCACAACTGTCTCAGATTTACTATTTAAAGTGATTTCTTAAGGCCACAGAACTTTCTGACCAAACACAACTCTTCAAGGGCACCAAAAGACTGAACACAGAAAACAACTACAGCCTCATAGCTACTCCTTGGGAAGGGATTCAGTTTAGGACACAGGTGTTTTGAGAAGCCAAGGAGCTCAACTTCTAGATTCTTCCCAAATCTTCCAGAATATCTCAAAGGTTTACATTCAGACAACACAGAAGGTTCATCTAACCTGAGCTCACCCCAAGGGGTAAAGTCAGCTTGCCAGTGTCTACACTGGGACACAGGCCAGGAAGCCACCCACCATGCCTCTAAGACAGAAAAGGCTGAGGAGCTCTGAGGGGAGCCCAAGGGGTGGGCACATCATGGGGTGCTCTGAGAGGGGTGTTGTTGTTCAGTCGCTCGGTCATGTCTCACTCTTTGCCACCCCATGGACTGCAGCATGCCAGGCTTCCCTGTCCTTCACCATCTCCTGGCACTTGCTCAGACTTGTAACCACTGTGCTGATGATGCCATCCAACCATCTCATCTTCTGTCATCCCCTTTTTCTGCCTTCAATTTTTCCCAGCATCAAGGTCTTTTCCAATGAGTTGGCTCTCCACATCAGGTGGCCAAAGTACAGGAGCTTTAGCTTCAGCATCAGTCCTTCCAATGAATATTTAGGACTGATTTCCTTTAGGACATCCCAAGAAAAAGAAAGGCAAAAAAGCTGTCTGAGGAGGCCTTAAAAATAGCTGTGAAAAGAAGAGATGTGAAAAGCAAAGGAGTAAAGGAAAGACATACCCATTTGAATGCAGAGTTACAAAGAATAGCAAGCAGAGATAAGAAAGCCTTCCTCAGTGATCAATGCAAAGAAATAGAGGAGAACAATAGAATGGGAAAGACTAGAGATCTCTTCAAGAAAATTAGAGATACCAAGGGATCATTTCAGGCAAAGATGGGCTCAATAAAGGACAGAAATGGTATGGACCTAACAGAAGCAGAAGATATTAAGAGGTGGTAAGAATACACAGAGGAATTGTACAAAAGGGATCTTGACGACCCAGATGATCACGATGGTGTGATCACTCACCTAGAGCCAGACTTCTTGAAATGTGAAGTCAAGTGGGCCTTAGGAAGCATCACTACGAACAAAGCTAGTGGAGGTGATGGAATTCCAGTTGAGCTATTTCAAATCCTAAAAGATGATGCTGTGAAAGTGGTGCACTCAATATGTCAGCAAATTTGGAAAACTCAGCAGTGGCCATAGGACTGGAAAAGGTCAGTTTTCATTCCAATCCCAAAGAAAGGCAATGCCAAAGAATGCTCAAACTACCGCACAATTGCACTCATCTCACATGCGACTTGACTTTCCCTTTTCACTTTCATGCATTGGAGAAGGAAATGGCAACCCACTTCAGTGTTCTTGCCTGGAGAATCCCAGGGATGGTGGAGCCTGGTAGGCTGCCATTTATGGGGTTGCACAGAGTCGGACACGACTGAAGCTACATAGCAGCAGCAGCAGCAGCACAAGCTAGCAAAGTAATGCTCAAAATTCTCCAAGCCAGGCTTCAACAGTGATTGAACTGTGAACCTCCAGATGTTCAAGCTGGTTTTAGAAAAGGCAGAGGAACCAGAGATCAAATTGCCGACATCCGTTGGATAATCATAAAAGCAAGAGAGTTCCAGAAAAACATCTACTTCTGCTTTATTGACTATGCCAAAGCCTTTGACTGTATGCATCACCACAAACTGTGGAAAATTCTGAAAGAGGTGGGAATAACAAACCACCTGACGTGCCTCTTGAGAAACCTGTATGCAGGTGAGGAAGCAACAGTTAGAACTGAACATGGAGCAACAGACTGGTTCCAAATAGGAAAAGGAGTACGTCAAGGCTGTATATTGTCACCCTGCTTATTTAACTTATATGCAGAGTACAGCATGAGAAATGCTGGGCTGGAGGAAGCACAAGCTGGAATCAAGATTGCCAGGAGAAATATCAATAACCTCAGATATGCAGATGACACCACCCTTATGGCAGAAAGTGAAGAAGAACTAAAGAACCTCTTGATGAAAGTGAAAGTGGAGAGTGAAAAAGTTGGCTTAAAGCTCAACATTCAGAAAACTAAGATCATGGCACCTGGTCCCATCACTTCATGGCAAATAGATGGGGAAACAGTGGAAACAGTGTC
>NW_011494882.1:2309568-2335362 GCF_000754665.1 Bison bison bison
GAAACAGTGTCAGACTTTATTTTTTTGGCTCCAAAATCACTGCAGATGGTCACTGCAGCCATGAAATTAAAAGACACTTGCTCCTTGGAAGAAAAGCTATGACCAACCTAGAGAGCATATTAAAAAACAGAGACATCACTTTGCCAACAAAGGTCTGTCTAGTCAAAGCTGTGGTTGTTCTAGTAGGCATGTATGGATGTGAGAGTTAGACCGTAAAGAAAGCTGAATGATGAAGAATTGATGCTTTTGAACTGTGGTGTTGGAGAAGTTTCTTGAGAGTCCCTTGGACTGCAGGGAGATCCAACCAGTCCATCCTAAAGGAGATCAGTCCTGGGTGTTTGTTGGAAGGACTGATGTTGAAGCTGAAACTCCAATAATTTGGCCACCTGATGCGAAAACCTGACTCATTGGAAAAGACCCTGATGTGGGAAAGATTGAAGGCAGGAGGAAAACAGGACAACAGAGGATGAGATAGCTGGATGGCATCACCAACTCAACAGATATGAGTTTGAGTAAACTCCAGGAGTTGATGATGGACAGGGAGGCCTGGCGTGCTGCAGTCCATGGGGTCACAAAGAGTCAGACATGACTGAGTGAGTGAACTATACTGATCCTTTAGGATTGACTGGTTGGATCTCCTTGCAGTCCAAAGGACTCTCAAGAGCCTTCTCCAATACCACATTTCAAAAGCATCAATTCTTCAGCATTCAGCCTTCATTATGGTCCAAGCCTCATATCCATACATGACTACTGGAAAAACCATAGCTCTGACTATATGGACCTTTGTTGGCAAAATAATGTCTCTGCTCTTTAATACACTGTCTAGGATTGTCTTAGCTTTTCTTCCAAGGAGCAAGCGTCTTTTAATTTTGTGGCTGCAGTCACCACGTGCAGTCATTTTAGAGCCCAATAAAATAAAGTCTGTCACTGTTTCATGGTTTTCCCATCTATTTGCCATGAAGTGACGGGGACGGATGCCATGATCTTAGTTTTCTGAATGCTGAGAGAGGAGTGTAAATAAGGGTAATGCCCAAGGTGCTGTGGGGCCCAGGAGAGCTCAGCAGTTTGGACCCCAGCTGAATCCCCCCTCCTCTTCTCCTGTTCTCTTACCCTTTCCTCTTCTCTTTCTTTTGCTATTTTTATGGTTGTCCATTTGTGGAGTTTTTTAAGTCTTTAGTTACCCTAGCACTGTCAGTCTCTTGAAAATGGGCTGGGTGGCTAGAGGACAGGAGTGGAATGAGACTTTGTAGACCTTTCTATGCCTTTCAAATCATAAACTATGGGGCTTCCCTGGTGACTCAGTGGTAAAGAATCCAGCTGCCAATGCAGGGGACACAGGTTTGATCCCTGACTTGGGAAGATCCTATAGGCCATGGAGCAACTAAGGCTATGCACCCCAACTACTGAGCTTGTGCTCTGGAGCCCAAGAGCCACAACTACTGAAGCCTGAATGCCCTAGAGTCTGTGCTCCTCAACAAGAGAAGCCACCACAATGAGAAGCCTGGGCACCGCAAGGAAGAGTATCCTCTGCTCACTGCAATAGAGAAGAGCCCATGCATCAGTGAGGACCCAGCACATCCAAAAATAAATAAATAAAATTATTTTTTAATTGTAAATTATATCCACTCAAGAAAGAAGTGTAATTTATTTAAAGACATTCTTGATATGACTGCAAAACAATGGGACTTAAGGAATTTAGTATTCACTTCAGATTCTTTTCTAAAGGTGGCGTGTTATAAAGAATGAATTGCTATAAGAAGGTAACCATAGGGCAGCATTTACCTGGTGTCTGCAGTGCTCCAGGAAGTGTTCTATCAACAGATGCTTCATACACAATGCCATTTCATTTCCACAACATCCGTAAGGTAGGTTATCTCATTGCCCACATGTGCAGATGAGGTCCACAGGGGTTCAATATACATGGGGTTCAATAACAAGTCCTAATGTATGGTGGGACAGGATTTGAGCCAGGCCATGTGATCCCAAGGCCCCACACTTACTTTTAGCCACATTGTTTAACAGTGTCTGGAAGAATGGAGATTGGTTTTCAGCTTTACCTAAGTGGCACATAATTGACCACAGAGCTGGGCTGAGACCTACGTCCATATTCATCCACACAAATGCCCTAAAGCTGCTTCTCTTCAAATGACCCTATTATGTGTGATAAACACTGGAATCTGCATGCATCTTATTAAGTGTAAAAATTGTCTTCATGAAAAAGGATTAAAGTCAACGAAAGAAGTATGAAATTTGTATTGACTTTTTTTTTTAATTCTCAGCAGCTTAAAATGTCCCAGTATTAATTTTAACTACAAAAAAGCAAAAGATCACTCTATAGCAGAACTCTATCTGATTCCTCCTTAACTATTCTATTATGAAAATAAAAGGGAGACTTGTTCCTATCTATTGAAAAGCATCTTGTTCACAGTGTACATTTTCACATTGTTACTCACAAACTATTTTACTTAGAAGCAATTCTATAGCCATCACAAACATAATTTGTGCTAACAATGTTCACTGCATGGCATCTAAAAATCAAGAAGAAAGAAAGAAGAAAAGAAGGAAGGAAAAATAGAAAAGGACAAAGAATCTTCAATCATACATATAACTAGCTAGAGACATTGTATAGGATATAAAAGTTTCCACGCAGATGACACTATTTTTTCATTGTTTTATCTGAAACCTCTAATCCCAAGGAGGTAAACAAAAGGGTGGATGAGATTCTCACTTTGCAAATAAATCAGTGGTGTAACATGACATCACTGGGGAGAGGCAGAGAAATAAGCCAAGTAGAAAAACCAACACTCAGAGCCTATAACAGCCTCTCCAACCACTTTCCTATAAACACATGGTTGGGCATACAGTAGCCAATGTTAAGAAAGCCAACAGAGGTGACAGAATTCACAGGAAAAGCCCAGTTTAAGTCAAACATGCCTATTTCCCCACGTAGTAGGAAAAAGGTCCTTTTGTTGAACGCCTAACCCCACCACAATTCCTGGAACACAGTTCTGCTGTGCTATGCTTAGTCGCTAGTTGTGTCCAACTCTTTGCAACCCCATGGACAGTAGCCCACCAGGCACCTCGCCCATGGGATTCTCCAGGCAAGAATACTGGAGTGGACTGCCATGCCCGACCCCAGGGGATCTTCCCAGCCCAGTTGGCAGCACCTTAAACATTTGCCACATAGAACCTGGGAATCTTGAAAGCAGATTCCATCCTCCCAGAGCGGCTCCTCAATTACTGAGCAAGCATCCCCTTTCACTGTAACTGGACCAGCAGTTTTATTAAGATGCTATTTGATGGAACAGAATTACTAATGTACTTGTGTCTGCATTTGCCAAATACTGACAGCTTTTAAAAACATATATAAATAGGTTCTTGTCAAAGCTTGGATGACTGATCCACCCTGCAGCTTTACCCACTTATTTATTAGGTAAGCCCTTTCCAAAAGGTATACATATACCAGCAAGCTCCTGTATTCTTCAAAATCAACAGAAGTTTCCCATTAGCAAACATTCAAAGGAAGGCCCACAAACAGCAGTAGGTACCCAAACCCAGTGCAGGGGAACTGGCCCTCCACTGCATTTTCACCAGACTCGATCACATTCCACACTGCCATGTCCTGTCAAGGGGTGGAGCTGACACACCCTCACAAAGGCACTGCCCTCTTTCCACAGGGGCCTGATCTCCAACAATCTGTTCCTGCACACTCCTCACCAGTGGCCAAGCAGGGACTAGGTCAGGAATTATTCAAAATATGGGAGGAAGCTAACCTGCAAGTGCCAGGACAAAACCACCAAATGGGAAGAGAGGCCAGGATGGCCTGTTACTGGCAGACACTGCAAGAGAGGGACCCGGGGAGGAAGGGGTTTCCTTAGGAACCAGTGATTCCCTGGGGCTCCACAGAGAGGGCGCTGACTCAGAGGACCAGGCTTCCAGGAAGTAGGTCCCTGGGTTTCTGGGTACAACCAGCCCCTGCCAGGGTGGGAGTCCAGCCAAGTAATTTCCACTGCGCAGAAGACAACACTTACTAACCACGTGGGAAAGTAAAGGGTGTTGCCGAGCTGGCTGGTGCTAGTAAGCAAGGGCTTCAGGAGGGAAGGCTGCCCGGCACCCAGCCCTACAGAGAGAGAGGAAGATACGGGCAGATTTTCAGGGGGTGCGTTGGGGGTTCACCATCCCTCTTCCAGGGCCTCTGGGATGCTCCACCACTCTATCACCAACCGCTAACAGCAGCAAACCTTCACCGAGTGCTTACATATGAGCCTGGCATCTTTACTTGCATTTCTTTTTTTTTTTTTTAATCTTCAGGACTCTTAGGTGTTACAATGAAACCCATTTCAGAAATGTAGGCATTAAAGAACAAAGTATTGAAGTCAAAGTCACTCATCTGGGGCATGGCCAGGATTTGAACCAAGGTCTGCTGCAAGCACAGCAGGAGCTCTCAACCAAAGCTGCTCCCGGAAAGAAAGGAGGCAAAGCAAAAGCAAGTTTTTTCTTGGCTGCACTGTGTTCATTCAACTTGCTTCCTGGCTGTCAGACCCCAGGCAAGTCTATTAACTTCCCAGTACCTCAGTTTCCTCACCTCTAAAATGCAGATAATAACAGAATGGTTTCTGAACAGGAAATGAAATGAACTCGGGTTTAGGAGAGGTCTTTGCACAGAGTAAGTGCTCAGTAAACGTTATCAAACCAGTTCAAGGAAATCAACCCTGAACATTCACTGGAAGGACTGGTGCTGAAGCTGACGCTCCAAAACTTTGGCCACCAGATGTGAAAAGCCGACTCTTTGGAAAAGACCCTGATGCTGGGAAAGACTGAGGGTAGGAGGAGAAGGGGATGACAGAGGATGAGCTAGTTGGATGGCATCACCAACTCAATGGACATGAGTTTGAACAAACCCCAAGAGACAGGGAAAGACAGGGATGCCTGGCACGCTGCAGCCCATGGGGTCGCAAAGAGTTGGACATGACTATGAGACTGAACAACAACAAAACATTATCCAGCATTGCGGTGCTGTTTATTATCAGTGGTAATAAGTGTAAGCGCTGCTATCCTCACAAAGTTCCCAGCTCAGCTGGAAACACAAAGCCAAGAAACAGGAAACTGAAACTAAAGAACATGAGCCTGACTGGAGGGCAGTGTTAAGTGCGGGGAACAGAGCAATACCTTACGACCTGAAAGTGAGGAAGCAGCTGCCCTAGGAGGCGCTCTCAGGGCCCATCTTCAGCTCCCAAAACTCTGACATCAGTCCAACTTCTCTTCCTTCCAGGAACAGGAAACAGGTAACGATTAAACAGAAAACTACAGGAGTCCTAAACACAGGGTTTTTCCAATTAGTCACAGGTTAGGTCAGGCAGTGTTCTTGCTAGACAGGCATGTGGCCAGCCTTCTGGGAATATGGGAACTGGCGAGCAGAGGTGGTATATGTGGAAGGTCACGGTCCAGTCCCTGCAGGGAAGTCACGAGTCCTTTGACGCAAAGTCTCCCCTGGGGCTGTTAGAGCAAAGGGAAAAGGAACTATGGTATTTTCTATCCTAGACCACTTCAGAAAAGGCAAACAGAGTCAAGATTAAACAAATGAAATTAGAAAACCCTAGATATAGAAAGCCTGGTTTTGAAGGGGAAGAAATGAACGTCAAAGAGTCGGACACGACTGAGCAACTTCACTTTCACTTTTCACTCTCATGCATTGGACAAGGAAATGGCAACCCACTCCAGTATTCTTGGCTGGAGAATCCCAGGGATGGGAGCCTGGTGGGCTGCAGTCTATGGGGTCACACAGAGTCGGACACAACTGAAGCGACTTAGCAGCAGCAGCAGCCTGAACTCAAATAACTCTGGAAACTGTAGCATAGGTTAGACACAGAGAAAAATTATAAAAATAATAGTCACATACTGATGCATAGTATCAGTGCTTTGTATAATTACAAAGCACTAGTATTGTATAATTACTAGACCAAGCACTTCACAGGTATGAACTTGCTTAACCCTTACAATAATCCTATGAGGTAGGCACTATCGTTTTCAACTCCATCTTCCAGATATGAAAACTACAGCACAGAAAGGTCAAATAACTTATACCAAGTCACATAGCTAGCAAGTAGCAGAGGTGAGTTTTTAATCCAGGCAGCCTGTCTCCAGAGCCCCAAACTCTGCTCTATTGCTTGTGAGAGTTAACAGTTTTAATATTCAGTAAAGTTCCACAAAATGGGATTATCCATTGCTCATCTCTATGGTGAGTTAGAGTCTTGAGCAGAAAAATCTATGGGTAATCATTACTCATCCAATTCAGTAATAAACCGACAGTGAGAAAATGGTGAATCACCTATCGGGAAGAGAAGGTACATTTAAGTTGTATTGTCTCCTGGTCAATTTATCTATTTTTTTGACATTAGGTACTAATTTTTTAAAAATTCCTGCTATGATTTATAAGAAGCAAATCAAAAAAGCCATCTGATCTGCATTGAACACTGTTGAAACTGCTGATTACTTATTGAAATTTCTAAACTTCCCTTTGACTTTTAAAACAATAGGAACTATTCGCCTTAAGGGATCAGATTTGCCATATCCCTTTGCCCAAAATGATCGCAATTGTTAATGAAAAACATTAAGTGAAGGAATAAACATAAAGTAGTATTTTGAGCTAACATGATCTCAGTTTTTATTGAAAGAAAAAAATACCAAACTGTTTACATTCGTTATCTATGAGTAGTGAGATTATAGGTTATTTTTTTCTTTTTATTATTTTGTATCTTTTGTTGGTGGAATTTGGGAGTATTTTTTTTCTTTTTTGACTTTTAACATTTTTTAAAAGGTCCTGATGACAGTCACTACAGTTGTTGGCTTTTTTTTTTCTACTGCAAGTAGAAAGTTAGTAAAGAACCTTCATTCCTATTAAGTTGAACCCTATGAAACTGTTGTCACTGTAGATCAAAAACAGTGGAAGACTGGTAATTTCATGTGGCTTATCCAAATAGTAATAGTAATGCTGTAGAGGTAAACCAAAATACTGAAAATTCCTTAGTAAGGAGATGACCTATAACTGCAGTCCATAAATATTTACATACTAGATATCCCCACTGACTGAAGGCAGAGAAAATGCTATGCAATCTTTGGTCTACACCTTAGGAGAGAAGATTCAACAGAAACCACAGAGTGGTGTAACTTCTACTTTTATTACACTATAAAACACAATGTAAATACATAAATAATATGGCATGGGCCTGATAATTTTTTTTCTTTCCCAATATACTTTTTTTTAAATCAGTTTTTCTTTTTCCTTATTTTCGGCTGTGCTGGATCTTCCTTGCTGTGCCAGCTTTTCTCTGATTGTGATGAATGGGGACTACCCTTCCTGGCAGTGCACTGGCTTCCCATTGTGGTGGCTTTTCTTCCTGTGGAGCGAGGGTTCTAGAGCACACAGGCTTCAGCATTTGTGGCACAAGGGCTCAGTAATTGCAGCTCCCAGGCTCTAGAGCACAGGCTCAATAGTCATGGCCCACAAGCTTAGTTGCTCCGCAGCATGGGGGATCTTTCTAGATCAGGGATTGAACCTGTGACTCCTGCACTGGCAGGTGGATTCTTTACCATTGAGCCAGTGGGGAACCCCCACTATACTTTTTTTAAAGCTTTTTCAGTCTTTAAATAGTAAACAACCATAATTTCAAAGAGATTATTACAGCCACAATAGTATTAATATTATGAACTGATGTTTCCCAATAGGAAAGACGACTATTTCATTTCCCAACAGCCAATTCTCCATCACCAACTGGATGTCCTGCAAGTCAGTTCATTCTGACAACAGCTCCCTGGAGTTAGTACAAACCCCACAGGTTTAAGGGCTCAGTCCCACAAGGACCGCACCCATTTCAGACACCAACTGCAAATAGCATCTACCAATTTAACCGAAATGCAGTACTTGGGTATAATCTCAAAAACAACAGAATGATCTCTGTTCATTTCCAAGGCAAACCATTCAATATCACACTGCTGCTGCTGCTGCTAAGTCACTTCAGTCATGTCTGACTCTGTGCGACCCCATAGACGGCAGCCCACCAGGCTCCCCTGTCCCTGGGATTCTCCAGGCAAGAACACTGAAGTGGGTTGCCATTTCCTTCTCCAATGCATGAAAGTGAAAAGTGAAAGTAAAGTCACTCAGTCGTGTCTGACTCTCAGCAACCCCATGGACCGCAGCCTACCAGACTCCTCCACCCATGGGACTTTCCAGGCAAGAGTACTGGAGTGGGGTGCCATTGCCTTCTCTGCAATATCACACTAATCCAAGTCTATGCCCCAATCAGTAATGCCAAAGAATCTGAAGTTAAATGGTTTTATGGAGACCTACAAGACCTTCTTTGGAGAAGGAAATGGCAACCCACCCCAGTGTTCTTGCCTGGAGAATCCCATGGATGGAGAAGCCTGGTAAGCTGCAGTCCATGGGGTCCGCACAGAGTCGGACACGAAGCAGCAGCAAGAAGACCTTCTAGACTAACACCAAAAAAGATGTCCTTTTCATCACAGGGGACTAGAATGCAAAACTAGGAAATCAAGAGATGCATGGAATAACAAGCCAGTTTGGCCCTGGAGTACAAAATGAAGCAGGGCAAAGGCTAATAGAGTTTTGCCAAGAGAACGCATTGGTCATAGCAAACATCCTCTTCCAACAACACAAGAGAAGACTCTACACATTACATAACCAAATGGTCAACACCAAAATCAGACTGATTATATTCTTTGCAGCTGAAGATGGAGAAGCTCTATACAGTCAGCAAAAACAATACCAGGAACTGACTGTGGCTCAGATCATGATTTCCTTATTGCCAAATTCAGGTTTAAATTGAAAAAAGTAGGGAAAGCCACTAGGCCATTCAGGTATGACCTAAATCAAATCCCTTACGATTATACACTGGAAGGGACAAATAGATTCAAGGGAAAAGCTCTGATAGACAGAGTGCCTGAAGAACTATGGACAGAGGTTTGTAACACTGTACAGGAGGTGGTGATCAAAACCATCCCCAAGGAAAAGAAATGCAAAAAGGCAAAACGGTTGTCTGAAGAAACCTTACAGATAACTAAGAAAAGAAGAGACGCAAAAGGCAAAGGTAAAAAGGAAAGATATACCCATCTGGATGCAGAGTTCCAAAGAATAGCAAGGAGATAAAAGAAAGCTTTCCTAAATGAACAATGCAAAGAAATAGAGGAAAATAATAGAATGGGAAAGACTAGAGATCTCTTCAAGAAAAGTAGAGATACCAAGCGAACATTTCATGCAAAGATGGGCACAATAAATGACAGAACCAGTTTGGACCTAATAGAAGCAGAAGATATTAAGAAGAGGTGATAAGTATACACAGAAGAACTATACAAAAATATCTCAATGACCTAGATAACCAAAGAGGTGTGATCACCTGCCTAGAGCCAGACATCTTGAAGTGTAAAGTCAAGTGGGCCTTAGGAAACATCACTACAAACAAAGCTAGCAGAGGTGATGGAATTCCAGCTTAATGATTCCAAATCCCAAAAGATGATGCTTTTAAAATGCTGCACTCAGTATCCCAGCAAATTTGGAAAACTCAGCAGTGGCCACAAGACTGGAAAAGGTCAGTTTTCATTCCAATCCCAATGAAAGGCAAGGCCAAAGAATGCTCAAACTACCACACAATTGCACTCATTTCACATAAAAGCAAAGTAATGCTCAAAATTTTCCAAGCAAGGCTTTAACATTACATGAACCAAGAACTTCCAGATGTTCAAGCTGGATTTAGAAAAGGAAGAGGAACCAGAGAACAAATTGCCAACATCTGCTGGATCATAGAAAAAGTAAGAGCATTCCAGAAAAACATCTACTTCTGCTTCATTGACTATGCCTTTGATTGTGTGGATCACAACAAACTGTGGAAAATTCTTAAAGAGATGAAAATACCAGACCACCTTACCTGCCTCGAGAAATCTGTATTTCTGTATACAGAGAAATCTGTACAAAATCTGTATACAGAGAAATCTGTATGCAGTCAAGAAGAAAGAGTTAGAACCAGATATGGAACAATGGACTGGTTCCAAACTGGCAAAGGATTAAGTCAAGGCTGTATATTGTCACTCTGCTTATTTAACTTATATGTAGAGTACATCATGCGAAATGCCAGACTGGATGAAGCACAACCTGGAATCAAGATTTCTGGGAGAAATATCAATAACGTCAGATGTGCAGATGACACCACCCTTATGGCAGAAAGTGAAGAGGAACTAAACAGCCTCTTGATAAAGGTGAAAGAGGAGAGTGAAAAAGTTGACTTAAAACTCAACATTCAGAAAATTAAGATCATGGCATCTGGTCCCATCACTTCATGGCAAATAGATGGGGAAACAATGGAAACAGTGACAGACTTTATTTTCTTGGGCTCCCAAATCACTGCAGATGATGACTGCAGCCATGAAATTAAAAGAGGCTTGCTCCTTGGAAGAAAAGCTATGACAAACCTAGACAGCATATTAAAAAGCAGAGACATTACTTTGCCGACAAATGTGCACATAGTCAAAGCTATGGTTTTTCCAGTAGTCACGTATGGATACGAGAGCTGGACCAGAAAGATGGTTGAGTGCTGAAAAATTGATGCTTTTGAACTGTGGTGTTGAAGAAGACTCTTGAGAGTCCTTTGGACTACAAGGGTATCAAACCAGTAAATCCTAAAGGAAATCAACCCTGAATATTCATTTCAAGGACTGATGTTGAAGCTGAAGCTCTAATACTTTGGCCATGTGATGTGAACAGTCGACTCATTGGAAAAGACCCTGATCCTGGGAAAGATTGAAGGCAGGAGGAGAAGGGGATGACAGAGGATAAGATGATTGGATGGCATCACTGACTCATTTAACATGAGTTTGAGCAAGCTCCAGAGATGATGAAAGACAGGTAAGCCTGGAATCCTGTGGTCCATGGGTCATAGAGAGTCGGACATGACCAAGCAACTCAACAACAACAATTTAACCAGGCTAACCCACCACAAACTCAAGGCCTCCCAGGATCTCCTTCAGGTTCAACAATTTGCTATGATGACTCAGAGAACTTAGGAATGTGGTATACTTAATGATTACAACTTTATTATAAAGGATACAATGTAGAAGTGGCCAAACAGAAGAGATCCATAGCACAAAGTACAGTGCAGGGGCAGGGGGTGGGGGCTAGGGTGGTGCAGACCCTCTATGCTCTCTCCAGACACATCACCCTCCCAGCACATCCACAGAATCACCAATCCAGAAGCTCCTTTAGCCTTCTTATTTCAGAGCTTTTATCAAAGTTTCAAGAAATTTCATTACATAGGCATGATCATTTTGAAGTCACTGGCCTTTGGTGATTAACTCAGTTGCCAAGACCTCAACATCCCCTGAGTTCAGGGGATGCAGCTAAAAGTTCCAACTCTCTATAATCCTGAAGTTGGTTCCTTCGGCAACTGGCCCTCATTCTGAAGCTATCTAGGGGCCCACCAAGAGTCATTCATTAGGGCGAACTCTGGTATGGTCTAAAGGGCTCATTGTGAATAATGAAAGACACTCTGATCACTCAGGAAATTCCAAGGGTTTTAGGAACATGGGATAAAAGCCAAATATATAACCTTTATTATGCCACAATGACTCCAGGTCAAGAATTTATTTACATATCAAGATGCAGCACTGAACAACATGGAAAAGATCAAATATTTTATCATATGGTTCAAGCAAAAGAATTCTTCCCTCCTTGAAGACACCCCCCTTCCTATCCCACCTTTCTATCCTACCTTCCTATCCCACCTTCCTATCCCACCCATCCAGGCACTAAGACACACCAACTCGACTGTCTCTGTACCCCTATTTCCATAATAAATAGGCACCCATGTACACTAAACTACTTTCAAGTGGGCTATCTTTCCTCCCCCAAATCTATTCAGTCACATTGTAAGAAATCAAGGGACTAAGAAAATGGACTTGCAAGAAACAATGGAGAAAGAGAGCCCTTAGCCAAGCAGAATTTAATAAATTGACCCAAAGTTGATCTGTATGTTTTATGTAAAGACACTGCCCTAAACACTGATGGCCAACACTGCCCTCCTGACCTGGACTCGCCTGGAAAGAGAAGAAAACAATGAGAACTTGACCAACAATGGGGCAAAAACTGGAAACACACAACAATCCTCTAAAAATAAATGTTAAGCAATAAAGAATTCAGGAGTCAAGATGATTTGTACAGTTTTAGAGGATATGCTCTAACTTAAGATATACACAAACAGCTGGCTTTTACCATTAATGAACACTTTTTGGTCTTCATACCACCAAGACTATTACTGTTGTTCAGTTGCCCAGTCATGTCCAGCCCTTTGCAACCGCATGGACTGCAGCATGCCAGGCCTCTCTGCTCCTCACCATCTCCCGAAGTTTGCCCAAGTTCATGTCCATTGCATCGGTGATGCCATCCAGCCATCTCACTCTCTGATGCCCTCTTCTCCTTCTGCCCTCTATTTTTCCCAGCATCAGGGACTTTTTCAATAAGTCAGCTGTTCACATCAGATGACTTAAATACTGGAGTTTCAACTTCAGCATCAGTCCTTCCAACAAGTATTCAGGGTTGATTTCCCTTAAGATTGACTGATTTGGCTCCCTTGCTGTCCAAAGGACTTTCAGAAGTCTTCTCCAGCACCATAGTTTGAAGGCATCGATTCTTGGTTCAAAGGCACCAAGACTGTACATTGCACCTATTTCATGGTTTTAATTTCCCAGCAAACTTTGAGGACTTGTTTATATCTATATATCAAACACATTATATTAAACCTATACATTATAGAGGTCATATTCATATTACTTACAAAGGACTAATAATATTCTTTTGAGAATCCAAACTGCTTTGAGATATACTAAAAACACATATATTCATCCTGTCTCCTCCCTCCCCATCTCCCTGCCCACCCCTAACCCTCATCTTTCTCCAGATGAGGAAACAGAACGGCAGTCTCAATGGCCTTGCTGAAATTACTAGGTCCTTGTCTGGTACGCAGGTCTTATTCAGCTCAGCATCTGGGGCTTTTCCATCACAGTGCAATGCCTGAGGGCGCCTTCTAGTCCCCTCCCCTCCACTCCACCCCATCCTCAGCCCCTGACCATCTACACAATATGCACCTGATTTCAGGAGCCCCACAGCCTAGCATCATTCTCCCTTCTGCAGTAACTTCTCCTGACCTACCGCCACACCTCTGCACAAACTATGCCTTTTGTTGGGCTGTCATGCCCACATTCCCTTTTAAGGTTTTGCTTAACATGCCAAGTTTTAGGCTCTCAAGGATTCTCCACCCCTCCTATCAGAAGGAAAATCTTCTCTGAGATCCCATGTGGTATTTCGTTCGTAGGTCTCTGATGATTCCAAACACATCCTCCTTTATTCTGTACCGATTTGTATTCAGAGCTTATCTCCTCTGCCATTTCCATCTCAAATTGGTGGAGAACAGAAACCAAGATTGTTGTTCGTTTCATGTACCTACACAGCACCTAACAGTATTTCAAAGAAGGCCCTCATTTTTAAATGAATTGCATGTTGTTTGTATGGAATGTATATACATGTTTTACTTGCAAAGACTATTAACACACTGACTTGACAATCATGCATGGGAAATGAGTCTTACCTTCAAAACCCAGCTTTCTTGGCTCTGGTTTAAGCAATAGCCCATGCCTCTTTTTTTTGGTTCTGTATTTTGCTTCAGTAGAGGAGGAGTAGATAGGAAAGAACTGAGGAAGTTGCAGAAGCATTCAGGTCATACAAACATGCAAGGAAAAATGAAGGAATGCCAGTTCATCAGCCATCTGCCACTTTACCAATGCCAGGAAATTCCGGGCTGATGTTCCTTATAATGTGAATAATTCACATGATTGTGTTGGAGACTTCCAGCTATGAAGAGCTGTTGCAATATTTGGAAATTAGTGTTTCCGAGTTAAACTGTGAGACAGAAAGCCCAGCGAATTCTTCCAGCTTCCCCCCGTTACAGGAATCTCTGAGAACCACATTATGTTGGTTTCTGCACGGGGGAGGAAGGGTTGGCATGTTACTGATACTGAAAAGAATTGTTTGTTTTTAACCCTACCTACCATGTGACATTTTATATACAGGTTCTTTTTCCTTTCTTTCTTTTTCTGCTTATTTTTATTGAAGTATAATTGACGTACAGTTTTGTAATAGTTTCAGGTACACAACACAGTGACTAGACATGTCTATGCATTATAAGATGATCACCTCAATAAATCTGGTTACCATCTGTCACCATTTAAAGGCATTACCATATTATTAACTACATTCCCTATTATGTATAATATATCCCATGACCTATTTCTTTTATAACTAGAAGTTTGTATCTCTTAATCCCCTTCATCTATTTCAGCCATCCCCCACCTCCCAACCCCAGGTTCTTTATAAATCTCCAACCTCTCTACTAAAGTTATCTGGCCACTTAAGAAGGGCGTAACTGTCTAATCTGTGTCTTTTCAAGAAACTGAAACTGATTATTAAAAATATCTCCCTCATGCCAGAATTTTATAAAAGTCATTTAGAAATCAAATGACACGTAAACTGAATTAGTCCCTTGAAATATTTACTCTAAAAGTAAACAGACAATCTCTGAAGAATTCTTTGGATAATCGCCCATTTTCCACTAAGAACAAAATCTACATTCAATTAATGAGCCGCCTTAGTTTTCTCTTTAAGTAGATGGACCTACAATGAAAAAGTACGTGATAATAATAATAAACATATATAAGACCTTCCTTTCACCAGTAGTGCTGAGCATGGAGTACATGCAACTTCACATATCAAAAAAGAACATTTGGGATCAATGAACATAGCTCTGGCTTCCCTTCATCTAGGGAAGCCCTCATAGCTCAGTCAGTAAAGAATCTGTCTGGAATGCAGGAGATCCAGGTTCAATTCCTGGGTTAGGAAGATCCCCTGGAGAAGGAAATGGCAATCCACTCCATGGACAGAGGAGCCTAGCAGGCTACAGTCCATGGGGTCTCAAGAGTTGGACACGACTTAGAGACTAGACCACCACCACCATCCCCTCACCTAGGACTTGAATGAGACATTTCCCTTCTCTTTGTCTTGGCTATCCCTCTGTACGTCTGTTTCCTCATCTCTACATAACAGAGAATACAGCAACCTGCTCCTGATACCGGTTGCAAAAAATAAATCTGATCAAGCAGTCAAATGCTTGTGTGCCTTATATGCTCTGTTGTCTACTTAAGACAAAACACAGTGGAAACAACTGCCTATAATTCTATGTCAAATAACATAGAATACTGACTTGGCAATCATGCATGGGAAATGAGCTTTACCTTCAAAAGATGTATTAATGGACTCAAGGTATATATTTGGGCTTCCCTTGTGGCTCAGCTTGTAAAGAATCAGCCTCCAATGCCAGAGACCTGGGTTTGATCCCTGGGATGGGAAGATCCCTTGGAGAAGGGAAAGGCTACCAACTGCAGTATTCTGGCCTGGAGAATTCCATGGACTGTATAGTCCATGGGGTCACAGAGTCGGACACGACTGAGTGACTTTCACTTTCACTTCAAAATATGTATTCACAGACTCAAGGCATATATTCACAGAAGGAGATATTCATGGTAAGAATACATAGGAAAGCTTTCCTGGCAGTGTTATCCACAGTTTCAGCCTCAAGGAAGGGAGGAAAACAGGATGACTACCCCAAGAAGAGGGGAGGGATTTCCAGGTTAAGATTCTTAGGCAGCATCATCCAGGAAGGAGGTAGATATGCAAATTCTCCAGTCCCTTCTGGGACCTACAGACACTGGGGGAGGGGGAGAGTGGCTATCTGTGTTGTGACCAGTCCTATAGTTCATTCTGATGGCCCTCACCCCTCCCTTCCATGACCACCTGTCCTCTTCATCTGGTTAATGCCAACACCTTCACAAGTGTAGGTTCAAACTTCGTTTCCTCCAGTACTTGCTCAACCAGTACTCCACACTCGTCCCACCCCCAGCCCCAGGTCAGGCACTCTGCCCTGTGCCACACTTCCCTTATCGAGGTAGTAATGATACTTTATCATGATGGCTTGTTTAATTGTCCTCCTGATAACCTGTGCTGGCTCCATAAAGGCACAGACTGTGTCTGTTTTATTCTCATCCCTTCAACCTAGCGTGTCGCACACCAGTAAGGCACTTGGCTAGCATTTGCAGAATGAATAAGTAATTTAAAGAATTAACCTGCAGGATTTCCCTGGTGGTCCAGTGGCTGAGACTCCATGCTCCCAGTGCAGAGGGGCTTGGAGTTCAACCTCTGATTGGGGAACTAGATCGCACACGCCAAGACTAAGAGTTCACGTAAAGCAACTAAAGATCCCGCACGCCAGGACTAAGACCCAGTGCAGCCAAATAAATACATAAATATTTAGTGAACCTGTGAAAGGTATAAAGGAAAGGTATAAAGTATTATAAACTTGACAATATGATATGAAATTAACAGATGCATATAAAGGACCAGTTAGGTAAAGTAAACTTCATGCATGGATTTGGGTTTTGAAAATCTTTGCATTGAAAAATTTTCACTAACACTTTCAAATATATCAATCTCCCATCATATTCGCCTGATAAGGCAGTACTTGCTTACTTTTGTATTGTCATTCTTTTTTCTCCAAGACCAGAGTCTTCATCTTAGACTTTGGGAGCAATATAGCCCATAAAACAGTACTGAGATCAAACAATGCTGGATGGGCCAGGGGTAGCAGGCAGTGTCTCTTAAGTCTCCTGCATTGCCATCAGTGCCACCTGGGAAGCCCCAATAGACAAGCAGACCTGGGATCCGAACTTGTGTAGCTCTGCTCCAAAATCCAGGCTTTTACCCAATACAGGTGGCTCTAATGGTGAAGAATCTGCCTGCCAATGCAAGGAGACATGAGACGCTGGTTTTATCCCTCAGTCAGGAAGATGCCCAGGAGGAGGGCATGGCAACCCACCTCTAGTACTCTTGCCTGGAGAATCCCCATGGACAGATGAGCCTGGTGGGCTACAGTTTATAAAGGTTGCAAAGAATAGGACATGACTGAAGTGATTTAGCACGCACACACGCAGCCCATAAAAACGGACAGACAAGACTGTCTTTCCAATCTAGGAGGAGAGAGAGGAAACTTACAGCTAAGATAGGTGGGTGACTTTGAAAAGCCTAAGTCTACGCTTTATTATAAAGAAAAAGCCTCGGGCTGAGTCAGAACACCTGGATTTCTCAGCTCAGACTTCCTTCCTTCCTGCATTCATTCAAAGGTTTTTAAGCCTCTGCTCTGTTCCAGGTCCTACACTTGGATCTGAGCCTTGGACAGTGACCAGCACACACATACACACTCACACACACACACACACTCCCTCACCAGAACTAATGTTCTGCTCCTCCACCACGGGCTATGGCCATTCTGACTCACATAGACTCCTGAACCTGAAGGTCCCCCATCAGCAAAGGGAGGGTTTAATTAAGATGACCACGGCGTCCCCTCTGACACTAACATGACATGATTAAAACAACACAATTACTCTCAGAAGTCAGTTAGCCAAAGTCATGCTTCTCAGGGCCTGCTCACCCACCCCAAAGCCAGAGAGCCGAGAAACCAGACCCTGGAGCATGAGGGCAAAGGGCAAGAGGAAAACTTGCCAGAAGCAGCAAAGTGGGGTCCATGCAGTGGAGAGGCAGCTTTAACTCAATGAGAAGAGTTCAAGACAGACTGCAGGATTTGCTTGAGACCTGGGTAAGCCAACTTGGTGTCATCTGCTGAACAAGGTTTGAGGAGACGATCAGCTCTAACGCTGCAGGGCTGTAGCTCATTTGTCCCAGTATGAGATAGTAGGATAGCATCATCGAGTCAATGGACATAAGTCTGAGCAAGCTCTGGAAGATGGTGAAGGACAGGGAAGCCCGGCAAGCTGCAGTCAGTCCATGGGGTCACAAACAGTCAGACACAACTAAGTGACTGAACAACAACCAAGCAACTGACTCAGTCCCTCCACTACCCGAAGCAAGTGTCCTCCCCCACAGGTTCACAGGCACAAGGCTGCACCCCCACCCTGCCCCCAGCAGAAACCAATTCCAAGTCCATGTTATCATCTGTGCTTCGGACCAACTGGCTACACACCCCCTCATTGAGTATGGTTTAAGTTATAGAGTGGCTCAGGGAAACATTTGACTTTGCAGATCACCAGTTTATTATAAAAGGATATAACCCAGGAACAGACAGACGGGAGAGATGCACAGGACGGGAAAAGAGTGGGGTTTCCACTCACCACACATTTCAGGCTCTCATCAACCCAGAAGCTCACCATCTTGTTATTCAAATTTTTAAAGCGCTTAATCTGTGATCTTCCCCCTGGCTCTTCCCCTTCTCAGAGGCGGCTGGGCAAGGCTGAAAGTTTCAGCTCTATCCCCACCGTCTTTCAGGCGACCAGCCCATCCTGAGGCTATCCAGGGGCACCACCCTAAGTCATCACCAGATTAGTATTCACTCAAAGGGGGCTTCTCACAGAAAAAGATCCTAAATATTTAGGAAATGTCAGGGGTTTGAGCAACTCTGTCCCAAGAACTGAGGACAGAGACTAAATATATTTATTATACATATATTACATTTCCCTTGTGGCTCAGATGATAAAGAATCTGCCTGCAATGCAGGAGACCTGGGTTTGATCCTTGGGTTGAGAAGATTCGCTGGAGAAGGAAATGGGAACCCAGTTCCCAGAATACTGGGAATGGGAACTCCAGTATTCTTGCCTGGAGAATCCCATGGACAGGGGAAACTGGCAAGCTACAGTCCATGGAATTGCAGAGTCTGACACAACTGAGAGACTAACACTTTCACTTTCTTTTCATATGTATACTATACATCATATATTATTGTTTATGTTACATATATTTCTAATTATATTCTACTTCAACATAACATTCACTACTGAACAATGAGAAGATGAACAATGAGCAGTTATACTCGGGATCCTCAAAAAGGATGTCACTAGGACAATTACACCAATCCTAGGGGAAGACTGTCAAAAACAAGATCCACTGGCTAGACAAAAATCAGTTGGTGAATCTTTCAAAATTCTCCCAAAAGAAACAGCTATGTTTTACCCTTATCAAGATGAACAGTTTCTTCCTTTTTTCTTTCTCTCCTACCATGCCTAATTTTGGTAGATTAGGCTAAGCCCTGCACATCCCTTGCACCCCGAGAGAGCGCTCTGCAGAGTTCACTGGTCCCTACTCCTCCTCCCCTGGGGCACTGGCTCTGCCCACCTTGCCTCCTCAGCTCCCACCCAGGACACCCCAGACTCAGCAGCTGGGCTCTGAGCAAGATGAGTCAGAGCGATAACAGAGGACCTGAAAGGAAAATTCTGGAGCAGGTAGCAACTTTCGTCCCATCTGAGAGCTGTGACAGGGAGTCTTTGGTTAAGGACACAGAAATATACTTTTGTAGCACCTGCTGCATGTCAAACACTGAGCCATGCACTCTTGTTTTTATCTCATGTAATCATCATAACAATCCCAGTGAAGCAACTCTGCCATATTTTCTCCACAACACAGACGAGGGAAGTGGTTCAAAGGTTTTTGACTCTCTGTACAACAGGCATTTTCTCTGTGGTTGGAATGCAGTTATACACAGGGATGTGCACACAAAATGGGATGGAGGAGGGAGCTGGGAAGAGCTGGCAGCTGTTTGAGATGAAAAAGACAAGAAGGCAGGAAGCTTGGGGCACTGCACAGTTGGGTAGAAAAACCCTGAGTTCAAGAAGTTTGGCACAAGGATCTTCAGGGTGAGATGACTGGGCACAGGAACTCAGTTTGCCTGGGGTATCCAGCACCCTCAATCATCCCTCCCTCCTCAAAGAGGCCCTTGGGAGGACTCTGGGTTTTTTTCTCCCTTACAAAGAAAGCTGTGTCAGTAACTAGCAGAGGAACGCAGAGTTTCCATTATAATGTGTATCCTATTATGTCCCATTCCTAAACCCACCTAAAATACTCGAATGCTCAGCTTTACCCAAGCTATCTTTACTTTATTAGATTCCATGCTAAAATACCCAAGCAGTGCTTCTTTTCACAAAGTGCCACGCATCGGAGGAGTTCTTTTTCTCCATAAGGTATTTTACTACTGTGAGCAGTTTTACATTTGACTGCCCCAAAACAAGAAATAGATGAGTTGTGGAAGAGGAAATGCAGGACCATAATCCCTTATCTGAAAACCTGGAGGTCAGATGTACCTGGGAATTCAGGCTGCAATCCTCAAAAGGTAACACACGCATTTAGCACACATTTTGTAACACTTAGAAATCAAATTCACTAATATTACTGCAGCCAAAACTTAGCAATATTCAAACTAAGTGAGATAAATAGACACTGTAGAATCCCACACTGGTTCAGGTTAGGTATTACCCACCAAGAGGGTATGCAAAAAACCTCAAAAATCTTTCTGTTTTCAGATTTTGGAATTGTCCATGAAGAATTACAGACATGTGCAATCAGTTCAAATACTAGAAAAAAACAGGCAACCTACCCATAATCAAAGACATACCAATTTAAACAAGCAAGGTTCCAATTTTTGCCTCGTGTGTGTTAGTCGATCAGTCATGTTCAACTCTTTGTGACCCCACAGACTGTAGCCGCCCGGCCCCTCCAGGAAGAATACTGGAGTGGTTTGCCATTCCCTTCTCCAGAGGATCTTCCCAACCCAGGTACAGAACCCTGGTCTCCCGCATTGCAGGCAGATTCTTTACCGTTTGAGCTTCAGGGAAGTCCTACAGGAATTTTTGCCTTATAAGTTAGCAAATATGTTTTGCAGAGAAAATACCAACACTGTCAAAAGTGAGTCCTTTGACCAATGCTGTGAGAATGTAAAACGGGACACCCTTTAGTTACTAAGGTTGGTGTCCCCAGTGGCCTCAAACATAAATACCTTTGACCCCCAACAGTGCCTTTTCAGGAACCCATTTTCTCTGGAAGTCATTGATATCTAGACAAAGCTTTATGCATAGGTATTCACCTAAACAATGAGCTTTAAAACTCACTTTAAAATAATTAGCAAAAACTAAAATGGAAGCCCAGTGAGGTAAAATATAGAGAATCCATACAATGGAATATTACGCAGCCACTTTTTGAGTGTATAGAGAAATGGAGAAACCTGCAAGTATAACATTAGGTAAAAAACACAGGGTAAAAAAGTATATTTGCATTAAGATCTCCTCCAAGTGGAAAATACATATAGAAGACCAGGCTGACAGGGGTAAGTGCCTTGGGGTAATCAGATCAAAGGTGATTCTCTCCCTTCTTCTCCAAACTTTAAATCTTTGGGGGAATTCTCCAGAAATATCAAGAGCACTGTGTTTTAGCTGAAGGGAAACAGGGAAAAAAAGGTCTGGCTACTTAACTCCCAGGCAGCGGCAACAAATTCGTGAATCTGAGGTGTCACTCCAGACTTTCATATGTTTATAAGGAACCTATGATTGCAAACCATCACCACCTCCAGAATGAAAACATGTGTGGTCTACATTTATTAGACAATTTGACTGACACTGTAAGTCTAGTCTAAGGGGCACTTTGGGTAAGAAATACAGGGGAAAAAAGATACATAGGATAAAAGCTATATACCACTTTGCCATTTGCCAACACCTTTCAGAGGCAATAGCTCATTTGTTCCTCACTAGCAGCCAGTAAGGCAGACAAAGATAGGAGTTGGCACATACCCATTTTACAGGCAAGAATATAGAGGCAGAGAGAATCACATTCCAGAAAGTGCAGGCACACTTTAAGTCCAGGTTATGACTTAGAGGTTGGTACTCTTTCCACTCTAACATGTCTTTACAGTATTAATGACTTTTTATAAATATCTTTGGGGCTTCACAGGTGGTACAGTGGTAAAGAATTTGCCGGCCAGTGCAGAAGACATAAGAGAATCAGGTTCGATCCCTGGGTTGGGAGGATCCCCTGGAGAAGGAAATGGCAACCCACTCCACTATTCTTGCCTGGAAAATTCAATGAACACTGGAGCCTGACAGGCTATAGGTCATGGAGTCACAGAAGAGTTGAACACAACCTAGGGACTAAACAACAGCAACAATATGTAAAAGAAAAACCTATTTCTCTAAATATCTTAGAATAAAAAGAAATTCCTCACTAGAGGGCAAAACAAAATGATCTGGTAATAAAAGTCCTCAGAATTGAACAGATGTGAGTCAAGGTCAAAATCCAACATACATACTCAAGTGACTTGTTCAAGTTAACTTCTCAGGATTCAATTTCCTCATCTATACATAGAGGAATAAAATTATACAGCTAACAGGATGCTGTAAGAATTAAATGATCTTAGTACTTAGACCAGAACCTGCCACAAAACAGGTAAAATAAATACTGCATTCCTTCCTCCAAAAAAGAGTAAAGTGCCTACAGGGTACTAACTGCAAATTCCAATTTTAGTCCTGTTAGCCACACCAGATTTACTAATACCAAATCTTTAGAATTACTGAAGTAACTACCCTACAATTCTCAGAAACCACTCAACATAATAGTTTTAACCAGTGACAATTTCAATCATTTTTTATCAATTTTTAAACAACTTCTCTTCTGTCCCAATATGTAATTGAACTTCAACATCAGAGACAAACAATTCTTTAAAAAGTAACAACAAAACTTTTTCCTCCATCACCTGGGTCTTTGATCTCTCTTGTTCAAACTCAACTACTCAAACTCCCAAATAGCAATGGTTGTTTAATTTACTTTGGGGGGATAAGCGGGGAAGATGGGAAATGGCAGGCACATCTCGAATTTTTCATTTCCTCTTTCAATACAATTTGGGCTGGAAAGCCCAAGCCCCAAAGGGTTGCTTTCTCAAAACATCCTGCCCACTGACTATGAATAACATAGATACACAGCCAAGCAGCTACCTGGCCAAAGGACAACCTGGAATCTAATAAAGTTTATCGTGAGCATCTAAATGAGGAGTCAGGAGGCTGGATGGAAGCCCACAGAGCCCCAGGAGAGAGCACCTCTTATTCACCAGTCGCTGGTCCTTTTCAGTCCACTCCTTACTTAAAGGCTATGTCCATTGTCTGCAGAGAAACTAAGCCCTAAGTAACCAGAGAACTTAAAGACATAAATAAGCCAAGTGTGGAAAACCATCCCTTCTGGTGCAGTGGTATACAGTTTCAAATGCTGCTACTAAGACAGAAGCTTAAAGAGGTTCTACTAGGCAGGAAGTCAAAGAGACATTGCCACTACCCATTGTTCACTTAGCTGTCCTTATTTTCTCTGCTTCCCAAAGTCTGATAACCCCACACTTAACAATACTATGATGTCCTAAACTCCCTATCCTAGAACCCCAACAAGACACCGAAGTTGATTTCTGTTCTATTTTTTCTCTGAGGAGCAGTGAGGTATAGGGGAAAGAGAATGAACTTTGGAATCAAGCAAGCTGGGTTATCAAAGATAAAGATACATGTAGACACACACACACACACACCCCTCCTAATGGTTCTGCCTCTCTGACTGAACGCTGAATGATACATTACATATGGGATCTTGGACTAATTTTTTAACCTCTCTGGGCCTCAGATGCTGTACTGGAAATAAGAACTTCATAGAATTATGAGAAATAACTATAAAAATGAATATAAAGTGCCCAGCTCAAAGCTTGACAAATAACAGTTACTCAACATTTCTCCCAACTTTCTCCCTACTTTCCTAAACTAAGCCTACAAAAGTTAACACTGTCTTAGATTCCATGGGCACCAGATGTTAGCTGCTCAGAGCATCTTTTCTTCATGAAACAGGTCTCAAGCCACACTGGCACATCTGTACACTGGACCGTTTCCTTTTAGATACCTCCTTCTTCTCAAGCGTTATACTGTGTAATTAAGAGCTTTCATCATCACATTCCAGTTTGGAAAGCTGCTGCTGCTCAAAGATCTATCAAAATACATACTCACACTATGGAAGGATTTCTCCCGCTATGACTGATTACATGCATCATGTGCTGAATTTTTAACAACTTCCCTCCCAGGTTAAGCTCTTCAAATTCTGGAGCAACCGATTCTAGCCCTGTAAGTACCGTCTACAACCTGAGGTCCAATTTGAACCTGATGATTCCCCTATCTGGGCTTCCCTGGTGGCTCAGACGTAAAGAATCCACCTGTAGTGCACGAGACCTGGGTTCGATCCCTGGGTCTGAGAAGATCCCCTGGAGAAGGGAATGGCTATCCACTTCAGTATTCTTGCCTGGAAAATTCCATGGACAGAGGAGCCTGGCGGGCTATAGTCCATGAGGTTCCAAAGAGTCAGACACAACTCAGAGACTAACTTTTTCACTTTCATGCCCCTACCTGTCTCACTAATGGTATGCAGAGTGAAACCCAAAATCTCTTATCCAATAATACATGTCACTAGTGGCCATTTCCTCAGGATGGTTGGCTGAAGGAAATACAGATCTGCTAATAAAGACTCAAGAGACATACCGTTCTGTTCCCTTCCTAAGGTATTCTGGTTTCTATGAAAGAGTGAAGACCAGGGAGATAAGCCAGTTTAAAAGCTGCAAGCAAGCAGTCTTCTCAGGAGAGAAGAGCAGTATGTGTGTTTTTAGGGAGGAGATAGTCATGGTTGGAAGGCTTCCAGTTACTTGCTTATTATTTGGACCTGAAGAGGAGCTACTCAAGCTTGGAAGGGTTTGCTGACGTAAGATTCCAGGCTGTAGTAACCCCAACTGGCCAAGAAGGTATAGATGTATTATTTTAACTACTGCTGTGAGGTGGCAATTAAGAGGCGACAAATAGTAAGGAATCCCTAGCGTCTATAGTTATAAAAACAAGAGTGTGAAAAAGGACTTCCGTGAAAGTTACACCTCGTCTTAGATTTCAATTAAAAACTCCTGTTCCATGTTCATCACTGGAGACAGTATTTTATCATCTCTGCTGATGGCTTCCTGCTCTGACCACAGAAGGTTCCTCTTGTGGTGACAGGAATCAACTCAAAGAAGAAGGAACGGTAAGTTTACAAACTCGCCTTCCCTTTTTCCAAGACTGATGCTAAAATAAAACTTGGAAAGAAAGTGGAACTCCTCAAGGCTTTAATATTTAAATTTAAAAAAAAGGGGGGGGTGGAGCGGAGAAGAAGCCGGCGACGACAGCGCACCCGGTCGCCGGTGTCACAATCTTCCGCTCGCGGGCCCTTTGAGGACAAGGGCAGGAAAGGGGTCCGCAGGGCTCTGGATCGCTGTACCCAGGCGGAAGCGCTCCCCAGGAAGGCAAGAGCCGCCCGGGTCCCTACACGCCAGACAGCTCAGAGGTGGGGGCGGGGGGACTGGTAACAGGTTCTCTCAGCAGCAGAGAAGAGAGAAGGCGGGAGCCGAGCGGGCGGGAAGGAAGGGCCGGGAGCCATCGCCACGCGCCGCGCCCGACCCGGGCCACCCCCGGGACAGCCAGATGCTCAGCGCCAGGATCCCGCGGCTGTGCCAAGACCAGGGGAGCTGGGGCTCAGCGGGGGCGGCAGTCCGGATCCCTCGCGCTCTCCTGCGCGCCCCAGCCGCGACAGGGCACTCACCCGAGCCGACTAGTGGCGAACTCACGGCTCCTCCCACGAAGACAGCAGCGGCGAGCACGGCGGACCCCGGGAGTCCCCGCGGAGCCATCGCTCTGTCCCTTCGCCCTCCTCCCCCCGGGCGCCACGTCCCGGGCTCCGGCAGTGAGTGCAGCTCTGGGGACCGCAGGCGGACAGGGTTAGTCTTGGCAGGGTTCAGCCCCCGCGCTGAGCAGCCCGCC
>NW_011494882.1:2335462-2364335 GCF_000754665.1 Bison bison bison
GACTGCACCAGCTGGAGGCACATCCAGTGACCCCGCCCCCGAACCCGCCTACCTCGGCCTGGTCCAGCCTCTCCCCTTCGCCTCCGCTTCCTCTTCAAGCAGGTCTGCAGCTCCCGCTGCCCGGATTAGTCCATGGCCCCGCCCACAGAGCGAGCCCCACCCTCCTGTCCGCGCCCGCGTTCTCCCTTTCCCAGAAGCGATGGACAGCCGCTGCCCATTTAGTGCGAGAGCCTGGGGTCGGGGCAGGGTCGCCGGGGCTTGTCCTCCCGGACGCCGAGACTAGACGGGCGTGGGAAGAGAAAAAGACACAACAGGTCTGGAAGCTCTGTATGTGCAGACGTGGACAGCGCTGGAATGGGCAGGATCTCTTTTTCTCTGCTGGCATCTCTATTCAGGTGGCATTCCCCTCGGTGACTGGTCTGGAGAGGGGCCCTTCACGGGATGTCAAGTTCCAATGTTTGAAAATGAGGAAAGTCAAATCATTTAAATTTCTTCCTATCTCCACTTCCATTTAAGCTGCTCCTGTTGGGGAGAAAAACCTCTACGTATCTCCAGAAACAAATTGCCTTTGTTTTTAAATCGTGTGCCCACATTGCACCTTGCCAATACTTCTACGAAGTAACTCTTCGAGTGCTTAGTCACTTATTATCTCTTTGTATCGTCACGCCAGCTCTGTGAAGTAAGTAGTACCCTTATTTCACAGGCTAGGAAGTAAACCGACGATGACCAGGCCACCGTGATAAATTCAGATTAACTTGTCTTCATTGTGTTTGCTGTGCCCTCCCCGCCTGGCTCAAGGACTGCACGCACACTACGCGTGAGGTCAGAAGTGCAATTATCATCACAAGGAGGCGCTGATCTCAGAGCCTTTCTCTGAGTAGTTCCCTCTTTGCTTGCGTCCTCATAGACTGCAACCCACCAGGTTCCTCTGTCCATGGAATTATCTAGGCGAGAATACTGGAGTGGGTTGCCATTTCCTCCTCCAGGGGATTCTCCCAACCCAGGGATCAACCTGTTGTCTCCTGTGCTCCTACATGGGCAGGCAGATTCTTTACCACTGGACCCCCTGGGAAGCCAGTTCCCTATTTACTGCTCTTTGGAGACTCCTTCTGAAACAAAGTGGTCAGGTCTTGAACAAATGTTCAAGAACAACGCAGGAGAATGAGGTGGGCACTGGAAGTTTTCACAGAACAGGTTCTTGCTTAACCTGTCAGTCTTGGATTTTCAAAGGAGGACTCTTTAGTCTCTTCACTGAGTCTTCTACACAGTCTACTAGACTCTTGCAAACATTTGCACTGATGTGGGAATTCCCAGTGAAAGCAGTTTAGGCCGCTACTGATGGCTGCAGCTGAGGGATGGCCCTTTGAAGACAAAGGGGGGTATGCGTGTCCTTTGCGCTGCTGTCCACACATCCTGCAGTCTGGCAGGTGAAGCAATTTATTCCAACTCAAATACAGAGTAACTGCAGGAGAAAGAGGCCCATGTGGGTTTCTAATTTAAAAGAAGAAGAAGGAGTCCTGGGCCTAAAAATTAAACTATAGATTATAAATTGTAGCCAGAACCAGTTACATAATTTGCAGAGTCTCATGTAAAATGAAAACCTTTTTTCAAAATTAAGAATTTCAAGATAGCCATAGTCTGGTATGGAGCCGCTCTAAGCTTGAGGCCCTGTGTACGTCACATACCCATAAAGCCAGTTTTAGTTTGGGAACTTAAAATGTAGCCAAATGATTGGACCAAGATATCTCTTCAAAATAACAAATATTTTAAAGAAGAATAGTGTTTCACTCTTTTCTTACAGGCTGAACTTACTATTAAAAAGACAGGACCATTTTTAACAACATATTTGAATTGGATGTCTGCTTGTAGCTCTCCAGAAATAAAAGTACAATCCAGTAGTTAAAGTTAGAGGAGACCTCAGTAATCATCTGCCAAGCCACTTACTTTACAAATAAGAGATAGTCAAGTGTCTTGCCTGCTATCTCATTGCTAGTGTGGGCCAGAATTGGAACCTAAGGCTCTAAAATTTTCCTTCTCAGACTTTTCCATAACACTTAGCTGCTTGACTAAGTGTTTTACTATAGATATTTTACTGTCATGGAACTTCATGTATATGCATTTGCGCATCTTGTTAATGGAGGGGGGGGGGGAAGATGAGAGGAAGGAAAGAAATGAAGTTTCACTTATTTTCCAGGTATTTAACCCTACAGATTTGTTCACCCAATTTAAAAAGCCCCACATATGCATTATCTAAAAGTCATTCAGTTCAGTTCAGTTCAGTCAATCAGTCGCGTCCGACTCTGCAACCCCATGAACCACAGCACGCCAGGCCTCCCTGTCCATCACCAACTCCCGGAGTCCACCCAAACCCATGTGCATCGAGTTGGTGATGCCATCCAGCCATCTCATCCTCTGTCGTCCCCTTCTCCTCCTGCCCTCAATCTTTACCAATATCAGGGTCTTTTCAAATGAGTCAGCTCTTTGCATCACGTGGCCAAAGTACCAGAGTTTCAGCTTCAATATCAGTCCTTCCAATGAAAACCCAGGACTGATCTCCTGCTGTTTTACTTTAAATGTGAAGACATCAATGGGATCAAAGTTCTCATTCATATTAAGAACAGTTTGCCATATTTCTTCTGAGGAAATAAAAATTTAACATCCCAAGACTAAATAATTTGCCCTTTTTTTTTTCAGAAATAAAATTAAAGAATCATAGGTAGAGATGTAATATTAGCTCTCCTTTACTCATCTCTTAGATTCAGCTCAATCCTGGGGCAAGCACTTTTCCTGTGTTCCTTCATCAAATCTTCACAATTTTATATTTGGGTAAATATTATTACTGATTCTCACTTCAGAGCTTAGGAGACTAGGATTTGCAGGATGAAGGCATTCACCCAAGTCACACAGCTGCCTGGACTCAAACTCAGGATCAACTCATTCCAGGCCTACACTTGAACTTCTGCTTATACTGTTCTGCCTCTGAAATGCAGGATAGTAGCCAATTAGCTCACCTTTTCAAATATAAAGTCTTCTTCTGTCATTTTTTACTTAACCTGGCCTCTTTGAATTCTGTATCAATAATAGCTTAAATACATTTTTTTTCAGGGAAAATTAAGTTATTTATGGGAATATGTTATAACTAAAAGCTTCTAGGAACCAAATTTACAAATATACAATTTTCCATCCTTTCTGGTTTTTGTTGAATTTCGTGAGCTTTTTTTCCAGTTTCTCTATATGAATTCAGTTAATCATTCCCCTGAATAGAAACCTTTCCTGTTTTTCTCTGTGCTAGAAGGTGGCAATTTTCATCACCATCATTTAAATGCATAAGACTCAGTTGGCTGGTATTTACTTTAATTAATGTTGAAATTACTTCCGCAGAAGGTCTCTGTAGAATTTCTTCTTTCTGTGATTTAGATGTAGTCATCTTTTGTTTTGAGAGATTATATCCAGGAGAGAAGCATACCGTTCTTTGAAAAATATGTTTGCAGGGGTATCAAATGACGTTTTATAAAATCGAAGATTATTGTGATTTGACAACAAAATGTGTACTGTGTTCCTTGTATTGGGCTGAGGGGAGGAGGTTGGAGGGGAGAGTATTGCAGGTAAATTAATGGATCCTAACCTGGCTTATCGGAGAAGGCAATGGCACCCCACTCCAGTAGTCTTGCCTGGAAAATCCCATGGATGGAGGAGCCTGGTGGGCTGCAGTCCATGGGGTCGCTGAGGGTCGGACACGACTGAGTGACTTCACTTTCACTTTTCACTTTCATGCATTGGAGAAGAAAATGGCAACCCATTCCAGTGTTCTTGTCTGGAGAATCCCAGGGACAGGGAAGCCTGGCAGGCTGCTGTCTATGGGGTCGCACAGAGTCAGACACGACTGAAGCGATTTAGCAGCAGCAGCAGCAACCTGGCTTAGAGAAGCTTTTAAAATGTACCTGGGAGAAAGGAAACAATTGCATTGTGAGATGGAAATGGTCAAAGACACAGGGATCAGGATAAAGCCATGCCAGAGACTCACTCTGTGAGTTTCAGCGTCTCTTGGGTCAGTCTTCTTACCCAGACAATTCAGGCAGGAGATAGGATGATTTCTAAAAGTTCCTATCCAACTCTAAGATTCTATACCATAATGAGCAATCAAATGATAGGGCATATGGTGCCAAAGTTGGGCTAGACTGTAGGGTTTCTCAACATTATCAATATTTGTGGACTGGATAATTCTTTGGAGGCTATTCTGCACATTGTGTAACATTCAGTAGCCTCTTTGCATGTGTTCATGCCAGGTCACTTCAGTTGTGCCAAGCTCTTTGTGACCCTATGGTCTGTAGTCCATCAGGCTCCTCTTTCCAAGGAATTCTCCAGGCAAGAGTACTGGAGTGGGTTGCCATGCGCTCCTCCAGGGGATCATCTGGATCCGGGGATTGACCAGTGGCCCTTTACGTCTCTTGCATTGGCAGGCAGGTTCTTCACCACTAGTCCCACCTGGGAAGCCCAGCAGCCTCTTTGGCCTCTACTAATTAATTCCCTTCCCTAGTTGAGACAACTAAAAATATCTCCAGATGTTACCAAGTGTCTGGTAGCAAAATTGCCCCTGATTGAGAACCTCTGGGCTGTTGTTGTTCAGTCACCAAGTTGTGTCTGACTCTGTGACTGCATGAACTGCAGCACACCAGGCTTCCCTGGCCTTCATTATCTCCTGGAGTTTACTCAGACTCATGTCCATTGAGTCAGTGATGCCATCCAACCATCTTGCCTTCTGTCCTCCACTTCTGCTCCTGCCCTCAATCTTTCCCAGCTTCAGGGTCTTTTCCAATGAGTCAGCACTCCACATCAGGTGGCCAGAGTATATTGGAGCTTCAGCTTCAGCATCAGTCCTTGAAATGAATATTCAGGGTTGATTTCCTTTAGGATTGACTGGTTTGATCTCCTTGCTGTCTAAGGAACTCTCAAGAGTCTTCTCCAGCACCACACAGTTCAAAAGCATCCATTCTTCAGCACTCAGCCTTCTTTATGGTTCAACTTTCACATCTGTACATAACTACTGGAAAAACCATAGCTTTGACTATATGGACCTTTGTCAGCAAAGCTAGGTTTGTTATAGCTTTTCTTCCAGGGAGCAAGTGTCTTTTAATTTCATGTCTGAAGTCACCATCCCCAGTGACTTTGGAGCCCAAGAAAATAAAATCTTCACTGTTTCCATTTTTTTCCCCATCTATTTCCTATGAAGTGATGGGACAAGATGCCATGATCTTTGTTTTTTGAATGTTGAGTTTTAAGCCAGCTTTTTCACTCTCATCTTTCACCCTCATCAAGAGGCTCTTTAGTTCCTCTTCACTTTCTACTATTAGAGTGGTATCATCTACATATCTGAGGCTGCTGCTATTTCTCCTGGCAATCTTGATTCCAACTTCTGATTCATCCAGCCCAGAATGATGTACTCTGCATAAGTTTAAATAAGCAGAGTGACAATATATAGCCTTAACATACTCCTTTCCCAATTTTGAACCAGCCCATTGTTCCATGCCCAGTTTTAACTGTTGCTTCTTGACCTGCATACAGGTTTCTCAGGAGGCCAGTAAGGTGATCTGGCATTCCCATCTCTTTAAGAATTTTCCACAGTTTATTGTGATCCACACAGTCAAAGGCTTTAGCATAGTCAATGAAGCAGAAGTAGATGGTGTTTTTGTTTTTTCTTAATTCCCTTGCTTTTTCTATGATCTAACTGATATTGGCTATTTGATCTTGGTTCCTCTGCTTTTTCTAAATCCAGCTTGTACATCTGGAAGTTCTCGGTTCATGTACTGTTGAAGCCTAGCTTGAAAGATTTTAAGCATTACCTTGCTAGCGTGTGAAATGGTGCAGCTGTACTGTAGTTTGAACATTCTTTGACATGCATTACCAAGTGTCACCTGAGGGCAAAATTGCCCCTGGTTGAGAACCTCTGGCTTTAGAAATTCCAAAACCAAAAGATTGCAATCAGAGGCTCTGAGCAAGGCTTCATGAAGAAGGTGCAATTTGGGCTAAATTGAGGGAAGTCCAGGGATTAGTGGGAAAAGTGTGTGAGGACAGGCACAGTGACAGGCTAAGCATGGTGTAGGCTGCACAGTGGCGAGTATGCAAGAGGGGAAAAGGGAGGCGAGAATGGATCAGCAATGGCTGTGGGTCAGAGGTGAGCACAGTGGTCAATAAAGGAGAACTGAAAACTATAGAGGCTAGAACCTGTCGTAAATTAGACCAACATAGATTGTTTTAGGGATGCTGAGATGAATTTCAGTTGTTCAATTAGATATATTTTTTATCATAAGTCAGGAACCTGCAAATATAGAGAAGTCTCAGTTTTGCCAACTTTTTCAGTAGACATCAGAGGCCTCTGATTGCTGGGTTAGCAATGATGGCCATAATCTGCCTCATTTCTGACCACCAAGTCAGATTTTGTTTCATGGACACAATCTCCTTGAAAATGTCACATAAACAACTCAGACCATCTGCTTTTAGAACCTCAAAACCAGGGAGATACACAATGATGTGGTTTTCTCCATAAAGAACAAGGTAGAAATGTAGTGATGAATCACATGGTTCTAGCTCAACGAAACCCACAAATGCACATTTTAGAGAACAAACTCTACAAAGTATAAGGTGTCTGTCTCAGGCAAGCTTCCTTTTGATTGTAATACACAGAAACATCAACACTAGCTGAATAAACAGTACATTTATTATAAAGGTAAAACATTTATAGTTATAAAAAGGACCAGGTCTCAAGCCTTCAAGCAGAGACAGAGACAGAGAGGAAGTATATCGTTGCTAGAGGTGGAAATGAGAACAATGGGGTAGCCCATTGAGAGAGAGATGTAGAGGGAACCCACACACCCTACATTTCTTATCTACTGTTCCCAGTACTGATTTGCTTGAAGTCATGCTGAGCAAGGCCTGAGTGCCAAGGAGCCATGTGGTTCATCACTGCATTTCATGCCATGCATGCACGTGGAAGAGTACACTTGTACACTCTCACTGATGCTCACACTCACACACATACATACACACATGCCTGACTGTCCTATGTCAATCATTTGCTGAGCATCTCTTGAAGTTTCTTCTCTCATTGGAGAAGCCTGATTTGTGCCAACCAGACTCCAACCCTACTTCTTTCTCCCTGAGGATGTGCAGAATGTGCAAGCTGCTGACACTGCAGGGACCCAAGTTCTAGGGGTGGAGGGGCACAGGTTGTCAGAATTTGGGCACCTACACGAGTGCAGTCAGGCTTCCCTGGTGGCTGATGGGTGAAGAATCTGCCTGCAATGCAGGAGACCCGAGGCGGGTTCAATCCCTGGGTCAGGAAGATCATCTGGAGGAGGGCACGGCAACCCACTCCAGTGTTCTTGCCTGGAAAATCCCATGGACAGAGGAGCTTGGTGGGCTACGGCCCATAGGGTGGCAAAAACTAAGCACCTACATACATATGTGTAGTCAGGAATGCTTCTTGCTGGGACTCTGGAAATCCCATTTCCTCGTCCCCAGGGCAGAGTTGTCCAGACTGCACAATAATATCAGAATAAACTAATTAGATGGAGGACCTCTTTTTGCCAATTCTCAGAGATTCTGAGAGTAGTAAAGTTCCCCGAAGAGAACAAGAGAGCTGCCTACCATATGCACTGCTGTGCATCGCTGAGGGTACAGCTGGGGCTGCAACCCATGAATTTTTCATGGACCATTCTGCTCGATTGAGTGATGCTCAGTAACTGTGCCTAATGATCCAGGGATAGAAATGAAGAAAGCAGTTTAGGAGATGGATTCTAGTTTAGGAAAAGCCTGACATCTTAGAAGTTTTTCAAGGAATTTGGCAGTTTTGAGGGATAAGAGTTTGAGGTGACAAGATTCAGTGTAGGCTGGGTAGAACACAAAAGGACTGATGCACAGAGAGAAGTTAAAGGGTCTGGTGGTGCCTAAGGTGTTCCACCTGGGCAGTGGGATGGAGGGGATGGGACAGCTGCAGGAAGGGAGGACCCTTTCTCAACATAGTCCAAGACTCTGAGAATCCCATCTGGGCCATTCTCTGGCCAAGACCCACATCAGTAACAAAGATTCTCCCCTCTTCCTTTCAGCCAAAAACTTAGTCTGCATGGCCAGTTCTTAGCAATTGCTGCCACCAACTCTGCCCCTCTGTGGGGATGACCTTCTCACCCCATCCTGGGTTCAGAGTGGACCACCACAGCCCAGACAGCCTCTGTGATGCTCAGGAAGACAGCCTGTGAGCTTTTTTACATCAAGAGCTTTTCTGAAATGACTGCACAGAACCAGAAAAAAGATTTTTTTTTAAAAAAAGAGCTACATAAGGAGATCATGTGGATTTGTTACCATCTAAGCCACCAAGAAAGCCCATGAATACTGGAGTGGGTAGCCTTTCCCTTCTCCAGGGTATCTTCCCGACCCAGGAATTGAATTGGGGTCTCCTGCATTGCAGGCATATTTTTTACCAGCTGAGCTATCAGGGAAGCCTCACAAAGATTACAGAATCTTAAAAAAGAGGGCTTGCATAGTTTAAACCAGATTGTAACTATATGATTTATGTGAATTAACTTCATGATTATTTCTAACTAGACAAAATAACATTTCTACTAATAGAATTAAAATGCAAGCTTCATATGTAGTTTAACATTTTCTAAATACAGAATTAAAAAAAGAACAGGTGAGATTAATTTCAGTAATATATATCATATAACCTAATGGATCCAAAATATCATTTTAGCATGTAATCAAAAACTGTAAATGACTAATGAGATGTTCAACATTCTTTTCACTAAACTGTGATTTCAGAATCTGGCAAATATTTTTCCATTTAAAACACATCTCAGGGACTTCTCTGATGGTACAACGGATAAGAATCCACCTGCCAATGCAGGGGACACAGGTTTGATCCCTGATCACAGAAGACTCTGCATGCTGCAGAGCAACGAAGCCCACGCTACAGTTGCTGAGCCCACGTGCTGCAGCCACTGAAGCCTGTGCACCTAGAGCCTGTGCTTCACAAGAGAATCCACCGCAACGAGAGGCCCAAGCACCACAGCTAGAGAGTAGCCCCTGCTGGCCACAACGAAAGCCCTCACACAACAACAAAGACAGCGCAACCAAAAATAATTTAAACATTAATTAACTAATTTAAAAAGTAAAGCACATCTCAGTTCAAGTGCTCCACAGCCACATGAGACCATTTAGTACCATGTAAATCTGGGCTAGAAACCCTTAAGTCCTTTCTGAGTTGTTTAGTCGCTAAGTCATGTCTGACTCTTTGCGACCCCGTGAACTGTAGCCCACCTGGCTCCTCTGTCCATGTGATTCTCTAGGCAAGAATACTGGAGTGGGTTGCCATTTCCTTCTCCAGGAAGTCCTTTTTGAGGCCGTGACTGAAAGGCTGATGGACTTCTCCCGTGTTTTAGTCCTCAGGGTCATGCTTATCAAGATTCCTCCATTCTTAAGAGCAGATGCACTTCAGTGTGTGAACCTTTGACAGCTCATTTTGCAACAGGGTTAAAGGTTGCAGCAATTCCATTTCCATTGGTGAAGGGCCGCGACATGCCTTCTTAGCAAGAGAGTTCAGAATGCCAGGGAGAACAGCCTGCTTGGTCATGCACGCTGGTTCAACTGTTTATTTTGATCACAATCCCATGCACGGTCTAGTATATCTTTGTGCTGAAGGCAGACTGAGCTATTTTGGCCCCTGAATGAATAATCTATTGTTTTCAAATATGTTTCTCCATTACTCTCTCAGCCATAAATACCTTCATTGCTAACATGCTGTTCAAAATCACCATAATCAGAAGAGGGCCATTTTATATCCTCTGTTCACATGATCTGAGCAGTATTTTTGCATGACTTTAGGGAATAAACAAGAAAAGGGGGGACATTTTAAAAATAGAATAAGCTTAATGGCTTTTTCACTTATTTCTTTAACCACATTAGTATACTATGGGGTGATATGCACTAACTTTTGGTAGAAAGGGGGGCCTATTTTGTAACCGAAAGAAAGTGGAAAATGTTTCTGTAACATTTTTACTTTCTTTCAAGCTTTCAAATGACTCAAAAGAAATATGGAATAATAAAATAAAAACTCGAAGGCTGCCAAAAAATATCCTTCATTCTTGTTGTACACCTATAACTTATGTAATATTGTACATCAACTATATACTTCAGTAAAAAAAAAAAAATGTTTTTTAAAGACTCCTCCTTCCTTGTGGCTTCCATTCTCTGCTTCCCATAATGCTCCTGTGTCCACTCTGTCTGCAGATACAGTGAAGAAGCAACAGTGCAAACTAATGATGTTTCAGGTATGGCATGAACTAAATAGAGCTTTGCAGTTCTGACTGGTGCCCAGCCTCACCTATGACTCTTTTACCAGAAACCAACTTGGATGAAAGGGAGTCTGAAGCCAGTTGACATTTCTACCCCTCCCATTACCCCACCCTCCACTTCACTCCCCACCATCAGGCTTAACAAAGAAATTTTATTGCTGAGATTCTAACTCTTGAATAATTTCAGGATTAATAAAAATGTAACTTTATTGAATCTCAATGCTGAAATTCAGTGCTAAGATTCTTCTCTTCCGTGAGGACACACTGAGACGGAGGAACTTGGTGGCCACTTCCAGCTACTGGAAAGCAAGCACACAAGTTATTTCGTTTGTTTTTTTCTTGCTGAAGAAGCAGGACAGCTCTGTTTGACTTTGGAAAGGCACAGCTGAGTCCAGAACTGCTTCTCCCTAAAAGGCATGATTCTAAGGGTTTCATCCTCCTTTTGTGTTCCTGGTGGTTCCAAGTCCTGCAATGGCCTCTGAACAGCCTGTCTCCAGCATGTTCTGGTCCACTTGATCTCCAATCACTGCCCCGGTGCTCCTTCTAAAACCCCACTGATAGCAGACTTTCCTCTGCTCAACTCCCTTCTAGGGTCCAGCCCTTCATTACCTACAGGGTCACATTTATACAGGATCACGTTCACATAGAGTCATGTTCAACTCTTTAACCTGCTACAACCTCAATGTCTCCCCTCGTATCAAGGCAGGCCGAATCCAGCTTCTCCCTCTCAGTCAAGGGCCGCTTACCTCTAACATATTTGGCTTGAAGGGTGGACTTGCAGCCATCCTAACTCAGTCCACATTGCCAGCTGCTTATTCGTGGTCACCTGGCTCCTAACAACTCTCTCTGCAAGTCTGGGATGGCTGCTCTGGTCACTAAGAAAGGCTTCCACACTTTCGGTTGACCCCCTCCAAACATGTATGCTGCCCATTCTTGCCCCTGCCCCCACCCTCAACATACTAACACAGAAGGGTTTTGTGTTACAGGCTTTTCCTAAAGGTTTGGCCAGTATTGTCTGTGGACCCAGCAGTGATGGAACAGGAAATGAGGTGGTTCTCTGGATCCCCTCAGCCATCATGGCCATGGAAAATTCCTCCCTGGAAGTCCATCCACACTACCTGGGTCCCCACTCACCTCTTTGCTTTTAGAGTTAGAGCAAAGAGTCCTATCTCTCCTCTCCTAGACTTCCAGGACTTTCAACACACTCCACTGACAGCTCTCCTCCCCCAGAAAACACTAAAAATTCTCATTACTTTATTATCATTCAGAGGACCAGGTGATCCTATTTCATATTGCAGGGTTTCTAACCTGGAATCCATGGGCTCCTAAGGAGACTGTAAATAGACTTCAGGAGGGGTTGTGGATTTGCATGGGGAGAAAGTTATATCTTCATTGTTTTCAACAATCTTGAAATAAAATTTTGCATTTAGTTCAATGATAAATGTGGCAACAAACCACAGAGCCTGAGAGACTGGCACCAATTGAGCCACAGATATTTCATATTATCTTATGTTTGAGCAGATATCTCAAATACTGCTTATACCCATTATTATTTGGAAATTACAAATCACCTGTTAAAAGCAAAAAAGCTGGTTTAATGTGTGAAGTGGCATACATATTGGTATCTCAATTTTTTATTTTTAGTTAATTTATTTTTTACATATTTTAAAGGCTTTTTGGCCACACCATGTGGCATGGGGGATCTTAGTTCCCCAACCAAGGACTGACCCTGAGGGAAGAGAGTCTAGGCTAGTAAGATAGGCAGAATAATGGCCTGCCAAAGATGTCCATGTTCTAATCCTTGGAACCTATGAATATGTTAGGTTCATGGTGAAGAGGAGTTAAAGTTGCAAATGAAATTAAGGTAGCTAATCAACTGACTTCAAAATAGGGAGATTATCCTGGATTGCCCGGGTAGGTAATCCTTAGTCAGAAAAGATTTTGACGTGGAAAAGAGAGCCTAAACAATAAAATAAGGGTATGTGACTATGGAAGAAAAACACAGAGAGATGCAATGTTGCTGACATGAAAGAGAGAAGGAAGCCATGAGCCACAGAATGTGGGAAGCCTCTACAAGCTAGAAATAGCACAGAATCAGAGGCTCTCCTGGAGCCTCCGGAAGGAAACAAAGCCCAGAAACCTATTTCCATTGTCTACCCTACAAAACTGTAAGGTAATAAATTTGTGTTGTGTAAGTTGCCATATTTGTTGTGACTTGTTACCTCAGCAATGGGAAACTAGTATAGCTGGGTTACTCAGCTTCCATACAATGGCTTTTGGAGGGTTAGTGGAGAGAAGTGAGACTGTAAATCTCTTGAATCCAGCCTCATGGGTTTTACTTTGGAAATAATGACTGGGTGTATAAGCATGAATTAAGAGCTACAACCTTTGAACAACACCAATATGATGCTGAAGGTTTAGCAAGGGATCATTGAGTCCTGGGAAAGCATTTACAACATTCAGAGCATCCACTCACTCTCAATACTAGTGCAAGGATGAAAATAATGATACAGGTGCACTGATCAAACCATCCTTTCCCCATTTTCTCTCTCTCCTGGGGAAATCAAAGTAGGACAGTCTCCATACTATGTCATTCAATCATTAGAAATATGACATAAGGCTGCAAATGCTAAAGTTGGTTATATCTGTCATTGCAGTCTGGCATTGAATAGAGTGCCACGTAAATGTTTGCATTTAACACTCAGTAAATGTGTTGACATAGTGTCTTAGACTGCCTTTGCGATATGAATTAATTCAATAGTTCTGTGATAAGCCATGGCAATTTAAATGACCATGTAAGCCAAGATCATTATGCCAAGTTCCAAGGAAATAAAGAATGAATGATGAATGATGCTTTTTTTCTCTAACAAACCTCATCATAATTTTTTAGTTGGAATCATAATTAAAAGATCAGTTCCAATATTTATAACACCTGCATTTTCCTGACTATAGCTTTACATTTAAAATTAACATTTGGAAACTTAGTGAAATTTGTTTTTTTTATTCCCTCTCTTGGAGTCGAGGACTGCCAATAGTGAGAAGCAGTCTGGTCATAGGCATGAAGGAACAAAATAGTAGATTGAAATTTCACCTTGAAAAAGCTTTTCCTACATCCTTCTTAAGCAGTTGGCAGTCAAATGTGGGGAGGAGGGGGGAATATTGAAATGTTGTTTTAGATGAAAAATCAAAATAAAGTCCCCAATATCTTTGCAAAGGGTTGGTTCCAGCCCCTCACCTCCACTTGTGGTTAACAAAATCCAAGGATGCTCAAGTTCCTTATATAAACGGTGCAGTATTTACATATAACCTACATACATCCTCCCTTATATCAATACTTTGAATCATCTCTTGATTACTTAAAATACCTAATACAACATAAATGCTATGCAAATAGTTGTGAGTGTGACAAAATTAAGTTTTATTTTTTGGAATTTTCTGGGATGTTTACTAATATTTTTGACTGCAGGTTGGTTGAATTCACGGATACAGAATCTGTGGATATAGAGGGCTGACTGTATTCTGAAATGCAACAAACATCTCCATAGGGGGATTAATGTAAACATTTTAATTTATTCGATCATTAAATAATCAAAGGTGGCTAGGCAAGGTCTCAGTTGATGGAAGGGTCCTTTACTTAGTCTACCAAACACTCTAAGTAGCATAACATGGATGGATCGTGGCATCCACCATGGATTTGGACAACATTGTAAAATGGACAGACTTTTCTTTCAGTGCCTTCACACACTGTTATCATTCACTCTCTTCCAATCCTTCCCCTACTCAATAGGTGCCCCAAGCCTACAATTATGCCTTACCCATTCTTCAGCTTGAAAGCCAGTGTACTGGCCTCTGCCAGACAACGTATAAGTCACTGACAATCAGTCTTCTCAATAAGTATTTTTAGTTTTCCCTGGGAATATAGTTTTTATTTCAGCCTCTTGATAATGTTCTCAATTGACTACTTTTTCACATCCACCAGATAACTACAAAATGCCCATGTATGTGATACAGTCATTGAAAAGAAAAGGTTGAGTAAAATTATATAAAGTTTGACATATTATAATAGCTAATATAACATGGGCATGTAGTCAAAGCTATGATTTTTCCAGTAGTCGTGTATGGATGTGAGAGCTGGACCATAAAGAAAGCTGAGCACCAAAGAATTGATGCTTTTGAACTGCGGTTTTGGAGGAGACTCTTGAGAGTCCCTTGTACTGCAAAGAGATCAAACCAGTCCATCCTAAAGGAAATCAGTCCTGAATATTCATTGGAAGGACTGATGCTGAAGCTGAAACCCCAATACTTTGGCCACCTGATGCAAAGAACTGACTCATTTGAAAAGACCCTGATGCTGGGAAAGATTGAAGGCAGGAGGAGAAAGGGATGACAGAGGATGAGATGGTTGGATGGCATCACAGACTCAATGGACATGAGTTGAGTAAGCTCTGGGAGTTGGTGATGGACAGGGAGGCCTGGCATGCTACATACAGTGCATGCGGTCGCAAAGAGTCAGACAACTCAGCGACTGCACTGAACTGAATATAACATGTAATATGTTTGCCATCAAAACGCTTTTAATGCCACCAACCTTTCAATTTATTGTTGAAACAGAAAAGCAATTCACCAATGACTTGCTTTTTGCTTTGGATTTTATTTATCTATCTGCCCTAAACCTTAAATACTTGTACTTCTAAAAAAAAAACCTTTTTTTTCTCTAGCAACTAAATGTGAAAGAAAAGTGAAAGTGTTCATCACTCAGTTGTGTTCAAGTCTTTGCGACCCCATGGATTGTAGCTTGCCAGTCTCTGTTCGTGGGATTTTTCCAGGCAAGAATATTGGAGTGGAAATTGCCATTTCCTTTTCTAGGGCATCTTTCTGACCCAGAGATCAAACCCAGGTCTCCCACATTGCAGGCAGACTCTCTACTGTCTGAGCCATCAGGAAAGCCCTAGCAACTAAATAGTTTCTGTAAAATACTTACATATGTACATTTCATTTGTCTTTATATATATTATTAGGTATATGTGTGCATATTATAAATACGTATAAAATAAACATCATGTGAGATTAAGACGCATTTTAAAATTGCTAAAATTTCAACCAGGTTGATTTCATCTGCAAAATGATAGGGAAGAACTGTCTGAGCATTGAGAAAGGGCTTGAAATTACTTGTGATTTCAAAATTACTTGTGAAAAGTTAAGAGTTTAATTTTAAAATCATTAAAGTTAAGAAAATGACTTTTTAAATGACTTGATCATTTTAACTGAAGAAAGGTAAGGTTTTGAACTGACTGACTTTTTTATGCCATGACATTTCAATCTCTCCATGTTTCGAATGATTTCCTCCTTGCCATCTGCACATGGCCTCTGTGTGTGTGTGTTAGATGCTCAGTTGTGTCCGACTCTTTGTGACCCCATAGACTGTATCCTGCCAGGCTCCTCTGTCCAGGGAATTCTCCAAGCAAGAATACTGGAGTGGGTAACCATGCCCTTCTCTAAGGGATCTTCCTGACCCAGGGATTAAACCAGGGTCTCCTATATTGCAGGCAGATTCTTTACCATCTGAACCACCCAGGAAGGCTGCACATGGCCTAGAGGTGTTGTAATTTGCTTTATTATCACTTTCATCAACTTCACCAGCCCACACACTTGTCTTCTAAATAACATTTATTAGATCTCTGATGGGTAACAAGAATAAACACAGTCTGAAGACAGATCCTAGACTTTGAGATTGCCATCAAAATGCTTTTAACTCTTTCAGTTTACCCTTGAAACAGAAAAACAATTCACCAATGACTTGCTTTTTGCTTTGGATTTTATTTATCTATCTGCCCTAAACCCCAAATAATTTGTATTTTTAAAAAAAACTTTTTTTCTCTAGCACCTAAATAGTTTATGCTCACTGGGAGGAATGTGAAAAAACTGAAAAAACCAACATAAGTTAACTGTTAAAAAATACCATGTTGAGTACATTTGGGTATCTCATTGTATTGTGGGTTTGTTTCTTTTTTTTAACTAATATCATTAACATTTTCTCATGTCATTAAAAGGTCTCTGAAAACACGATTTTGGTGACTGTAGACCATTAACTATTCTCTTGCCAAGAACATCTATGTTAATTTCTGTAATAATAGCATGAGAAACAGTTTTGTTCATTAACCATTAGATGCATATCTACCTTTTAAAGGATGCATTTCCAGACGTGATTGTAAGGATTCTTAGTGTTTCTTTAGGAATAAAGGAAAACCCATTTCATCCAGACTTATATGAGGATGCTTCATAGTTCTTTTCACTGAATAGACCTTCTAAGGCAGCACTGTCCAAAAAACCTTTTGATGGTGACAAAAATATTCCATATCTGTGCTGTCTAATATGCTCACCACTGGCCACATGTGGCTACTGAACATTTGAAAAGTGGCCAGTGAGAATGAAGAACTGAATGTTAAATTTTATTTTAATTTATTTAAATCAATTTTATTTAAAATTTTTCATTGACATATAGTTGATTCACAATGTTGTGTTCATTTCTGCTGTATAGCAAAGTGACTCAGTTATACATATATATATATATTCTTTTTCATATTCTTTTCCATTATTGTTTACCACAGGATATCCCTGTGCGGTACAGTAGGATCTTGTTGTTTCTTCATTCTGTATGTAATAGTTCACAACTACTAATGCCAAACTCCCAACCCTTCCCACCCCATTCCCCCTTAAGTCAATTTTAAATAACTACATGTGGCTAGTAGCAACCATAAGAGATGGCACGATGAAAAAGCAGGAAAAAACTGGAGTTTATCAAATAGTATTTTTAAAAATGCAAAATCCACATTTTCTCTAATCACCGGCATTTGAAACCTTAATGTTTTAGCTACAGCACCTCTCCTTTGCCCCTTAGTTAATTTAACTAAATGGGCTTTGATGCGTATATACATGATATACAGGGAAATACATGATATCCACCAAGCTAAAAACTTGTACTTTACAAAAGTTGTGTTATTTTAATTGCTACAAAGGAGCTACAGACATTTAAGAAATTCTGTTTGAAGAATATCAATTATGTTATTCAGATTTTCAGAAGTAGTTTGAGAGATAATAAAAATATGACATGATTCAGAACACCAGAGAGGTTTGAAAGACAAGTTACCACAGAGTGTTGATAAATGTTCTGTGTTCTGGAAAAGGAAGCATACAAATCAGCCTACTTTATGGTTCTTAGTTTGTATCTGAAAAAAGTTAAATGAAATTTTGGCTCATGTTTGGGAGAAAATTTACCAAGTTACACTTTTCAGGAAAAACTGCCTCTGAGCTCTGATCTTACCTATTTCACACTTGTTTCAGTCCGTCACCCACTCCTTCACTGTCAATTCACATGAATCAAGTTTAAAATTGTCTTTTATGTTCCCATTTTAAATACTCTCACTTTTGGCTTCAACAAGATGCCTTTGACTCATTTTCCAAATTCCTATGAAGTTAGAAGTTAGTATCATTCGTTACACGGCTTACTTCCTATTCAATACCTGTCTTCTCTACACTAGAAACTCCTTGAGGTTGAGGACCATGATTGTGTTATCTTCTTGCTGCCATATCTAAAGCTCCAGATAAACGATGGTAGATAGATAGATAGACATAGAGACAGATACAGATTGTTTTAGAGATACAGATATATGGGTAGATATAGTCAGTGCTTCTTAAGTATTTGATAAGTGCATTAGTGAATTTAACCTTCACAACTGCCATGTGAGGAATGGATTTTCAGTCCCACTGTGGATGAAGAAAGTGAAGCTCAGAGAGTACACTTTCTCTGGGTCTCAAGGCTGAGAGGTGAGAGAAGTGGAATTTGAGTCCAAAGTCTGAAATTCTTTTCATTATATGAGAGTTGCCCTCTCATTCTTCTCTAGGTTGGCTTTTCTCATTCATCTCTATTTCCCTAGCCAAACAGATACATGAGCAATGGAAGCAATTCCAGTAAGGACAGGGTTACAATGAAAATAGCTGCTGCCATGCAATAAATAAATGCAAGAATGGAGCTGTGTCTAGGGCTAAATACTCTTCTCATTGTACAATGAGTTACCATGCTCTCTCCAGTTTGAAAAAATAAGGCCACAGACTGAAGCTCCCCTGGTTTGTAATAAGCATCACAGTTCCATTTAACCAGCTTAAAAAGATCCACGTAAAGTACTATAGCATTGTCCTACTACAAGTACTATAGCATTGTCCTACTACAATCCCATGGATTCTGCTTTAAATAACCAAATTATGTAGTACAGTCACCCCTTGCTATCCATGGAGGATTGGTTCCTGGCCCCCCCCACAGATACCAAATTCAAGGATGCTCAAGTCCCTTATACAGAATGGCACAGTATTTGCATATAACCAACACACATTCCCTCATGGACTTTAAATCATCTCTAGATTACTTAGAATACTTAGATTACTTACATTGTATTAGTACATTCAATGTAAATACAATGTAAATCTATGTAAATAGTTATAAATACAATGTAAATGTTATGTATATATAGTTTCTGGGCATGTAGCATATTCAGATTTTTCTTTTTAAATCTTTCTGGAAAAATATTTTCTAGTATTTTCAATCCAAGGTTGGTTGAATTTGTGGGTGCAGAACCCAAGGACTTAGAGAAGACTATAAAAATACTTATTTCGCCAAATTAGAATGAAAATAGACTTTAGATACACCCCTTTTTTGCCATTTCTTTTTTCAAATGTAAAAATGGGATTCAGAGAAATGAGAAGATGTGCCCAAGACACACAGCACTAGGGTGAGAACAAAGCAATCAAGCTTCTTTGTCTGGTGGCCCATCTGTTCTATCAGTGATCTTCAGACACCAGGCTGCTGAAGGGTGCTCACCTGTGACACGTCCCGTATCCATCCAGGGACGTGAGAACGCTCTCAGTACACTAGCTTTCTGTTATAATTACCACAATTTGTAGTTCACTACTTCTTTGTTTGTTTTCTACCTATTACCCTCACTAAAATATTAGGTTCATATGTCAAGGAGCTATGGCAGTCTAGTGACAGTTCTTTCTTTCACACCTGGCAGACTCCTACCAGTGCTTCAAAATTCAGTGCAAGTGTGTCCCCCTCAGGGATGCTCTCCCTGATCTCACCAGCCTGAGCAAGCACTGCCTCCATGCTCTGTCTGGGGTAACTTTCTTCTATGGTAACTGCCTCCATGCTCCATCCATGGCAACTTCTATTTGTTGAATGAATGAGCCTTATATGCTTTTTCTCCTTTTAATTCTTTTTTTTTTTCCTTTTAATTCTAAAGTCTTTATTCATAACATATGTTTTAATTTGCTAAGTCTACTGTAACAAAATACCACAAACTTAGCTTACAATAAGAGAAATATATTCTCTCATAGTTCTGGACACTAGAAATCTGAATCAAGGTGTTGGCAGGACCATGCTTCCTCCAAGCCTCTGACAAGGATCCTTCCTGCTTCCAGCTTCTGGTAGTCCCAGACATCCCTTGGTTTGTGATAGTATTCCTCTGCTCTCTGTATGGCTGTGCTCCTTGTGTGTCTTTCTCTCCTCTTCTTCTAGGACACCAGTCAGATTGGATCAAGATCACTCTGTACTCCAGCATAACCTCATATTAACTAAGTACATCTGCAACAACTCTATTACCAAATAAGGTCACGTTCTGAGGCAGTGGGAACTGAACATATCTTTTTGAGAAACACAGGTCAACCCACAACAATATATATCAAAAAATGCTAACTTTCACCACTACCTAATCCCAGAGCACTTTCATTACCAGGGACTTCCCTGGTGGTCCAGTGGTTAAGAATTCACCTGCCAATGCAAGGGACATGGGTTTGATCCCTGGTTGGAGAAGATTCCATGTGTTTCGGAGCACCTAAACCCATGCACAACTATCAAGCCCATGCTCTAGAGATAACGCTCTGCAACAAAAGAAGCCTCTGCAATGAGAAGCCCAAGCGCTACAACTAGAGAATAGCCCCCACTCACCACTACTAAAGAAAGCAACAAGAACCCAGCATGGCCAAAATGAATCAATACAAAAAACCCCACACCCATTAGCAGTCACTCCCATCATGAACCCTGATTATCCCCACCCGTGATGACCATGAATCTACTTTCTGTCTCTATTCGTTTACCTCTTCTGGACATTCATTTCATACCAGTGAAATCATACAATACATGTCTGGCTTCTTTCCCTGGTATAATGATTTCATGATTCATCCATGATGTGGTATGCATCAGTACTTCGTTTCTTTCTATGACAATAATATTCTATTGCATGGGTACACAGCATTTTGTTTATTCATTCTTCAGTTGATGGACATTTGTGTTGTTTCCATTTTTTAGGTAAAGTGAATAATGCTGCTATAAACATTCTTGTACTGTATATGTTTTGTGTGGATATTTGTTTTCACTCTCTTGGGTGTGTAGTTGTATGTTTTTGTACCCTAAATATCCAGCACAGTTCAAGACTTACCGTAGACATCAATTGATTGATTGCAAGCTACAAGCAACCCTAACCTCCAAAAACATTGTCCTCTATCGAGGAAAACTTTGCACACTTGACTGTAGCTCCCCTGTGTTTGATCCCCATTGTCTGCATTCATCCTTCCAGATAGTTAATAGTCATCTGCTTTTCCATCAGTGTTAGTGCAGGAAGCAGCCTGTTGCTCATGTGCTCAGAAAATGTCATCTGGGGTCACGATGAAAGGGCATGCGCTTGAAATAACAAAATGAAATATTTTGGAAACTGTTGATTTGAAACAAAGCATATACCCATCAATTTTCCCCTGATGAGGACATCAAAGAAGTACAGCATCAGCGAGATCCCCTGGGCTCTGTTCTGTACACCTGACAACAGCCATGTGGACATAGTGATAGACGCATGCTTCCAACTCTCTCCTTACTTTTTATGTTTTGGAAAAGCGGTTCCTTTGTTAGATAAGCAGCTAGGTAGGTAGATAAATTCTTCTGAATATGTAGTAATTCTTTTGAATGGATGTATAGTATACAAGACATAAAGATTAATAAAATGGATACAGGTGTGCCTATTAACCCAGCTTAAGAAACAAAATATTAAGCAAACAGCTGAAATCGTTCCCCCTTCTCCAGTGAATCAACCATACTGAATTTTGCAATAATTTTGTTATAATTTTACTACATTGTTGTGTATCTCTAAATAGTATATTTATTTTTATATTGCCTTGAATTTTATGTAAAAAATATCCTATTGCTTGTATTCTTCTGCCACTTGCTTTTTTCACTTTATTTTGTATTTGTAAGATTAATCCATATTGATACATTTCATTTTAGTTTACTCGTCTTCATTACTCCGTTTTATGTAATTACTACAAATTATTTGTCCTTCCTTTATGATGTCAGACATTTGGATTCTTTGCCTGTTTTGCTATTACAAACAATGGTATGAACATTCTTATAGAAATCTATGGAATGTGCATTTTTCTAAGCACACTTGGAAACACAACAGCAATGTAACTGCTGGGCCATGAGGTATTTTCACCATTATAAGTTAATGGCACATTATTTTCCAAGGTGGTTATACTAGTGTGTGCCACTAGTGTGTTAGGAGTTCCCATTGCTCTATATTCCCACTAACTCTTGACACTGCCAGACTTCGGAATTTCGCTAGTCTGATGGCTGTAAAATAGTACCACTATCAGCTAGTCATTGCCACATACTAACTACCCCCAAAATTTAGTATCTTAAAACAATACCCATTTATTATTTCTCACTAGTCAAGCATGTGGGCTTGACTGGGTGGGTCTACTGAGGGGACCAGGCTCTGCTTCTTTCACCTGGGCTTTCACCAGCCCACTGGTCATCCGTGCACTGGCTAGACTAGGATGGCCTCATGATTTAGCTCTGTTCCATGGATCTCTCATGCTCTAGTAGAAAAGTTTAGACCTGTCCTCATGGTAAGATAAAAGAGCAAGAGAAAGAGCAGAAACACACAAGCGCTTATACAAGCTCTGCTTGCAATAGGCTTGCTATTGTCAGGTTGAACATGGTCAAGTCCAGACTCAGTAAGGGAGGAAAGTGCCAAAGAGTGTGGACACAGCGGGCATGAAAACTTGGGGCCATTGGTGCACTCAATCCTCCTAAGTGGGTTTAATATATATATGGTTTTAATATGTATTTCCTTGATGAATATAGAGGTTAAATATCTTTTCATATGTTTATTATTCATTTGTGTTTCTTCTTCTGAAATGCCTCTCCATGCATTTGTTCATTTTTATAACAAGAGTTTGTCTTTTTATTTATTCAGAAGAGATTATTATTATTATTACCATAAGCGTTAACCCTTTGTCAGGTCATCTACATATTTTAAATCTTCCAATTTCTATCCTTCTTTTTACTTTTTTATTTACTACAATAAATTCATAGTTTTTTTCTTGTGTTTTTGGTGTACATGTATTTTTTTAATATCTTATTTGTGATATCTTTCTATATACTAAATATTCTCTTCTAGTATTCTTAAAGTTTTGTTTTTCACATTTTGGTGCTTAACATACAAGGAATTAATTTTTGTATTTGTTATGAACGGGATCCAACTTTCACTTTTTTCCATAGGGAAAAACTCCAGATCCTGGCACCATTTATGGAGTACACTCTCCTTTGCCCACTGATCTGACTTGCTACAGCTATCATGTATCAAGCTTACATCAGCATTTTATCTATACCTGAGTTTTCTGTTCTGTTCCATTGATCTCTTTGTCAACATCCATACCAGCATTATGGTGGTGGTAGTTTAGTCACTAAGTCATGTCTGACTCTTTGCAACCCCATGGACTGTGGCCCACTAGACTCCTCTGTCCAGGAGATTACGCAAACAAGAATACTGGAGTGGGTTGCCATTTCTTTCTCCGGGGGAATCTTCCCAACCTAGGGATCCTGCATTGTAGGCAGACTGTACGGCTGAGCAAGCAGCACTATAGCCTCTAATTATTGTAGCTTTGTACTAAGTTTTGATATTTATTATAGCAAATTTCCACTCTTCTTATTTTTAGCAATTTGCTTTTTTATTTAAGTTTTAGTATCAGGTTTTCAAGGATCTTGAAAACCTATTGGAATTTGGATTGAAACTAGAGGTTTCCCATAGATTAAATTTGAGGAAATATGACATACTATGTTATGTCTTCTTTGCCATTACATGATATAATTCTACACTTATTTAGGCCTAATTTTGTGTTTTTAAATAAATTTTTATGATTTTCTTTCTAAAGGTTTTGCCCAAATTTGTTAGATTTTTTTCATTTGTTGTCATTTTAGTCTAAGTTGTGTCTGACTCCTTTGCAACTCCATGGACTATAGTCCACCAGGCTCCTCTGTCCATGGGGTTTCCCAGGCAAGAATAATGGAGTGGAGTGCGGTTTTCTTCTCCAAGGGATCTTCCCAATCCAGGGATCAAACCCATGTCTCCTAAACTGGCAGGCTGACTCTTTACCTGTGAGCCACCTTAACCAAATTCGTTAGATTTTTTTTCATAATTACCTTAATTTTCCTTCTGTGGCTATTGCATATTCTTTTATTTTCAATATGATTTTTTAAACTGTCACTACTGTATAAAAATATAAATGTTTTTATAGTTCCTTGTGAGTTTTTGGTGCTTCTTGTTTGTTTGTGTGCAGATAATTATATTATGATTACAGTTTTGATTATAGCTTCGTTTTTTCTTTTCTAATCCTTATAACTTTTAAACTTTGCCTTATTATTCTGGTTCAACCTCTAGTTCAATGTTGCATAGACTCAAAGTGTTGATAGTGGCATCTTTATTTTGATTTCTTGATTTTTAGAGGGAGTGCTCCTAACATTTTATTCCTATATCTTTCTTCTTTTCTTAGACATCACTGCTCCAATGGGTTGGTTCAGAATGCTGAAAAATATGAAGCAGTCTCAAATGTAAAATATTTCTATTTAAAAATACTGAATAGAATTGGTTTATTGATTTTTTTAGTATTTTCACAATTGCAAAGCACAGTTGTGTTTTTTGTTTGTTTGTTTGCTTACATTTGCCAGTTTATTATAGGATATGCTAAAGAATACAGATACATAGGGAAGATCTCTGGGAGGGTCTCAAGTGCAGAATTTTGGTTCCCTTAAAGTTGGGAGCATGGTTACTTCTCTAGTCCTCACTAATTATTTTCTAAATTTATTTGACATGGTTTTCACTTCAGAGTTTAATGCTCTTTTCTCCCATATTTTGCCTCATCAATTATCCGATATATCAAGGTTCAACTGTTTGCGTAGCTCTTGTTTTTTCAAGCAATAAACTTTTTCAGTATTCGTACACTTCCTTTCCTCTATGTGGTTGAATATAATAGTATGAAATTAGCATTTTTCAAACATGTAAATTGTTTACTAAGGATTTAATCAAAGCAAGGAAGAAATAATTTGTTCATTATCTTCTATATATGCTTTACACATATATATATATTTACTATATATTATTATATTATATTATAAAATATCCATTTTAACCAATAACTTCTTAAGGTACTTATTGTTTCATATTGTATTAACTCCAAAATGTATCTTTGTTCATATTTTAACATCTCTGAATTTTGGATGCATTTTAAAACCAACATAAGAAAGCATATTACTACAGTTTAATTGGCTGCTTTTTAAATTTCTTAATGGTGCTTAAAATAATGATGCATCTTATAACTCATGACATCTTTGCTTCAATAGAACACAGTGTTTAGCAATTTACAGATAAAAATCCTTGGCCTCAAAAATGTCAGGAATTTACCCAAAGTACGCAGGTAGCAAATGCCATGAACCCAAATCTGTCTTACACCAAGAGTGTCCAAAGTTTATGGTAATTAGAACATGTTCATTAACTGTTAGTCCCAACAATAGCGATTGCCAACTACCTTTCCAATAACTTTCATACCTATTATCTAGTCTAATGATGTGTGTGCTTAGTCACTCAGTCACGTCCAGCTCTTTGCAACCCCATGGACTGTAGCCCACTAGGCTTCTGCTCCTCTGTTCATGGGGATTTTCCAGGCAAGAATACTGGAGTGGGTTGCCATGCCCTCCTCCAGGGGATCTTCCAAACTAAGGAATTGAACCCAGGTCTCCCACATTGCAGGTGGATTCTTTACCATCTGAGCCACCAGGGAAGCCCCCAGTCTAATGATACATGTTGTACACTTGATAAACATACAGTTTGGTTTTGGTTTTGGTTTTTTTTTGGCCTCACTGCCCAGCATGTGGGATCTTAGTTTCCCAACCAGGCATCAAATCTACATCCCCTGCGTTGGAAGCACAGAGTCTTAACCACTGGACTTAACCAGTGGACAGCCAGGGAAATCCCTATAAACATTTTTAATAAGAAGCTGAATTTAATAATTTATATCAAATGAGGTGCTTGTGCAACATTTTAAAAGTATTTAATCTTTCCAAGAAATTCACTCACTAATGTCTGTTAAATATCTTCTACGCACTGGACATTTTTCAGGGAACTATGGGCTATCACAGCTATGGGCAAGATGGATAAGGCTCTTGCTATCTTGAAGCTGATGGTTGAACCAGTAAAATAATTCCACCAACATTTCTTGAAAACTGGGAAAAATTAACTAAGAGCTAGGAAACACTCAGTCAGTTACATAAGCTTAGACAATCCAGACAGAATATTCTAGTATTCAGAAGATATTAGTTCAGTGACCAACCTGCCCAAATCTGAGTCTGAGAAGTTGTAGGACATTTGTCAGGACCATCCAGTTCAAATATTGACCAGCAAGAACAATGCCTGAGCTGTTTGACTGGGACTAGATACAAACTATGGAATAAGAATTACACAGCTTTCTAAGCCCTAATTAAATATGTGTCAACACACTAGCTTGGTTTGGGTTTCCCTAAACACAGACGCTGAAACAATTGATTCAGTTGGGAGTTCATCTCAGGAAATCCTGACAGGTCAACAGGGAAGAGAGATAGGAAGCCAATAAATGGTATGTTTTCAAGTAAGTGTTGCTGGGACTCAGTCCTCCTGGGGACCCTGGGAGACAGTGAAGGGCATATCTGAGTCTTCTGCTGAGAGGCAGGGGAACTGGGTTACATATCCACCATCTCCCATTGCCCATTGCTGGGAACCTGCTGGGCAACGTGTGTGGGAGAGGTGGTGGGTTGTTAATGGTGATGGTGGTTAAATCCCCAGCACCTCTTGATACTCAAGGAAGTCCTTAGGGCTGAGACAAAGAGCTGCAAGTTCCCTAAGTTGAAATCTGGTAAAAAAAAATAAGTGCTCCAAGGGGATATGAATGGAGCTACATACACATCCACCATAACTAACATACTGTCTAGTTCTAAAGTTCATCCCAAGTGTTTTCCATATGAAAAGAATGGGAGGAAACTTTCCCCAGATATGGTTGAAGGCTTGTCTTCATTCGCCTTTAACTGCCTTTGTGCTACATCACTTGCTGACCCCTTTTTGGCTTTCACTGCAACTCAGGTACCAGCTTGTTTGCCTTGGAGAGGTAATCCATTGTATCACCTTGTAACATCAAGAATTTCCCTCGGGGTTCCCCGATGGCTCAGTGGGAAAGAATCCTCCTGCCAAAGAAGGAGACACAGGTTCCACCCATGGTCCAGGAAGATTCCACATGCTGCAGAGTAACTAAGCCCAGGCGCCACAACTACTGAGCCTGTGCTCTAGAGCCCAGGAGCCACAACTGCTCAAGCCCGCGTTCCACAACTACTGAAGCCCACATGCCCTGGAGACCCTGCTCGGCAACAAGAGAAGCCACCTGAATGAGAAGCCTGCACACCACAATTAGAGAGTAGCCCCTGCTCGTCGTAACTTGAGAAAAACCTGCACAGCAACGACAATCTAGAACAGCCAAAAATAAATAAAATTATATATTAAAAAAAGAATGCCTCTCCACCTGCAGTTTCTCAGTATCTTCACTGATGAAGTCTAAGAAGGATTGTTTTCCTCTGAAGAACCACTCTGTCTGAAATGTCTGCACAGATACTGTTTTGCCCACGGTCATTTTACTGTGGTTACTCTTAGAGTGGACACAAGAGCAAAGTTATAACACCTACAGCTACGAGTGAGCTGTCTCTAGGACTGTTTTAACATTCAATCTTGTATTTTATAGACATGAAATAACGTAAGATTCCAAGGGCAGATTCTGACATCCAACTAAATTGGTTAAATTCTGCATCTCCACACTCTCCTATGCCTCTTGTTTCTCTTAGAGAAAAGAAAATGATTATATCTCACTCACAGAACTGTCATGGGAGTTGAATGGGTTAACTCTGTATGACACTTTAAAAACTGTCTGACACACAGTTTGAGCTCAATAAATATTAACCATTTTTCAATGTGTCCCTGATTAGAGTTTATGCTTTCTTTTGATATCAGGATTTTTTTTTGAGTCTGTCATTTAGTAACTAGAGAGAAAATTCAATCACTCTACTATATTGTCATTAAGCAAAGCAAGAAGTTAAAGGAAATAACGTAATTACTTTGTCATACTCCGTAACTAATTAAGGACTGAAATTGTTCTGAATTGATGAAAGACGATTATCTTAGAAAGCACCATCCTACCTTTCACCTCTTACTTGTATCAACAGAAAACTTGCAAAATGAGTTTGCACAGTCCTGAATTGCCTCTTTCCTCCAGTGAGTCACTTAACTTGAATTACCTAGTAGTTCATGTGAGGAAAAGAACAACTGCAAAAAGCTGGCAGATTCCCAAATGCCTGGTGGCACAGTTGAGATAAAAATATAGGTGTTTGTGCATGATGACATTATTGGGATCATGAAGTTTTCCTAAGATAAGCTCTGGCTAGTGAATGGCTCTCTTTTCTACTCTGTCCGTGGGCTTGCCTTTTGTAGGGACCGGCTGCTTTCAGTAAAGAAACATTGCGGTCACAGCTCTCAGAGTTGACTTCCGTTCATTAGCTCACTTTATCCTCACGACAATCTGGTGAAGTACACAGAACTGGTAGTTTTATACTCCTGTCTTACAGACCCGTTCATTGTTGGGCTTAACACTGTATAGTTATTCACATTCAATCCTAAAAATAGGACCCACTTTTAGGGTCATTTGGATTGGAAACAGGAGGTTTCTTTTTCCTTACCCTATTAATCTTCCTGGAGACCAAAGCAAACCTAACCAAATAACAACAATAATAGCAGCAAAAACATGAAACAAAAACTCTTTTGTGTTTGTACCTAACTTCAGTCAAACATATCTAAGAAACTTCCTCTCCTTTAAGATGTCTTAGGAGAAGGCAATGGCACCCCACTCTAGTACTCTTGCCTGGAAAATCCCATGGACAGAGGAGCCTAGTGGGCTGCAGTCCATGGGATCGCTGAGTGGGACACAACTGAGTGACTTCACTTTCACTTTTCACTTTCATGCATTGGAGAAGTGCCGGGGACCAGCCCCGGCTGATCCAGGGTATTCGAAGGAGAGACGGCATAGGCGAAGATCAGGAAACAATTGCTTAATTAAACGTTAATTAAGGATATAAAGAGTAA
>NW_011494882.1:2364649-2369146 GCF_000754665.1 Bison bison bison
AGAGAGAGAGCGACATGGGGAGACCAGTATTTCGAGAAACTGATCCCAATTCTTTATTTTCCAGAGTCTGTTTTTTATACACTGAGATGTTATACAAAAGTCACGTGGGGACAGCAGTCCTGGCTTTTACTAAAGTCAGGTGCTTCACACAAATGTATACAGAGGTCTTAGGGGTGTTACATCATCTTCTGGCCAGGGGGGCCTGCTGACAATTTACGACCCTCTCCTTGTGATAGCGGTCAGTCAGTCAGGACACTTATTTCTCCAGGGCTGATTAGTCTCAAAACAGATGCCACCCAAGTAAAGTTACATTCCTACAGGGTGAGGCTGTAGTGGGTTTTAGTTAAGGAAAGAATTTACTTAGCCTAAGGTCTAACGTGATTAATATCAAAGGTTAATACTTATTTCTTCTATATATTCATTAATGTGTGTAAGGGCAGGGGATGTGGAGACTTAGCAACAAACATTGGCTCAACAAATGAAAAACCCTTCACCAACACAATTTCTAATCAGCCCATTATACTTATACTAATAGTTTTCTACTTCTCTAAAGAACCTGTTTTTAGAGGGTTTAAAGCATCTTGTGCCTCTCACGGTTGGGAGGCTGTGAGCAATCACATGTGGCTGGACGAGCCTGTCAGGCAGGCTAGAGAACCTTCAGAGGAGTTTGTAGGTTAAAACACTCTTATCACGCCCAGGAATTATTATTAACTGGAGCTCTAGTTTAACTCCTTCTCCGAAAGAGGTGGTGGGGGACAGCCCCCCGTAAAGTCAGAGGTGTAGGTAAGAGCACAAAGTAGTAAAGTAGGCAGGCTCTGGTTATGGGGGTAGATGCTCGAGGAGTTCCAGGGGGACTCCTGAGGCTCGATCCCGCCTTTGCGTATGTCGAGCCTCCTTCCTCTTGACCTTTGTCACGGGCGGAGTACCTCACTCTGGCCCCCAACAGAGAAGGAAATGGCAACCCACTCCAGTGTTCTTGCCTGGAGAATCCCAGGAACGGGAGAGCCTGGTGGGCTGCTGTCTATGGGGTCACACAGAGTCGGACACGACTGAAGCGACTTAGCAGCAGCAGCAGGAGATCATTAAGGAACTTGGGATAGTTCAATTTCCATGGGTTGTTTGTTCTGGAAGAGTGGAAGGAAAATACAGATAGGCAAACAGGCTTCCCTGGTGGCTCAGACAGTAAAGAATCCACCTGCAACGCAGGGGATCTGGGTTCGATCCCTGGGTTGGGAAGATCCCCTGGAGAAGGGAACAGCAACCCGCTCCAGTATTCTTGCCTGGAGAAGTCCAAGGACAGAGGAGCCTGGTGAGCCACAGCCCATGGGGTCACAAAGAGTTGGACATGACTGAGGGACTGAGCACACACTAATATGTACTAAATGTATTTCATGATCCAGTGATTCCACTCAAAGGTATATATCCAAAAGATATTCACCAAAAAAGATTTTGATAATAGTCATAACTTTATTTAAAATAGCCTGAAACTCAAAATAAGTCAAATGGCTCATCAAAAGGACCATGTATGAATAAATTATGATATAAACATGGAAAAGCATATAGCAATAAAAACTGAATGAACTACTGCTACATGTTACAACATTGATGACTCTCATATACACACTGTGTGATTCCATTTATGTAAAAGTTCAAGAACAGGCAAAACTAAACTCTGGTGATAGAGGTCAGAAAAATGTTTATCATGGGGGGAGGTAAAGGTATTGTCTGGGAATGAAGGAGTCTTACTGGATGTTGGAAATATGTTATATCATGATCTAGGTGGTGGTTACACAGTGCATATATATATAAAATTTCACTGAGAGTTACACTATACAATAAAGATTGTATACAGTCTTTATAATACAATTTACACTATATGATAAAGATGTACCTTTACTGTGTGTTGTGTGTGTGTGTGTGTGTGTGTGCGTGCTCAGTCATGTCTGACTCTTTGCAACTCCATGGACTGTAGCCCACCAGGCTCCTCTGTCCATGGAATTTTCCAAGCAAGAATACTCAAGTGGGTTGCCATGTCCTTCTCTAGAGATCTTCCCAACTCAGGGATCAAACCGCTGTCTCATCAAGCCTCTTACATTGGCGGGCAGATTCTTTACCACTGCATCATGCACCTTTACTACATGTTATACATCAATAAAATGTTTAAATGCACATAAAACACATATCACTGTGCCTGGCATATAGTAAATGTTCAGTAAACATTTGGTAATGTGAACCCAGCTGCTTCCTGCAATAGTCCGAAGGACCGAGGTTGGCAAAGCACCCGTAGTCTTAGTGTTTTCCAGTGGGGACAGTGCATTCCTTGTGGGTTTAAGTTCTCTGAGTTGTTGAATGTCATTGGAAGAAAAATATGGAATAAGCAGCCTTAGCAATCTGTCTTCCGAGATACTGGTTTGATAAAGCTCTCAGGCAAATCTGTCTTACTCCCAAATGAACTATCCACAGTAGAGGTCTCAGGAAGAGAAAACATAACATAGAGAGTTCTGTTTAGCAATCCCAAGGCTGGGACTAGGGGATAAAAAGGCCACAATACCTGTAACATTTGTTAATCCAGCACCTTCTCCAGGGTCACCCTTCCTCAGAAAACAAAAACAATGCTACCTGAGATGGTATATTTATTTTATGAGGAAGGTGGACAATTGACTGGCTAGATAGATCATCTACAGATGATGATGCAGGGTTTAAAATTTTTTTTTAATTTATTTTTGGCTGCCATAGGTCTTCATTGCTTTGCACGGGCTTTCTCTAGTTGTGGCAAGCAGGGGCTACTCCTTGTTGCAGTGCACAGGCTTTTCATTGAGGTGGCTTCTCTTGTTGCAAAGCACAGGCTCTGGGGTGCATGGGCTTCAGTAGTTGCGGCATGAGGGCTTGGGAGCTGCAGCTCGCGGGCTTTAGAGTTACAGGCTCAGTAGTTGTGGCACACAGGCTTGGCGACTCCACAGCATGTGGAATCCTCCTGGACCAGGGATCGAACCTTATCCTGCATTGGCAGGTGGATTCTTATCCACTACACCCCTAAGGAAGTCCTAAGATTTGTGGTTTTAAAGCTGGAGAAAGTCTTATTCACTGATGGATTCGTCTGATTGAGTTTCTTTGCCATAGGTCAAAAGGAAGCTACGATTACCAAAGCAGACATCAAAAACAGAAAGGAACTTATGGCCACATGGGTCAGAGGGAATTTACCAGTTTTTCGAGTGAGGATGGGATGAAGGTGGTTGACACGTTTGCAAACTGCCAGTTTCTGTAGGAAATGTTTATCACTTGATAAACATTTTGTGTTTGGGGACTTCCCTGATTGTCTGGTAGTTAAGACCCCATGCTCCCAGTGCAGGGGATAAGGTTCAGTCTCTAGTCAGGGAACCAAGGTCCCACATGACACACAGGGTGACCAACAATTTTTTTTTTTAAATAACCTATATATTTGGTCTTCCCAGTGAATCACCCTCACTAAGACTCTGATGTCCTTCATGTGATAATTAACAGCTACATTGACTGTAAACTAAATTCTCCCCAGAAAATCTCAGTTCCCTAATGTTTCAAGGCAAGAGCAGTCTGTCAAAAAAAATAAACAACAACAAAAAAAAAACACCATAATATCAAGGGAACCTGAAAAGATGAAAATTAAATACTCATGGAGATGACTTTGATCCCTCCATAGTCTTCCTGTGTTCATCCTTGAAATCTCTATTTGCTCATTTCTCATATTCAAACCACCACTGAGTCCTAAATACATCTGACATCCACCCTCTTCTCTCTATATCCACCCCCATAGCCTGTTTCCTTCATTTCTCACCTGGATTTCTTCAACAGTCTAATCAGACAGGTTGCATACTTACATCTTAGCTCTCACCTTCCTCTATCCTATACAAACTGATGATTTTTTCAAAACACAAATTTGATGACTTTATCACTTTTGCTGTCTGCCAAGCACTTCAGTGGCTTCCCATTGCTTTGAGAATAAATACCAAATCTTTATCGTGATCATAAGGCCCTGCATGATTTGGCCCCTGCCCAGCTTTCCAACTCTATCTTGGACCACACCCTCCCCAGAACCCAGAAAGTTCGGATCACACCTTGCTTTCTCTTACTACAGGGCCTTTGAACATGTAGTTGCCACTATCTGGGAATATCTTTACCTCTGTCTTCACTTGGGCTTCCTTGGTGGCTCAGAGCGAGGTTCAATCCCTGGGTTGGGAAGATCCCCAGGAGAAGGGAATGGCTAGCTACCCACTCCAGTAATCTTGCCTGGAGAATCCTGCCGGGGTCCAGCCCCGGCTGATCCAGGGTATTCGAAGGAGAGACGGCGTAGGCGAAGATCAGGAAACAATTGCTTAATTAAACGTTAATTAAGGATATAAAGAGAAATAGAATAAGGATAGCTCAGCGAGGAAATTCAGTGGAGAAAAGAGGCTGAATAATTCAGCCAGAAGGTAAGAGAAAGAACGACATGGTGAGACCAAGTTTCGGTGAACAAGGCCC
>NW_011494882.1:2369246-2375150 GCF_000754665.1 Bison bison bison
CGGTTGAAATAAGGATAGCTCAGTAGGAAAATTACAGTGGAGAAAAGAAGGCTGAAATAAGGATAGCTCAGCGAGGAAATTCAGTGGAGAAAAGAGGCTGAATAATTCAGCCAGAAGGTAAGAGAAAGAACGACATGGTGAGACCAAGTTTCGGTGAACAAGGCCTGCACTTTAGTTTCCAAAGTAGTTTTTATACCTTAAGTTATGCATAGAGGATAATGGGGGAAGGGGTAGAGTCTTGCAGGAAACCAGGCTTTCTTCCTGCAAACTTACCATATGCAAAAGCTTAGGTGATTTGCATCATCTTCTGGCCCGGAGGCCTGTTAACATTTTAAGACCCTTTCTTCAGAAAACTTATTTTCTCTAAAGGTGATTGGTCAGGAGCCACCCTCCAAAAGCATTAGATAAAGTTGCATTCCTACAGAGCAAAGGTGTGGTGGGCTATAACAAGAAAAAGAATTAACTCAAGGGTCCAAGGTTACAAACATTAAAGCTACTACTTACATTTCTATACACCCATTATATCAATCAATATACTGCCAAGGACACAGTAGGTAAGGAGTATGGAGACTTAGCAGCAAACATTGGCCCAATAAGTGAAAAAACCTTTCACCAATACAATTTCTAATCAATCTTTTAACTACTCAAAGGAATCTGTGTTTAGACAGTTTAGAACATCTCCTGCCTCTCACAGTTGGGAGGCTCTGAACAATCACATGTGGCCAGAAAAACCTATTCAGGCAGGCTAGAGGATTTCCAAAGGAGTTTGTAGGTTGAAACACTGTCACACCCAGGAATTATTAACTGGAGCTGTAAGCTAACTCTTTTTTCAGAGAGGTAGTGGGGGACAGCCCCCCATAAAGTCAGAGGTGTAGGTGAAAGCACAAAGCAGAAAGTAGGCAGACTCTGGTTTTGGGGGTAGATGCTCGAAAATTTCCAGGGGGACTCCTGAGGCTTGATCCCGCCTTTGCGTATGCCAAGCCTCCTTCCTCATGACCTTTGTCATGGGCGGAGTTCCTCATGCTGGCTCCCGGCAGTGATAGAATTCCAGTTGAGCTATTCCAGATCCTGAAAGATGATGCTGTGGAAAGTGCTGCACTCAATATGCAATATGCCGGCTCCCGGCAGAATCCCACGGACAGAAGAGCCTGGCAGGCTATACTCCATAGAGTCACAGAAAATTGGACACAACTGAGCAACTAACAGTTTAAACTCTCCTGGTGGCTCAGATAGTAAAGACTCTGCCTGCAATGCAGGAGACCTGGGTTCAATCTCTGGGTTAGGAAGGTTCCCTGGAGAAGAACATAGCAACCCACTCCAGTATTCTTGCCTGGAGAATTCCATGGGCAGAGGAGCCTGGCGGGCTACAGTCCATGGTGTCAAAAAGAGTTGGACACAACCAAGCAACTAACACTTTCATTTTTACTTACCTCTCTCTTTACCTAGTCAAATCCCATCTGTTTTTCAGTTTTCATTTCAATCATCACTTATCAGGAAACGCTTCCCTAACCTAATGGCACTTGCCACACTTAAGAAGTTTCTAGTTATTTGTTTGATTAACGACCAACCCAGTAGGGTAGAGAGCAAGCTCCTTGAGGACAGAGATGGTGTAGTTTTATTCTCATCATTGTATCACCAATGCTTGGCATAGTGGCTGGCATCTGAAGGTATTCAATAAATGTTTATTGAATGAATAAATGCAAGAATTACTGAATTACTTTTCAAGGTAGAACAGCCAATAGCAATCTTCAGCCAGAATTTGGGCTCCTCTGATGTTATTTTAGAGGTAAACATGCTTCAAGGAATCAAGAAGACACATGACTCATGACCCAAAAAGCAGTGACTATGTCCCTACTCTGAAAAGCACTGACTGACACTGATGAGGTAGTTCATCTAGTAAAGGAGTGCCCATGAAAAAAGAGACTGTAATAGGATGCAAATGTGTCACGTAGTAAAAATAGCCTCTGATGTTACATTGCACTGTGCTCCATTCTGTAAGAGAGAGGCTCATCTTGAGTGGAGATGTGACCAACTGCCATTTTCTGAACCTGGCATCAGACTTTGTTTATTGTAATGATCACAGAATCAGAATGTTTGGTATACATATCCAGTGAGCAGTTCCTAGCGTTTAAAATAGAGCAGAGTGGACTAAGGGAAAAAGAAAGCCTAGAATCTATTTCAATGTCATTTGCAAAAACAATGGAGAAAGGTCTAGATGCAAAGTTGAAGACTGAGCTAACTATATGAAAGAAGAACATTTTTCCGTATCTCTAATATTGTTAGGCCCAAAAGAAATAGGGAGGTGCTTGTTATAATGGTTAAAATTAATTGAATAGATCAAGATTAGAACACATCAGGTTAGAACACATCTACTGTCAAAGGGGTAACATTTGCTGCAAGTTTCTGCTTAAACCTAAGACAGGAGATGCTTGTGTTTTGAAATACATCTGAAACTATGGAGATGCATTGGTAGTAAGATTACTTGAGTAATCTCTCAGAGTGACAATCTCTCCAGCTTCCAAGACTAATTGTCCTTGTCACTTCTCCCTATCAACACTAAAATATTGGAAGCCATTTTATTTCACTGGGAAAGAAGCTTTATGTCTTAGAGAAAGCCACATAAGAAACATGCTAGTCTGGGTCAGAGATACATAGCGTAGGTCACATCCACATGTGAGACTCAAAACTCTTGAGTCACCAGATTTTGTATACTGTCTGAGAGACTACAGTCAGAAGAGACGCTCAGTGCATAGAACGTGAACTCAAATAATGGATTACTCCAATATGGTATGGAGACTATGCAATCATACATCCAAAACTGAAATCCAAAACATGACAGCTGGAGACAGAGCATAATTAGGCTCATTACTCAGCCCCACGATGCTTCTGTAAGCCTGATGAGTAGTTGTGGAGCTGCCCATAGATTTGTGAAACTTACTCCAGGGTGGGTAGGTTCAGCATGGCACAAGGCCTGCCAGCTGCCAACACTTTTTTTCCATTATTCCACATTCTGAGAATGCATGCTCTCTAAAAATTCAGTGTTCAAAATGTTACCAAAGGGAACTCTGGTGCCTCTGGTGGTGTAATAGTTACTGGCTGAAAATGTGTAGAATAGGGTCATCTCCGTACCCTAGATCAATCCCATCCCCTTCTAGAGCCAATTAGTGGGGACAAGGTCACAGTGGCAGAGAGAAAACAATCAATAAAGAAGGAGAAATGCTGAGCTACTGACTGTACTCTACTTGAATCAGGAAAATGCACCTGAAGGTACCAAGAAAAGTCAAATTCATAGAGAAGGTGCATTGGTAGACGCCAGGGGCCAGGGGCTAGGGGGTGGGAAGAGGGAATGAGGACTTAGTGTTCAATGGGGACAGAGTTTCAGTTTACGAAGGTGAAAAATTTGGGAGATGGATGATGGTGAGTGTTTCACAACAATGTGAATGTACTTAGTGCCACTGAACTATAGTTAAATATGGTTAAAATAGTATATTTTATATGACTTCTACCACAATAAATTTTTTACCTTTTTTATAAAAACAACTTGAAAGAAAAACAAAAAAAGAAAAGTCAAGATGATTCAAACTGCACTTGGCAAGTCTCCACAATGCCTGATTATGGGCACTTTACAGTGTTATTAATAAGAATATGTTTATGTGCTTCAAAGATGCATTATTTGAGGGTATGCATGAAATCAGCCTCCTACAAAAATCTGTATACACCATGATAAGATCATATATTTTATTTTCTAGAAATTCAGTGATCCACTTTAAGGTTTACAAAATAAGAAAAATAACTTTAAATAATTTTTACTATTATTGATGATCTGTTCAGAATCAGATGGAGCTACATATGAATATTATCTTCCCAATTAAACACTATTATGGAAATTATTTTTACTTACTTATACTGCAGCTTTATGTGATAAATTCTAATAGAAGCTGTTAAACTCAGTGAAACAAAGGCTTCCAAAAGAAAAAAGAACTTGGAGAGTAACAAGAGATAATGCCCATCGAGTAAAAAATAGTATTTTCAAGAATTCAAGTAGAATCACTCTTAGTTTTCTTGTTAGTTTCCTTTCCTAAATGAAAATCAAGTTTGCATCAATCTTTTAAATGCTAAGATTGTAAAGAAACCTTGAAATTTTAACACAAGATATCTTTGTTAGATACTGATTTATTAATATATTCCAACCTAAATACAATGGGGGTCTTTGATTGCACTGTCCTAACCAAAAATCCACAAATTAATTGATGGATTTTCCAAGAAATAAATGCAAGCATATTGTAAGAGGCAGGAAAATGTTTTTGCGCAATTCTTTCTCCTTGCACTTGAGTTTCAACCATTTCCCTATGAACATACATTATACTGAACATGCTTCATTATTTGTTGACTGAAGTCTCAGTCTCCAAGTAATCACTTTACACTGAAGTGGATATTCTGAAGACCATGTCTAGATATCTGATTAGTCAACTAGAACTTGGGGCTTCTTGGGACTCATCCCAGCCTGTGCTCTTTGCTTAGCCCTGGTGAATCACAGCCTATCCCCAGAGTCACATTTTTCAGTCTATCAAATAGGACAGAAACCTGCCAGGCTTTTCATCTTCTGTTCTGTACAGCTCTCAGTGCTAGGCAAAAATATCATCTCTGAGGATTTTTATGGGGTCTAAGTAGATGATGCTGAGAGGAAATATGCTGTGTCAATAGATGTAAGGCATTTACTATGATGAAATTGAAAATCATTACAGAAGTACTGCAAACAAGTCAGAATGTCTAACTGCCTAAATACAAGTTGAATGTTCAGCAGAGCATCACTTTCCTGACTGCAAAAGTAATACATGTTGGGTTTGGAAAACTGTCAAGGTCAAGGGTAGGCAGAGGGGCAAAAGAGGTGAAGGTGATTAAGAGGCACAAACTACTAGATATAAAATAATTAAATTACAAGGATGCAATGTACAGCACAAGGGATACAGTCAATATTTTATAACAACTTTGTTTGGAGTATCATCTATAAATAATATATATTTTATATATAATATATAAAGTCTTATATATTATATAATTTTATATGATATAATAATATTATATAATTGAAAATACCAAATTACTATGTTATACACCTGAAACTAATATAATCTTGTAAGTGAACTATACTTCCATTTTTTAAAAAAACTGTCAAGGTAATAAAAAGCAAGGAAACTCTGAAACTGTCACAGCCAAGAGGAGCCAAAGAAGACATGACAACTGAAAGTGATGTGGGACCTTGAATGGGATCCTGGAACAGAAAAGAAAATATATTAGCTTTAAAAAGGAAGTTTAAAGAAAGTATGGATTTTAGTTAACAATAACCTGTCAACATTGGCTCATTCATTGAGACAAAAGTGTTATCCTAACAAAAGATGTTACTATTAGGGGAACTGGATTTGGAGGAACTGGATTTTGTAGTTTTCAAAACTCTTCTATTGTAATCTAAATCTAAATGCAAATCTAAAACTCACCTTAAATTAAAAGGTTATTTTGTGGAAAAAGTCTAATGATAAAACCAATTTTAAAGATTTTATGTAGAGACTAAGAAGAGGTTGGTTCCAAATTGGGAAAGGAGTATGTCAAAGCTGTATGTTGTCACCCTGCCTATTTAACTTATATGCAGAGTACATCATGAAAAACACTGGACTGGATGAAGCACAAGCTGGAATCAAGATTGCCAGGAGAAATATCAAAAACCTCAGATATGCATATGACACTACCCTTATGGCAGAAAGTGAAGAAGAACTAAATAGCCTCTTGATAGAAGTGAAACAGGAGAGTGAAAAAGTTGGTTTAAAACTCAACATTCAAAAAACTAAGATCATGGTATCTGGTCCCATCACTTCATGGGAAATAGATGGGGAAACAGTGGAAACAGTG
>NW_011494882.1:2375250-2387052 GCF_000754665.1 Bison bison bison
GAGACATTACTTTACCAACAAAGGTCTGTCTAGTCAAAGCTATGGTTTTTCCAGTGGTCATGTATGGATGTGAGAGTTGGACTATAAAGAAAGCTGAATGATGAAGAATTGATGCTTTTGAACTGTGGTGTTGGAGAAGACTCTTGAGAGTCCCTTGGACTGTTAGGGGATCCAACCAGTCCATCCTACAGGAGATCAGTCCTGAATATTCATTGGAAAGACTGATGTTGAAGCTGAAACTCTAACACTTTGGCCACCTGATGCGAAGAACTAACTCATTGAAAAAGACCCTGAAGCTGGGAATGATTGAGAGCAGGAGGAGAAGGGGATGACAGAGGATAATGAGATTGTTGGATGGCATCAACGACTCAATGGACATGAGTTTGAATAAACTCTGGGAGTTGGTGATGGACAGGGAGGCCTGGCGTGCTGCAGTCCGACAAAAAGTCGGACTTGACTGAGCAACTGAACTGAACTAGAGGAGATGCTTACATCACAGCTCACCCAGCTAGGCTTGAACATCCTCCTGCACTAAGTCTCTGTTCTGTCTCCACCCTCTTCCTAGGAGTCTTCCCAACCAAGAGTCTGTTCTCTATATTCTCTGCCCCTCAATCCTCTATTTCCAGTCAATTCGTGCAGCTCCTAGAAACCCCTAAGCAGCTCAGTTTTTGTCCTCAGCCTGCACAGTCCACTAAGCAGACTCCATCTGCAGATTTACTGAACAGCAAATCTGTTCCTCAAGCATGCTCCTTGGATAAATTCGCTTCCTTACCATATTCAGTTAAGGGAGATGTCGTTAAATGCTTTCATTCTGACTCAGTGTGTCATTTCCAAATAAAGTTCAAAACAACTTCTAAAGTAACAAATTTATGTAGAAGAAGCTCTTAAACCTAACCTTAAACAACGAGACAGCATCCAAAAGCCTGTAGGATTCCAGGAGATTCTATGAAGCTCAATTATCATTGTCATAAAAATTACAAAGTAAAGAAAGAGGCTCAGAGTACAGGCACTTAACAAGCTGAGAGGCAAAATCGACGCCTGCCAAGAGGACACACAAAAGCAGAGCTCTGGGGAAAGGGTCCCCTTGAATTCTAGGCTCCCCACTGCCCAATTTTCTCCTGATATCAGAGACCACTTACAAAGGGTCTAAATGCTCCTCAGATGTGGTGGTGGTTTCCACAGACTCGCCCACTCAGTCTTCTTATTCTTCTGGGTTAAACAGCAAATAATCACCTTAAAAAGAGTCAGGAATGCCTACGGTGACCAGGAGACACCAGTGTGAAATGCCCATGACCTTGGCCACATCCTTATTATTTCCTATCCACAGTGAGTTCAGTAGGCAGAAAGGGAGAAACCTTAACTCTTAGAGTAAACCACAGCAGGAAGGTCCTTTAATGGTTAACTAGCTAGCAGTATAAGTCAGTGATCCTGCCAGAAGAAAAACAAGAGATGGAATGACATTCTTCTTAAAAGAATCATTATATCTATTAACAAATGTGAGTGTGCATTTGCAGAATGATAGAATTCTACTTTTACAGTCTTCAGTCTCCAGTATCTTCAGGATACCTCTGTTTTAAGAAACAAATACACAGTTTTACTTGGTGCTGACCTTACAGTGAAGGCTGAACAGATAATCTGGAGCCTTCTCAACAATCTTGGCATTTGCACACAAATCTCTACAGCTCACCTGTGTTTCCCGTGCCATTCCGTGCTTAGTCGCCCAGTTATGTCCAACTCTCTGCGATCCTGCCAGGAATGGGGTCTGGACTATAGCCCACCAGGCTCCCCTGTCCATGGGATTCTCCAGAGAAGAATACTGGGGTGGGTTTCTGGGCCCTCCTCCAGGGGATCTTCCCAATCCAGGGATCAGACCCAGTCTCCCACATTGCAGGTGGATTCTTTATCATCTGAGTCACCAGGGAAGCCCTATGTTTCCCAGCCTCACTTTATTGTGACCTTAGAAGAAAACAGCCATCCTGGACTTCTGGAAGGCAGAGAAGGAGTCAGAGCAGTAGCCAAGAGGCTTGCAGATCAGAAGTCAGGGAGCCAGTAGGAGAGGCATGGAGCTCGCCAGTGGCCATCACGGTCAGAGCAAGGGCGGAAGCAGCCCTCGGGGCAGAAGCGATGTGACAGGAGGGAGCCAGGAGAGGCTTGGAAAAGACCTACCCAAGAATCACTATGAGCTGAGGAGAACTGGGGACCAGACCCAAAATCTTCAAATCCCAAATTGACACACCAGCCACCTGAAGAAATTCTGAATTTATTTTATCACTCTTCCTCCTATTGCATCACTCATGCAGTAAATAACAGACTTTAGGAGCTTTTAGAGTATTCACTCATTCCTTCCTTAGAAGACTCATCAGAAATTTCCTAATGGGAAGAGTACCAAGAATTTGGAGTCATGTTTTAAAACTACCAGTAGCTTTTGATATCAATTCATAGCTCTGAGCTGTCAGTAAGAAGTGTGACTCCCCTCATGTTGCTATGCTCTAAAGAAGCCAAGTCACATGGAGAGGCTGAGTGTAAGTGCTACAGTGAACAATCCTAGCTGGGTCCATTCTTGGGCCATCGCAGGATGCTTAGTGAAGAGGCCATCGTGAGAGTACATCCTCTGGCTCCAGCTTCTCCAGCCTCCACACATTCAGTTTACACACCCTCCCCCTAATATGAGTCACTCCACCCGAGACTCCAGACATCATGAAGAAGAGAACAGTTGTTCTTGCTGTGCCTTTTTTGAATTCCTAGCCCACAGAATCCATGAACTTAACAAAAATGATTGTTGTTTTAACACCAATAGTTTGATGTGGTCTGTTACTCAGCAACAGGTAACCAGAACCATTCCTCTGTACCAAGCACTTATTCTGTACCAACACTCCACATGTTCTCCAATCCTTACAATGCTATCAGGTGAGGAATATTATACAGATGAGAAAACTGAGGCTTAGAGAAGCAAGATTACACCTCGGGAAGTGATGGCCGCAGGGTTAATTCCCATGCCCATTCAGATCTGAAGCTGAAGCTCTTACCCACTCCAGGGGCCAAGGGAAATCCTCCTGACCAGAAAGGAGAGAGGTGAAGAAGGGTGGTGGCCCTAGCTTTCTCCAAAATATGTGCTGATCTTCTACCTTAATAAATGTTACCATTAAGTGCTTCATTCTCTTGAATATTTCTCTTCTTAATTCTAAACCTTCCCAGAGATGAGAGATCGGTGTCGTTCAGTCGCTAAGTTGTGTCTGACTCTTTGTGATCCCATGGACTGTAGCCTGCCAGGCTCCTCTGTCCATGGAATTCTCCAGGCCAGAATACTGGAGTGGGTTGCCATTTCCTTCTCCAGGGATCTTTCTGACCCAGGGATCAAACCCAGGTCTCATGCATTGCAGGCGGATTCTTTACTGTCTGAGCCACCAGGAAAGCCCTTGCTTACTGAAGATGAGTCTAAATTTCTTCTCTATTTTGTTCTACTAATTTACTAACACTCATAGCAGAGAAACCAGTGTAACAGAAGTATGTTAACGGAAATGGAATAGATATGTCAAAGCAATATTAGTAAGCTCAGGATGTTTATTAACTCTTATCCAAGATAATTCATCTCATTAGCATCCAGTGTTAACAAGTCATTCTGTAAAATTTTAGCTAAGTTTATATTATCTTTGGATGAAGCAATAGTCCACAGACCAATGCTGTTGCCAACAGCCTTGTGAGCCACACTCCGTGAAGCAGTTAATCACACTCAGATGATCTGCACCAGTAGGTTTGGGGCACAATAAAGGAATACATGTATTAATGAACTAATTTCAACTATTGCTACCACTCCCCACAGTTAATTAAACCTGAAGTGACAATATGGAGCAGCAGCTGGTGTATTGTGACACTCAGAAATATACTGAAGGCAAATATACTGGGTCTTGAAAATGTTTCTCCATGCTGTAACTATAGACAGGGTCTTGGCTTCTCTAGTTATTATATAATCAAAATGGCAAAATTAATTAATATTATTTTAAATCTTAATTTTCTCATTATAATTCTAGAATATAATTCAGCAGGAAAGCACCTGTCTTTAAAATGATGATAAGGCTTTCTGAACAAATGATGGTGGGTGCCATATTCTCCACCTATAATTAATAATATGGTATTGGGCTTCCCTGGTGGCTCAGATGGTAAAGAATCTGCCTGCAATGTGGGAGACCTGGGTTCGATCCCTGGGTAGGGAAGATCCCCTGGAGAAGGGAATGGCAACCCACTCTACTATTCTTGCCTAGAGAATTCCATGGACAGAGGAACCTGGTGGGCTACAGTCCATGGGGGTCACAAAGAGTCAGACGTGACAGAGCAACTAATACACACATTGTGCACTTCAAAATATGTTAAGTGGATAGATCTCATGTCAAGACTTCTTAACACATATAACACACACACACAAACACACACACATCCTTAAAGCCACAAAAAAAACAAAAAATTATTTGGAAATAATAATTATGTTTAATACCTTGATTTTGCTGGATGTTTGCCTATGTCCAAACTCATCAAAATGTATACATTAAATATGTGAAGTTATCTGTATGTCAGCTATCATCAATAAAGCTTTTTCCACGGTTTGCTGTGATCCACACAGTCAGAGGCTTTAGCGTAGTCAATGAAACAAAAGTAGATGTTTTTCTGGAATTCCCTTGCTTTCTCTATGATCCAACAAATGTTGGAAATTTGATTTCTGGTTCCTCTGCCTTTTCCAACAAACTGAAAAATTCTTAAAGAGATGGGAATAGTAGGCCAGCTTACCTGTCTCCTTCCTGTGGGACTTCCCTGGTGGCTCAGATGGTAAAGCGTCTTGCTTACAATGCGGGAGACCTGGGTTCGATCCCTGGGTCAGGAATATCCTCTGGAGAAGGAAATGGCAACCCACTCCAGTACTTTTGCCTGGAAAATCCCATGGACAGAGGAGCGTGGTGGGCTACAGTCCACGGGGCCGCAAAGAGTCAGACACGACTGAGCAACTTCACTTCACTTTCACTTACCTGACTCCTGAGAACCTGTATGCAGGTCAAAAAGCAACATGTAGAACCAGATATGGAACAGCAGACTGGTTCAAAATTGGGAAAGGAGTAAGACAAAGCTGTATACTGTCACCCTGCTTATTTAACTTCTATACAGAGTGCATTTTGTGAAATGCTGGACTGGATGAATCACAAGCTGAAATCAAAATTTCCTGGAGAAATATCAACAATCTCAGATACACAGATAATACCAATCTAATAGCAGAAAGTGAAGAGGAACAAAAACCCCCTTGATGAAGATGAAAAAGGAGAGTTAAAAAACTGGCTTAAATCTCAATATTCAAAAAACTAAGATCATGGCATCTGGTCCCATCACTTCATGGCAAATAGATGAGGAGAAAGTGGAAGCAGTGACAGACTTTACCTTCTTGGGCTCCAAAATCACTGCAGATGGTGACCGCAGCCATGAAATTAGAAGATGCTTGTTCTTTGGAAGGAAAACTATGACAAACCTAGACAGTGTATTAAAAAGCAGAGACATCACTTTGCCAACAGAGGTCCGCATAGTCAAAGCTATAGTTTTTCATATATATATATATATATATATATAGTTATACATAACTATATATATATATAGTTCTATATATGTAGAGTAATCATATACAGATGTGAGAGTTGGACCATAAAGAAGTATGAATGCTGTAGAATTGATACTTTCAGATTGTGGTTCTGGAGAAGACTTGAGAGTCCCTTGGACATCAAGGAGATCAAACCAGTCAATTCTAAAGGAAATCAACCCTGAACATTTATTGGAAGGACCGATGCTGAAATTGAAGCTCCAACAGTTTGGCCACTTGCGAAGAGCCAACTCATTGGAAAAGACTGATGCTGGGAAAGATTGAAGCCAATGGGAAGAGGGGGCAGCAGAGGTTGGATGGCACCACTGACTCAATGGGCATGAATCAGAACAAACTCTGGGAAATAATGAAGGATAGGGAAGCATGGCATTGCCGTCCATTGGGTCACAAAGGATTGGACATGACTTAGTGACTGAACAACAACAACAAAAGCTTTTTAAAAAGATAATAAATAATTTGATTTTAATGTAAAGAAGAAATAAAAAGATTCTAAATGAAAGCAATTAGTTTTGAGAAAGATGATTTCTCATGCTAATGAGATACATGAATCAGGAAGAACTGGAGGCAATAGCTGAGATAGTCATAGTTCAGATATTTTATTAAGCATCAGTAGGAGAAATTTCCTTCAGGTTAAACTACAAATTTTAATTATTCATATAACCTGCTAATAGGAAATTTTAAATTGAATTTTTGGTTGTAAGACCTCAATTTAAATAATTTAAACTACTTTCATCTTTAACGTACATTTGATGGTTATTTTTTTCAAATTAATATACTTATGAATCTGGTCCTAAAGTTTAAAAGCACTTCACGTACATTGTCTTTGTATCATTATACAAAATAATTCTCTGAGTATGCTGCTTAGTCGCTCAGTTGTATCCAACTCTTTGAGACCCCAGAGACTGTAGCCTGCCAGGCTCCTCTGTCCATGGAATTCTCCAGGCAAGAATACTGGAGTGGGTTGCCATTCCCTTCTCCAGTAGATTTTTCCAACCCAGGGATCGAACCCGGATCTCCTGCATTGCAGGCAGATTCATTACCTGAGGGAGGCAGCTGGTTCTCTGAGAGAGGAAGCTAAATCAGAAGTCACCTCCGTTTTAGCAGCACTCTCCTTATGCAGCTGTGTGCCTTCACAAGTTATTAGTCTTTCTTTTCACATCTGCATTCCCTCGTGCAGGGATTATTGTTCTTGTTTCACAGAGACCTAAATAGATCCATGGTGGTAAGTGGGGTTTTTTGTTTGTTAGTATTTTAGAGCTTCTACACAGTTAGTGTTTAAACCAAGATCTTCTAATTCAGAGGTCAAGACACTTTCATCCTCATTTGGTGATCCTGGAGAAATCTATACTAAGCATTCATCTGAAGATGTAAAATGCTTTACTCTGACTACCTCACTCATCTTTATAATGAAAATATGCATTTTACGTACATTCATAATGAACCATCAAGACAGTATAACACACAATTCATTTTCTTTGCAGACAATCAACAGGATCACTGAGCAAAAGCGCTGTTGTTGATATTGATGGAGTTACAACCTAGCAACTCATGGGGAGTCATTCAATATTTCAGTTCAGATAACAAATGCACTTATCTCCTACTAAGTGCTACATGCTCTATTAAAAGTCAGAGAAACAACAACAAAATGAACAGAAACAACTTCTACAATTAAGGGTAGAGAACTCCGGGTGTGTTTAAAAAACAGAGGCCTCGTTTAGGCAGAATGCCAAGGTCTGACTAACATGTGAGAGTCCTCAAAATGGGAGAGTTAGAGGGTTTACTCACGGAGGGTTTACAGGGTTGGCAGTGCTTGTACCTGGATGTTACCCTGGTGACGGACTACAGTACATCTTATAATTTTTGACTGTGGCTTCACAATAAACATCATTATTAATGTGCTTCAAAAGTGTCAAGCCTTGAAAATATACATCTAAGTTCAGAGGCAGCTGTCGTTTAGAATTGGGCTTTTAAAACTTACTTTATAGAAGCGTTTTGATCGATGATTTCCCTGCTGCCAAGAAACCACACAGGAAGTCACAGACAGATGGCAACAGCAGAAGCTCCAGGAAGCGCATAATGATATTCCATATGGCATATGGTGTGGGGTTCATAAAAGTGGTTCTAATGTCCAGAAATGAATTAACCAGCAGTCACAGGGGAATTAAATCTTCTTTCGTGACCTTTATGGCCATGCAAGACTTCATTACAAATCAGCACACAACACACCAAGAATAACAGTGGCAGAGTCTGGGAGAACAAATGCAAAGTTAAACCAAAATGAAGTGCAAATCAAGCCATCAGCTGCAGAACCATGAAGCCTTAGTAGGCAAGCAGAGCAAGCTTCGAGAGCCAACCAACTGTGTGGAGAGGTGCTGAGATTTTATAGAAACAGAATCGGAATTTGAATATGGGAGCAATATTTTAACTGAGCAAGCCACAGCTCACAAATGAAACAAGGCCCATGGCTTGTTTTGTACCACCTGTGAGCTAAGGGAGTTCACATTTTTAAAGGATTGAGGAAAATACCAAAAGAAGAATAATATTTCATGACACATTAAAGTCGTATGTCATTTCAAGTTTGACTGGAACCTCTAATAGATTTGCAAAACTTCGAGTCATTTTATTGGACCACAGCCATGCTTGGTTTTAGGTATTGGCCACGGCTGCTTTGTGCTGTGACAGCAGAGCTGAGAAGTTATGACAGAAACAGTCTGGCCTGAAAAGCCTACAATATTTACTCTCTGCCGTTTTCAGAAAAATGCATGCACTTCTGTTCTAGTTCTACATCAACAATGTGAAAATGAGAAATGGAGGCATGCTATGTGGAGACTCCTTCCACTAAGGACAGTGCACTCAGAGCAAGGATGTGTCTTCACCTGGTTACGGTTCTAGAGCCTACTTGATTGTCTTTCCTTCTGCTGAACTGTCCTCTCTCTTGGATCATAAGCTCTGCATAGGCAGGGGCGGGGCCTGCTGCCTTCATTGCTGTGTCCACCCCGATGCTCAGCTATATTTGCCGAGTGAAATGATCTCCTTCAAAAGCCTCTTTACTTGGACTTCCCTGGTGGTCCAGTGGTTAAGACTCCACCTGCCAATGTAGGGTACACCGGTTCAATCCCTGGTCTGGGAAAATTCCACATTCTTCAGGCCAACTAAGCCCATGTACCACAATTACTGAGCCCGCATGCCCTAGAGACTGTGCTCCACAACAAGGAGCTCGCACACCACACACCACAACTGGAGGGAAGGCCCCACTCGCTGCAGCTAGGGAAAGCCCCTGTGTAAAGACCCAGTGCAACCGAAAATACATAAATAAATAGGCAAGAGCTAACAAATGCTTAAAAAAAAAAAAAAAAAAAAGACTCTTTACTACTTCCACTGCGATCCTCCTAATGTTAAAAGGGGTTTTCTCATTATAATGTAAGTTTTTACATTAGCGGAGAAGGAAATGGGTATAGCCTGACATGGCACAAACTTAGAAATGTACAAAATGTATATGATTAAAAAGGGAGTTTTCCTCTTATTCAGTCACCCAACTACTCAATTTGGAAGACAAATGCTGCCATCAGTTCTACTGTCTGGTGTCTCCTTGAGGAGGAATTCTATGAAGAAATAAACTTAACATGCATTCTTTATTTTAGCCCATGTCGGCATACTGTACCTGTTGTTCTGTACCTTGTTTTCTTTTTCACCCCCCAAACTTTAAACTTATTTTGTATTAGGGTATAGCCGATTAACAATGTTGGGGTAGTTGCAGGCAAACAGTGAAGGGACTCAGCCATAAACATACACATACACATATCCATTCTCCCCCAAGCCCCGCTCCCATCCAGACTCACACATAACACTGAGCATTACAAGAACATTGTGCTATACCATAGGGCCTTGTTGGTTATCCATTTTAAATATAGCAGCATTGTACCTTGTTTTCTTAGAGCACATTTTGGAGCCTGTTTTATACTAAAATATAAGGTGGCTGTCAAGTCTAGTAACATAAGGAAGGAATATGCTTTTGAAAAGATAGCATATTGATATGTAAAACATGATAAAAATAACATGTCTATGTTTCCAGACTTTATAGCCAGGCAGTATATTAACTGGGATAAAAGTCTCTATATACATTTTAAAATGCCCTCGATACTTTCCTCCTTTCACTCCTGGTTGGTGTCTCCTCCTGTGCCTGGTGGCCCCCCACTTTGGGACCTGCAGCCAACACCACTGCTAGGCACAGGTCCCAGCTTCCTGTGAGCTGCTGAGGGCCAGACGACATCAACCTCCACCAACTGGAAACAAGAAATGCGAGGAGCCAAGCAGTAGACCTCTCCCGCCTTTCCCTCATCCATAGGCTACTCTGGGCTGGTTCCTACTAATAAGCTGCCTGCTGAGTGAAACATTGTGTCCTTACGATCCATGATCTGGCCAGCGTGGTAACACATAACACTGCACTTTCTCTTGCCTTACTTCCCATTAGCGTTCACCATCACCATTCTGGGCTTGTACCTCCCAAATGAATTGTTAGCTTTGCTTTCTGGAGAATCTGATCTAGGACACTATGGATTTGCTTCATTCTTTTTTTGTTTTTAATTTTTTTGGAAATGAGAATTTAATTTTTATTTATTCATCTTTTAAATTAAGATTTAAATTTATTTATTTTTTAAAATCTATTTCAAGTAAAGCAGTGTGTACATATCAATCCCAAACTCCAACTGTATCCATCCCCTATGCTTTTTAAATAGCCATATATATGGTTTTTCATTTATGTATATAGAAAATTTATTTAATCTGTCTTCCATTGGTGGACATTTTGGTCATCTCTAATCTTTTGCAGGCATGAATATTTAAAATATTAATTGTGTTTGGAGCTCTGTGTTATCATGCTGCTGCTGCTGCTAAATCGCTTCAGTTGTGTCTGACTCCGTGCGATCCCATAGATGACAGCCCACCAGGCTACCCCGTTCCTGGGATTCTCCAGGCAAGAACACTGGAGTGGGTTGCCATTTCCTTCTCCAATGCATGAAAGTGAAAAGTGAAAGTGAAGTTGCTCAGTCGTGTCCGACCTTCAGTGACCCCATGGACTGCAGCCCTCCAGGCTCCTCCGTCCATGGGATGTGTTATCATAATCATCTCTTATTTGATGGTATTATCAATTCAGTTCAGTCGCTCAGTTGTGTCCGATTCTTTGCAACCCCATGAACTGCAGCACGCCAGGCCTCACTGTCCATCACCAACTCCTGGAGTTTACTCAAACTCACATCCATCGAGTTGGTGATGCCATCCAGCCATCTCATCCTCTGGTGTCCCCTTTTCCTCCTGCCCCTAATCCCTCCCAGCATCAGAGTCTTTTCCAATGAGTCAACTCTTCGCATGAGGTGGCCAAAGTACTGGAGTTTCAGCTTTAGCATCATTCCTTCCAAAGAACACCCAGGACTGATCTCCTTTAGAATGGACAGGTTGGATCTCCTTGCAGTCCAAGTGACTCTCAAGAGTCTTCTCCAACACCACAGTTCAAAAGCATCAATTCTTCAGCCCTCAGCCTTCTTCACAGTCCAACTCTCACATCCATACATGACCACAGGAAAAACCATAGCCTTGACTAGACAGACCTTTGTTGGCAAAGTAATGTCTCTGCTTTTGAATATGCTATCTAGGTTGGTCATAACTTTCCTTCCAAGGAGTAAGTGTCTTTTAATTTCATGGCTGCAATCACTATCTGCAGTGATTTTGGAGCCCCCAAAAATAAAGTCTGACACTGTTTCCACTGTTTCCCCATCTATTTCCCATGAAGTGATGGGACCGGATGCCATGATCTTCGTTATCTGAATGTTGAGTGTTAAGCCAACTTTTTCACTCTCCTCCTTCACTTTCATCAAGAGGCTTTTTAGTTCCTCTTCACTTTCTGCCATAAGGGTGGTGTCATCTGCATATCTGAGGTTATTGATATTTCTCCTGGCAATCTTGATTCCAGCTTGTGCTTCTTCCAGCCCAGCGTTTCTCATGATGTACTCTGCATAGAAGTTAAATAAGCAGGGTGACAATATACAGCCTTGACGTACTTCTTTTCCTATTTGGAACCAATCTGTTGTTCCATGTCCAGTTCTAACTGTTGCTTCCTGACCTGCATATAGGTTTCTCAAGAGGCAGGTCAGGTGGTCTGGTATTCCCATCTCTTT
>NW_011494882.1:2387152-2396814 GCF_000754665.1 Bison bison bison
ACAGCTTTGGCATTGCCTTTCTTTGGGATTGGAATGAAAACTGACCTTTTCCAGTCCCGTGGCCACTGCTGAGTTTTCCAAATTTGCTGGCATATTGAGTGCAGCACTTTCACAGCATCATCTTTCAGGATTTGAAATAGCTCAACTGGAATTCCATCACTTCCACTAGCTTTGTTCATAGTGACACTTTCTAAGGCCCACTTGACTTCACATTCCAGAATGTCTGGCTCTAGGTGAGTGATCACACCATCATGATTATCTTGGTCATGAAGATGGTATTATATCACTACATAATTATTGTTTTTATTAAAAAAAACACCAGCTAAACACTTTTAGGAGGATTTGGCACTTTCTTTGCCCCAGGGACTCATTTCTGCTACTCTTAACTTTAAACCTCAAGAGCCTTCAATACTGAACTGCTTGTAATTCCCAGAGCTCTCTTAAATCTACTTGCTTTTGCACAGACTGTTCTTTCTCCCTGGAATGCCCTCCCCCGACTATCTCCCTGGATATCTCCTCCTTGTCCTGAAGTCTGTGCTTGTGTCAAAATTACATCCTTCATGAATCTTTCTCTAATCCTCTCTAGCTCAGAATTTCTTTTTCTGCTATCTACCTTTATTCCAAATATGTGGCCTTAGTAGCAATTATTATGTTGAATATTCATCATTTGTTGGCACTTCTGTCTCTCCACTGGTCTGTAAGTTCTCTAAGAGACAAAAATCACATTTTCACATTTATAACTTCAAGGCTATAAATTATCAATAACAGTTACCTAAAAGCTACACCATTCTTGCCTCTAGGGACATCAGTAGCAACCCAACAGAAGTAGATTTGGTGCCTTTTTCTATGAACAACTAAAGCTTTTATCCATACACCATGTATTTTGTCCTATGCATCTGTCAAAAAAGAAAAAGAAGCATGTATTCTTAAAAAAATATGTGTCAATCAAGATAGATCTAAGTCAGTTTTGCTGCTTACTCATTTGTTATCTTGCACAAGTTACTCCAACTTTCTGAGCTTCATTTTCCTCACTGGTCAAGTGGCTATAATAATACTTACCTCTTTGGGCTAGGTGGAAGGATTAAATATAACAGCACGTAATATATACACTGTCTTTCCTGAACCTGGAATAGGAAAGATGATCAAAAAACGTTAGTTCTCTTATCCTTTCCCTTTCTACATTGCTCACTTGTTAACATACTATCTTTGTGTGAGTTGTGTGGTCTCTTCATTTCAAAAGGATTTTGAGATCTACAGAAACAACAAGCTCTATACTGAGCTCGTACATGTCAAGCAATGTTTTGTGTGCTTTGTATATGTTGTCTTAGTTGCTGAAGTTGATTAGAGCTGTGCCTTGGGAGAGTTACCATTTGATCGTCTGAATTAACTCACAAAGTATGGAGATGACAGATTTTTAAAAATACCATCTTGGGTTCCAGCAATGACGTACATGACTAAAGAACTCCCAAGAGCAATGTTGGTTCACCCAAAACAGAAACCAAGCACATACTTTAGGGCATCAGAAAAGTTGCAGTCACCAAAAACATATATATTTTAAGTTTCTATTGTTATTTTTAAAATTAAATAAAACCATTAAAATGGGTACTGGTCATGGGGGAAACTTTGGTTTCTATGGGTTAAACTTTGCATTTATTTTCAATTACTTGGGATGGGGAGGAAGGGAGAAAAATGGGTCCCAAAATCTGTTCAATGCTTAAAAATTGTGTCAACTGGTCCTTCTCATTGCCATCAACAGGAATTTCTCAAACAGCGTTTGAAGATGAGTCCCAGGGAAGGCCTTTAAACTAGAACCTGGAAGATCCCAATACAGAAAAAGATGCATTTCTGATGTGATGCCACTAGCCTCAGGCAGATCTGTTGTAACAGGAATGGCTGGAGCTTCTTTCTTGCAAAATGGAGAAGTCTGTGGTTTCCTAAATACGATTTCTCCTCTTCCTCCCCCTTTTAGTCATTTCATTGCTTGCTCTCGCAGACAGTTTGCTGGCTGCCTAACAAGCAATCACTCCAGATCCTCGCTGGTAACAGAACATCAACCAGTGGAAATGCATTCATCTCATGAGAGGAGGCATCTATTCCAGGCATAAGTGAACAACTGTGTTTGGTCTAAACCATCATACTGTCCCATTTTCCTTTGAGAGAATGGGGTTAGAAGTAGACATGTGAACCTGCTCTGGCCAAAGAGATGTAGGAGAAAGCTGGCTGGGAGAGTCTTTCGATCTCAAGATAAAATGACAGAACCTCAGAGGAATAAAGCTTTCATGTACCACCCACCTTCATTCTATCTTGGAAAGCTGATGTGAAGGTAAAATACCTAAAGCCGCAGCAGCCATCCTGTGACCCTGAAGTAATGAAAACAGGATGAGAAACTAGTAGCTGCAAATGTCCTTTTCAGGGCAGAGCAGGGATCCTTGATGACATCACCGAGCCCCAGGAAAAACTCCAGATTCACCTCCAGACATCTTGTTAAGTAAAACTGTGTCCTTTGGGTGTAGCTGCCATTAACTGCTTTTGCTGCTCATTTTTGCCACAAACATTTTCAACTGATATAGTTGCCTTCCTGAGCAAACCAAAGCTGTCTCATTGGAAGACAGTCTCTGGGGCAGTGTTTCCAAAACTTAGGTATACATTGCAATTACCTGACATCTTTAAAATATTCTTATGCCTGGTTTCCATGCCCAGATATTCCTATTTAAATCAGTATAGAGTGTAACCTGGAGAAGGCAGTGGCAACCCACTCCAGTACTCTTGCCTGCAAATCCCATGGATGGAGGAGTCTGGTAGGCTGCAGTTCATGGAGTCTCGAAGAGTCGGACACGACTGAGCGACTTCACTTTCACGCATTGGAGAAGGAAATGGCAACCCACTCCAGTGTTCTTGCCTGGAGAATCTCAGGGACGGGGGAGCCTGGTGGGCTGCTGTCTCTAGGGTCGCACAGAGTTGGACATAACTGAAGCGACTGAGCAGCAGCAGCAGCAGCAGAGTGTAACCTGCCCATCAGAAGTGATAAAATCTCCCCCAAGAGACTCTAATATGTAGATGAAGTTTGGCAACTACCATTCTGGAGGAAGGCATGTGGTGTCTTCATGTTACATGCTGATATTATAATTACCTTTTTGAAGCATGTTAACCCTTGAATGAACACAGTTTGCATTGTCCATCTTTTTTCAATACAGTACAATCCAATCCAGGGTTTGTCAAATTCTTGGATGCAGAATGGCTGATGCAGAGGAACCATGGTTAGAGAGGGCCAACTAAAAACTGTAGGTTAATTTTTGACTGCTCAGAGAGTGGACACTCCTACTCACCTCCTCACCTCTGACACTCACACTCTCCGACTACCTTGTTCAAGGGACAACTGTGACTTCTTTTTAAGTGGGTCCCACCTGGCCTCAATAGAATCACTGAGAAAGCTTTTAGAATATACTTCTTCTTGGCCTTACCTTCATGATTTTGATCCAAATGGATCAGAACACAATCTAAAGCTCCCAGGATGATTCAAGTGCATAATCAGGGTTGAAATCCCCTGTATTAGGAGAACCCAGTGGAGTACTAACCGGCTGGAAGCCTATCTATGTTGCGAATCTGAAAACTCTAGGTGCTGGTGGAGCATAAAATTTTCATAGCCAGGCTGATTCCTCCACTACCCACTGGGGATGCTTAAGGGTAAATGTTTCCAGCTGTCTCAAACAGGAAATGTTTACACATATTTACAGAACTTCTCTATCAGCATTGAGCAAGATCTTGCTGTTTTTGAAGAACAGCCAAGTGAATACTTGTAACCTAGGATTCATAAGAAATACAAAGAAAGCTGGTTGAAGGTGCTCTAAAAATAGTGTTATGAAGCCATCGCAAGTTGTTCTCAAATGTACAGGATGGACTAAATCATTCAGTGAAGATTGCTGCCCATAAGGGTATGTGCAGGGTGCTTAGGTATCTCCCACTGGATTCTAATTGCAACAGGGGGAGAAATAATATTTCAGTAGAAAGTTATAGTAGTTACCACCTTGGGCTAGAGGTCACATTTATTTAGTCATGGTAGGACACCCTGACATTATGTGACTTCTGATGAGAAGCAATTGATGTTCACGGGGTCACCTAAGCAGTATTTATGCCAAAGATGTGTGACCTGAATCTTGTCAAACCACTGGATCTACCTTCCAGCTACACAAAATACTTGGGGAAAAGAGGCGAGATGAATGGCACCAGGAGAGAGCAAGCAGATGAATCCAGACTGTGGAACCTTCTACAGGACCACTGCTTGTTCTCTTCAGAGGGACAATATTTTTTTTGGCTTGTTCGTTTGTTTTTAAAGTGCACAATACTTTTAGCATAAAGGAAAATAAAGAGATGCAACAACAAAATGCAATGCATTGATTAGATCCTAATTTGGAGTGAGTGGAAGAAAACAACACCCATAAAAGATATAGGAGCATTTGGGAGAAACTTGAGTAAGGATGAGAAAAATGAAATTAGGAAATATTATCTCAAGTGTGATGTTATGTTGGAGAATGTCCTAATTCTTACCCCAGTTATCTAGGGGCAAAGAGTCTCAATGTCTGAAAATTATTTTCAGAAGCTTCAGCAAAAATCTAGATACACACACACACATACACAAACACACACCCATACAAACAAAAGGTTAACAGTTGTTGAATAAAGGTGTTGTACTCTTCTTTCAACTTTTTAGAATGTTTTAAATGATTTTCATAACATGTGGGGAAATATCTCTTTTCCTAATCTCTCCATACCAGAAAATGCTTCATCCAGATTTGGTCGCTAGGAGTGTTAGGGGTGGACGTCATTCCTATAACTTTTTCTCAGTCTCTTCTGTTAGACTCCTGATGTGTTCACCCAAGTGCCGCCCACATCAATGGACGGTTACTTTCTCAACCTGGACCTTCTGTTTCTGGAATGAAATAGACTTTCTCAGGCTCAGCTGAGGACCTGGCTCACCTTCCGGACACCAACTAGAGTCAGCAGAGTCCCTAATGCAAACACCTCCATGCCTTGCCTCTACTGGATACATACTTAAAAGAAATAATAATAGTACGGTATTAGCATACTGTGATGTGATTGTTTTCAAAACAGCACACTATGATTTATGTGCTCAGATGTCCTCTTCAAAAGCATACCTTGCACAAACTGGTTTGGAAGTCTTCCTTTTAGGATCACCTTCAGGGTCCACGTTACATTCCCTTGAATGGCCACATACCTGTGTCCTTCGAGGTGAATTTGATTTGTGTGAACAGTTAAATAGCATTGAGGGTCACAAGTAGTAAACAAAGTAATTTAGCAAGCACAGGCATGCCCTTATAGCCAAACATTAAGTGTTATTACACACTGTGATATTTATTTTCTGATATAAACTGGCTCTAATAATAATTCTTTTCAAAGGCAGTTCAAAAATGTTTAAGGTGATGTTAACATCACTTGAAAAACATTACAAGCTAAGTTCTTTGGATAATCCAGTGCTTCCTTGAATGTTTAAATTTATTCTTCACTCTGAAATCACTGGCCAAGAAACATCTTCATACCTCTGTTTTCCCCATCTGTAAAACAGAAGTAACTATGCCTCCTTAGGCCTCAAGGAGTTGATATATGCAAAATACTTAGAACAGTGTCTGGCATGTAGTAGAGCTTACTAAATATTACCTATTACAAGTATTATTACTGCTATATATCAAACATTCAATCATACTACTTTCCAGTTACATTCAGGAATAGAACCTTTAGTAAGATGGTCCTTTCAGTTATAAATGAGATAAACCCAATTCTAAATAGCTTCAGTTAAAAATAAATAAATAAATAATAGGATTATCTATTTAGGAAGTTCAAGTGCCATGGTATAGCTTCAGGTATGATTTGATCCAGGATTAAAACAACGATGTTAAGGCTCTGTTACTTCTTTCTCCACCTCTCGGCTCTGCTTATTTTTTTGGTGATGGGCTGTGGCAGCCTCCCTCCAGGAAGTGGACAAGTTCCTCATTGGTAGCTAGGCAACAACCCAACAATTTAGGCACTGTTACTCTCAATGCCAGATAAAGGGACCCTCTTTCCTCCAGCAGCTATAGTCATCATTCAAAGGTGACTCCAAGTAGCCATATTTGATCCTTGCACATCTTTGTGCAAATTTCTGCATTTAGATGGAGCACAAAGATTTGCTGGTGTGGGTCCCAAAGTCACCCCTGGTTACTCCAGAACCCCGTGCAATGGGGCAAAGTAGTTACCAAAGGAAGTCCTTGGGAAAAAATTCAAGTCTGCTCTCTTGGAAGTGAACAACTGACTTCAGATGGCTCTATCTCCATTTATTTATCACCTGATAGTTATTTTTTGACGACCATTTACTACATGGCAGGAACTACACTGGGGCTATATGTGAAAGTAAAACGCAATAATATGTAAATTTGATTAAATGGTTGATATGTACCAGATTCTAAGTTTTGTATTTCAAATGGATTAACTTTTTTAAGCTTCCTAATAACCCCATGAGGTAAAAGCACTATTATTATTCCCAGCTGGGAAAACAGAGGCCCAGAGGAATTAGTAACCTTCCAAAAGCTATATGTGTGTGTGTGCTTAGTTGCTAAGTCATGTCTGACTCTTTGCAACCCCGTGAGCTATAGTCTACCAGCCTCCTCTGTCCATGGGATTCTCCAGGCAAGAATACTGGAGTGGGTTTCCAAAAGTTATACCCCTTGGTAAAACAGGGTTAGACTTTGGAGCCAAGGAAACCTGACCACAGAGCCCTTGCTTTACAAGTTGCATCCATTTGATTCTCATAAAAGTCCTATGAGACAACGCCTATTTAATACCATTATAGCGGCGTCCCTGAGGCTCAGTGGTAAAGACTCCACCTGCCAATACAGGAAACATGAGTTCAATCCCCGGTCCACATATCAAGGAGCAACTAAGCCACAGCTACTGAAACTGCGCTGTAGAGCCTGGGAGCCTCAAGTACTGAGCCCAGATGCTGAAAGTACTGAAGCCACACACGCTATAGTCTGTGCCCCATAACAAGAGAAGCCTGCGCATGCAACTAGAGAGTAACTTCCACTTGCTACAACCAGAGAAAAGCCCGTGCAGCAGGGAAGACCCAGAATAGTCAAACATAAGTAAATAAATAAAATTATGTTTTTTTTAAAACCACTATATTAGAGATGAGCAAACAAGTCTGAAGAAAGTCACCCAGTGCCTCCAGAGCCTTTCTCTCCAATGCAAACAACTTGTTTATACTTGCTTGCTTTCCATGCATAAACATGTTTCTCTTTGTTTTTAAACGTATCTCAAAAACAGCATATGCAATGACAAATTCCATGAAGATGTTTTTATGACATCTCTTAAGTTCAACATGTTTACAGTTTGTCAAACTAGAGTGTAAACACTCTGTCAAAACATGTTCCCTTGTGCGGAGAAGAGGAGTAAGGCAGCCTCTGAATCCTTGTACAAACCACACACCACAAGACAGTGTCCACGGGACGCAGGAGCAACAGATGGCCCAGGAGCCACGTGTAGGCGAGTCCTCCCACCCTCCCGGACTGCCCCGACTGGGACTGCAAAGAGCAGAGGCTTCTTTCTTTCTGAAGCCACTGCGTTTTTGGATTCCTTTGTTCCATCTGCCTACCCTTTATCCCAGCACATACACTGAGTGAGACAAAGGAGACAATCAACATTTACTGAATAAGTGAATGAAAGCATGAGTAAAGTGCAATTGAGCACACATTTCCTCATACTTCTAGAACAATGGAGCAGCCTATATTGTTTTGTCTTGTCTGTTTCTGGGACAGTGTGTTTCCAAAGACAGCGCCAACCTGAAGAAGGTCACAGAGTCACACGGACCTGGGACGGGAATGCCAGTTACCGAGGGAGAGACAGCTCCATCTCTGCTTCGTGCAGCTGCTGGCGGCCACTGAGAGACTAGGGCAGGACCTCTGGCCTCCAGGTGCCCTGGGAAATCAATACGACCGCGTTGCCTCCTCCCCCCAGCACAAATGCTCCTGGGTCAGAGACCTCTGAGTAAAAATTAAAGAACAGATGGCAAAATAAAGCATTTTTACAAATGTGGAGTCTGTGCTTTGTCTGTATGCACACACACTTTCTTGCATGCGGCCCACACGTACCCCACTTCTTATGGATAATGAGTTCATGTTGCCAGCCCCGTTTGCAGCCAATAACCAACAAATACAAATATTGATGTTCTCTTCACTGCCACCTTCTACCATGTGAATATTTATTGTCAACGTTAAACCACAGAAAAGAAAATTTTGCAGGGAGCTGACCTGATTTGGTAGGTCAGCTTAACACTGACTGTTAAGACGAAGGAGGAGGTACTTCCCTGGTGGTCCAGTGGTAAAGACTTGCACTTCTGCTGCAGGGAGCAGGCGTCCGGCACCTGGCCAGGGAACTAAGACCTTGCATTCCATGTAGCATGATCAATAAACAAATAAAATTAAATTTAAAAAAGATGAAGGGGTAAAGTGAGCCAGCAGGATTTATTGGGAATATGATATACTAATCCATCAGGAAGATCCCCTGGAGAAGGGAATGGCAGCCCACTCCAGTATTCTTGCCTGGAGAATCCCATGGACAGAGGAGCCTGGTGGGCTACAGTCCACGGGGTCACAAAGAGTCAGACATGGCTGAGTGACTAACACACACACACACAAACACACACGCACGCATGCGCGTGCGCATATGATATATTAATACCTATAGGAACTGTTTACAGGCTCTAGATTTCTTAGAGCCCAGAGTAGGTCTAAATATTATCCTAGGTTCAGAGATCATGTAAATGATTCTATTTCCTATGCATAACAAAATGACTGGCTAGGGCCTAGCCAGTCCCTAGTTTGAGAAAGCACAAGCTATCTTACTAACACAAAGTCTGAGGGCAGAGACTACTCATCCATTCCAAACTGTACTATAGTTTGTAACAATTCTAAATTATAAACTTCTATAGCCTTTAAGTCACTACAATGTTAGCTTTCTTTGTTTCAACAGTTAGCTTTTATCTTAACAAGTACTCCCCGCAAGACAGATGAAGTTCTTAAATATGCCCACATGCAAGTTTAGCTCCCAGGCAAGTTCACTGGTGTCATCAGGGAGTCAAGAAGAGTGGAAGTAGCAGAGAGATACTTCTAGAATGGCGGTGGAAGAGGAGGCCTGCAACTGGAAGGAGAAGGGGGTGAGGGGAGGGGACTCTGTTTCCTGCCAGTAACTGGGCTTGCAGCTCCGGAGGTAATAATGCTGACAGCCCTATGGTGCTTACTTTGACCAGGAACAATTCTAACTTGTATGTGTGTTAAGTCATTGTATCTTCATGAGAATCTTTGAAATAAGTATAGTTATTCTCTTCAATTTATTCTGAAACAAGTCACAGAGAGGTTAAGTCAGTTGATTGGTAGAGTTATGACCCAATCCTAGAATCTAGGCTCTTACTCCTCGTGCTATACTGTCAAGGTCCAGGGGGAGCTGCTGCTGCTGCTAAGTCGCTGCAGTCGTGTCCGACTCTGTGCGACCCCATAGACAGCAGCCCACCAGGCTCCCCTGTCCCTGGGATTCTCCAGGCAAGAACACTGGAGTGGATTGCCATTTCCTTCTCCAATGCAGGAAAGTGAAAAGTGAAAGTGAAGTCGCTCAGTCAT
>NW_011494882.1:2396914-2419102 GCF_000754665.1 Bison bison bison
GCTCAGTCATGTCCAACTCTTCGAGACCCCATGGACTGCAGCCTACCAGGCTCCTCGCCCATGGGATTTTCCAGGCAAGAGTACTGAAGTGGGTTGCCATTGCCTTCTCCAAGATCCAGAGGGGCAGATGGAGATTAAAATGCAATCTGTGTCTGCTTTGGCAGGATATTCTGCATAACAGAGAAAGGGAGACCTTTTTCTACTAATAATTGGCTCCAAGAAACTTTTGATCTCCAAGGTTGCATCTGTCCAGAAAGGATGCTTCTTTCTATTCTCATTTAAGTGAGGTGTAGCCTGGCAGCACCGCCTCTCACAAGAACAGGCTGACTTAGCGTGGCCGCAGGTACGTGTGGTATCTGCTGCTATGCGTGCTGGTAAAGCTACAACCCGTGATGACTTACTCCCACTCTTACTAATTGTGGCTTTCGTGTTCTCTAGTCATCCACTTCCGTTCATGTGACCAGCCCGGCAGACATGAACTACAGTGAGCAGGAGAGAGCCCTGGGCTGGCTGCCTGCCAGCATCTCTGCATAAAAAGCACAGAACTTTGTGCTGCCTGCCCTGCTGGGTGTAGCAGGAACAGGGCAACCTTTTGGGGACAGTTGTAGACACACAGACTAAAACCAAGAGCCACATCCAAAGTTAAAACTCCACTAGAGAAGGCTTTTGCTTCTGTTGTTTTATAAGGAAAAAAAAAAATTGAATGTTCTGACTGTTATATCAATACATTTGAAGATATGTAGCAAGAAATTAAAACTTTACCAACAATGAAGTGTATTTCTATGCCATAGACAGCTGTGGGGTTAGGAGAGTCAGGTCAAGGTCATAGCTTGGACATCTCCTACTATATGAATTTGATCCATTGCCTCAACTCTCTGGATCTACCTGTCAGTTCCTGACATAGAACTCCTACACCTGAGTGATGGAGTACAAGGAGCATCTTTTGTTCTAATATTTGGTGTTTGACGCTGGTTCCTGACACAGAGCGCCTAAATCCCTTGGCATTTCTTGGGTGACAGAGTGTCTTATGTTGTAATGAGGTGACTCTGGATGGGTTCCTAGAGAGTTTCAGGATGGTCACTGGAAAAACTAAGTCATGATTAAAGGCTTGGAATTTTTAGCCCACCTCTATCCTCTGGGTTGGGGAGAGGGGCTGGAGATTGAGTTAATGATCAATTCAGGTCTATGGGGTGAAACCTTCATAAAAATTCTTAAACTCCAGGATGTGGAGAGATTCTGGGTTGGTGAATAGGAGGGTGTGCACCGTAACTCCACAGGGACAACGTTTCTGCACTATGGACTCTTCCAGACCTCGCTCTATGAATCTCTTCACCTGGTTGTTCATCTATATCCTTTATTATGTCCTCTAAGTGCGTGGTAAGTCACTTCAGTTGTGTCTGACTCTTTGCAACCCTGTAGACAGTAGCCTGCCAGGCTCCTCTGTCCATGGGATTCTGAAGGCAAGAATCCTGCAGTGGGTTGCTGTGCCGTCCTCCATGGGCTCTTCCCAACCCAAGGGTCAAACCTGTGTCTCTTACATCCCCTGCATTGGCAGGCAAGTTCTTTACCACTAGCACCACCTGGGAAGCCCTATGTATAAGCCTCTATAATAAACCAATAAATAGAAACACGTGTTTCCCTGCATTCTGTGAATCATAGCAAATTATCAAACCTGAGGAGAGGATCATGGGAACCACCAGTCTGCAGTCACAGAGATGTGAGTAACTTGGAGATTCACTGCATATGATTGCTGTCTGAATCGGGGGGCAGTCCTGTGGGACTGAGCCCTTCACCTGTGGGGTCTTCCCTAACCCTGTGTAGTCAGTGTCAGAATGGAGTTATAGTACATCCAGTTGGTGTCCAGAGAGTTGGAAAATTGATTGGTGTGGGTAAAATGCCCACATATTTGATGTCAGAAAGGTGAGAAGAATAAGAAACAGATTTTTCTTTCCCATCGAACAGGGGAGGTAACTGTGTCCAAAAGGTTGTTAAAAGAAACAAACGGAAGCACCCTGGTGGTACAGGGGCTAAGACTCCACGCTCCCAATGCAGGGGGCCTGGGTTTGACCCCTGGTCAGATCCTGCATGCAGCAACTAAGAAACAAATGGGACAATATGTGTGAAAGCGCCTACAAGAGTGACTGGCACAGAAAGAGTGCTCTAGAGAGACCCTGTTCCCCAAAAAGATGGGAGAGAGGACTAGGAGTTATTCTCACAGTTGTTTTCTCTCTCTACTTGAGAGAGGAAAACTTACTTTCAAGTCAAAAAGCTATCTCATATTATATCTTGCAGCCCTCTCCACAAGGTCATTGTCCTTACACTTATCTTAACAGATAAGGTGTTTCAGGTTCTGAGAGGTTAAGTGGTTGGACCAAGGTCATAAAGCTTGGGAGTAATTAATCCAAAATTAAAAATCAGGTCATTATGACGGCAAGGCTTATGCTGCTTCTCAACACAAAGAAGAAGCGGAGAGAGAGGGGGAAAGGAGGGACACACATGAAGAGAGAAAGGGGACTGAGAGCCACCAAAAAGCAGGAGGCAGAGTCTTCCTTCTCCATTAGTCCCAGGGACCGGGGTCACGCATATGGCCTGTCATCTCATTACTTGCCTTCATTAGGTTTCTAACTTTTCAGTAGTTATTCACTGTCTGAAATTAGCTTTCCCAGTTTGCAAGTTTTCCATCTTGGAAATTTCTTTTACCTTCCCCAGGTACCTGAGATAGGCTGAATAACAGCTGTCCAAAGACGACCACTGGAGAAGGCAATGGCACCCCACTCCAGTACTCTTGCCTGGAAAATCCCATGGGCGGAGGAGCCTGGTGAGCTGCAGTCCATGGGGTCGCTAGGAGTCGGACATGACTGAGCGACTTGACTTTAACTTTTCACTTTCGTGCATTGGAGAAGGAAATGGCAACCCACTCCAGTGTTCTTGCCTGGAGAATTCCCAGGGACGGGGGAGCCTGGTGGACACGGAGTCGGACATGACTGAAGTGACTTAGCAGCAACAGCAAAGATGACCACCGGGGATCCCCTCAGTGGTAAAGAATCCGCATGCCAGTGCAGCAGACCCAGGTTTGATCCCTGGGTTGGGAAGATCCCCTGGAGAAGGAAATGGAAACCCACTCCAGTATTCTTGCCAGGAAATCCCCTGGACAGAGGATGGAGTTGGGAAGAGTTGGACACAACTTAGAAACTAAACAAAAACAAAGATGACCACGTTCTAATCTCTGGAATCTGTGAACATGTCACCTTATTTGGCAAAAGAAAAAATTGCAGAGGTAATTGTGTTACAGATCTTGGGATGGGGAGAGGTTTCTAACTTATCTGGGTGGGCCTGATGAAATCACAAGTGTCCTTAGAAAGAAGTTGCAAGGACAGAACAGGGGCCAGAGAGGAGAGAAGACACTCTGATGCTGTCCTTGAAGATGGATGGAAGGGGCTCTCACCCAAGGAATGGAGTCAGACTCTTGAAGCAACAGAGTCTCCACTAAAAGGAATCAGCCCCATGGCAGTCTGACTTTAGCCCATTTCAGACTGACCTCCAGAACTATAAGCATAACTTTGTGTTGTTTGTGATCATTGTTTCAGCAGCAGCAGGAAACTAACACAGGACCTCATCCCCACCCCTTGTGCATTTTTACCTCTACAGTTTGACACTCTTGGGCCTTAATCTGAATCATAAAATTAGTAATAGCCACTTTCATAGTGCTTCAAGATTTGCAAAGAAAATTCAGTAACACTTGAGTGCTTCTCCTGTGCCAGGCACGTGTAAAGCTCTTTTGTGTTGACCATTGGGTAACCTATTACTTGTCCACAGCATCCTGAGCCAAAATTCAAACCCACGTGTATCCAACCTCACAACCCATACTCTCAACTAGAACTCCCACCAGCCTCTCCATTTCATGTTATATATTCAATACCTCACATGATCTTTGTACAAATGCCCTTTAAGGAGGGCATTTTTTAATCATTCTTCATTTATAGATGAGGAAGTTGAGTTTGAGTGACTTTACCAAGATCATTTATCCAGGGAGAGTCAAACCCAGCCTACAAACAGATCAATTGCTTCCTTCTCTCTGACCCGTTCAGGAGAAAGAAATGCTCCTCCCGTGATGCCCACAGGCCTTTGTATCAATAAATACCTCTATCACCACAATGCATTCCAATTATGTATTTATGTAGTAGGAGGATTTAGGATGCCAAACCTTTGTGGTTCTGTGTTTCACTGACATCAGAATTAAAGAGGCACAAGCAGCAAAAAACATTCAAAAAAGGAAGCCTTTATTCTTTAACTTATCTCTCAAAAATAAAGTTGGGGTCCCATTCCAAATCTTGTTACACTTTTACATCTCCTCCCTCTAACTGCCCCCCCAACACACACAGCTCTCCCTGCCCCCCACCTCTCAGTTCTCTTACCCCATAACCTCTCAGCCATCACCCACCTCCTGTGCCTCTCCTCTCCCAAGCCCAAGAGCCATTTTCCTTTCACTTCTCATCTCTCCTCACTGAATTCCTTACTATTAGACCACTTAGCCTCTCCTCTAAGTCTATCAGCTATATTTTTTTTTTATTTTCAATATTTTTTTTATTTGGCTGCACCAGGTCTTTAGTTGTAGCACGAAAATTCTTAGTTGCAGTGTGTGGGATTGAGTTCCTTGACTAGGGATCAAGCCCAGGCCCCCTGCATTGAGAGAACAGAGTCTTAGCTACTGGACTACCAAGGAAGTCCCTTCTCAGCTCTTTTTAACTCTGCATCCCAGTCTTTTGCCTCACCTCAGAGAGTGTTTCACACCCAAAGAAGCCCACTTGTGAGCAACCCAATAAAGCAGTCTCTTCATCTAGAGCAGAGTTGGGGGTGGCAAGGGGCAGCCTGGAGAGATTGTCACTCAGTCTTACACTCTGCCACACTGGTCATGACAGTAAATTATCTTGTAGGTACCACTTTGTTCCAGATGCTGTCCTGGTCAGCTTATCTATGTGCTTTCTGTTAGGTAGGTAGAATAGGGAAAAGGAGTCCAAAATGGCGGTGGCTAAAAGACAAGGAAGGTCTGAGGACCAGAGTGAAAACTTCAGGCAGAACAAACAGCACTCCTGGCTAAGCCAAATTTGCATAGGACAGGCCCAGGTGGAGACAAAAGAAACATATAAAAGGAGGAGCCAAAGCGTTTTCTCACGGACTTTCTCTCCCGCGTGTGTGCACTCTTTTCTTTCTCTCTCTCTCTCCCTCACTCTCCTGCTACCTTCTAAATAAAATAGAGCTGTAACACTGATTTGCCTAAGAGCTGTAGCACGGTTTGTCCAAGACCTGAGAGCTGTGATGCGCCAAGGGCTTTAATGTCCGTTGCTCCAAATCTTTGTTGTGACGAGACAAAGAACCGAGGAACATACACTTGTGTGACATCGCTGAGGAGTTGCTATTTCATTGGAAGAAACCAAATCAGAGATTGTGTGATTCCCCTAGATTCCCCTGGACTCCCCTCAATGCCCTCTCCCTTGCCCCGTCCCACGCTAACTCCCACCAAGACTTCTGCTTAATTCTGAGTTCCTCAAGGTCAGCTACAATTTCTTACTCATCATTTACTTCCTGAGCTGGGCACATCAAGAGTATCTGATGCAATGCTCTCATGACACCCTCAGTACAATTCTAAAAAGTCACCCCTGGCTTTATCTCACCCCCACCCACAAAACCAATACTTTTCCTTGTCCTCCCTTAGTAAAGCCACAAAGTTTATATCTATCCTCAGGCCTAGGGCCGGGTGAAATTTTGCATAAAACTAGTCCAATCCTCTTACTTTACCTATGAGGAAACAGCCCAGGGAGATGATTCACCTGGTCAGTGACCTTGCCCGGCACTTTTTTCATGAGATTACAGGGTTTTTCATTGCTGAAGGGAAGTTGCAAATACAAAGCAGGAATTTGGCCCTGGCACTCTTCTGGTAGTTTTCTTGGTGTCAACATGGACCTGTTCCCAGCAAGCTATACAGCAAACAGGTTATCTTTTACATAATTTTCCAGGAAGTTTTATGCTCTATCACTGAGCTCAGAATGGGTTGAACCAAAATTCTCCTTCAGTTCTGGGAAAGCCATTTGACCTCCTAAAGGTTTTATTTATTTTCCTTTCCACCAATAAAAGAAAAAAACACTTGTCTAAGAAGGAGACTTGGGTTCTTACCTAGACTCTGATACTTCATCTCAAATTTCATTTCAATTTTGGGAAATCAAATTCTTCATTCCCAAATACTTCATTTCAAATTTGGGAAATTTGGTAATTTCCCAAATGTCTGACAGCTGACTTTGACTCAAGGGCTCGCTGATGGCTTTCACAAACTGCACAGCTTATTCATGTTCTGATGATGCTTCTGGCCATGTCTGGACCCTCCTCCTCATTTTGTCTCAAATGCTTCCCTTAATGGAAGCTGGATTTCTTTGGAAGGAATGATGCTAAAGCTGAAACTCCAGTACTTTGGCCACCTCATGCTAAGAGTTGACGCATTGGAAAAGACTCTGATGCTGGGAGGGATTGGGGGCAGGAGGAGAAGGGGAAGACAGAGGATGAGATGGCTGGATGGCATCACTGACTCGATGGACATGAGTCTCAGTGAACTCCAGGAGTTGGTGATGGACAGGGAGGCCTGGTGTGCTGCAATTCATGGGGTCGCAAAGAGTCAGACACGACTGAGCGACTGATCTGATCTGATCTGATCTGATACTGCTGTTTCCTGGAAGCATGTGAGCCAAATAGTCGAGACTGTTGGAAGGTCTGCTCCATGCTGTCATTCAGGGCCTGTGGCCTTGGCCTCACCCACATGGTCAAAGCTGGACCTCCACTGGTTCTAATCAAGGAAGAGGCACATAAGAGGTACATCCAATGTGTTAGTGTCCACTCACATTCCACTGGTGAGAACGTAGTCACAGGACCATATATAATTATAGGTAGGCTGGGGAATAAGGAGTGAATGAGCAGTCACAGGCCCAGGTACTACTTAATTACCCTGGAAGGAGAGAGAACTGATCTGACAGGAGAGGGGCTGACTCTACTGCGTGCTTAGACCTGGAAAGCTTAAGATGGCTTTGCAAGCATCTTATGAGATATCATTATTTTCATGTTAGAGTTGGGGGCACTTGAACTCAGAGTACTAAAGTAATTAGGTCACAGCCAAGTTGAACCCTGGAACTGAAATCTGAAATCATTTTAAAGCTTGTTTTCCTTCTTTTTCCCCCCAGCTTCACTGAGGTATATTACATTGTGAAAGGATTCCTTCCATCGAGTTAATTGACACATCCATCACTTCACATGTTTACCTTTTTTTGGTGGAAAATGAGTGAGGACATTTAAGTTCTACTCTCTTAGCAAATTTCAACCATAGGGCTTTCCCTGGTGGCTCAACAGTAAAGAATCTGCCTGCCAATGCACCACATTATACATTAGATCCTCAAACTTTATTCTTCTTAGAGCTTAAAACGTGTAACCTTTTACCAACTTCTCCCTATTTCCTCCACCCGCAAACCGTGGCAACTACCATCCTACTTTTTCTATGAGTTCTTTTTTTTTTTTTTTTAATTTCCCATATAAGTGATATCAGAGGTATTTGTCTTTTTCTGTCTGGTTTATTTCACTTAGCATAATGCCCTCCATGTTGTCACAAATTACAGGATTTGCTCCTTTTTCTTAAACATTTCGTACTCTTTACATTCCTTTCTCTCCTTGCTAACAGTCTTCAGTTAATACATCTTGTCTCTTTTAGTTTGGAGTGGTTTTTCTTATTCTCCCTTTTCTTAAGTCTATAATTTACAAAATGTTTGCCTATGCTGATTTTTGCTTTTCTTCTAGTTCAGATATCACTCATTTGAGTATCCTTATGTTCATTTTTCTTGCATTTGGTCACCTTTATTACTTCAAATTATCATAATTCAAACATTGTTTTTCTGTTCTATTCACTGTTTATATTAATATCTTTGTTTCTGTTGTTTCTCTTATCTTTCTTCTAATAATTCATTCCTGTGGGGATAGGCTAACTCAAACCAAAGGTATTTCTACCTTGATTGAAATCAGTCAATAAAGTCCATGGAATAATAAAAATGTTACCTTGAGTTTCCAAAATATGTTTGTCTATTAAATATCAAGATATTGTATTAGAAAAACTGGGTTACATTATTGACTTTTTTATGAGTTCAGTATACAAAATAAAATATCATTCAGTAGGGTCATTAAAAATCACACATTGGTTTACTGGAAATAGCTAAATTCCAAACAATGACGTCATTGTATAAGAACAAAAGGTAAGAAAGGTGAACTTGAAAATGGGGAGCTGACTTGATAAGCAGCCATTTTATCTCCTGGTTTTCACTGTGGTTGCTCTCAAAATATTTGGGCTTTAATCTGGAGCAATGTTTATATAAATTAATTAGGTTAATAAAAAGAAAACCAATTAGATTTGTATTTTACTAATTTCAAGAGAACAATTTAACTAGTAAAAAAAATTTAAATCATTTCCATGTTACAAGTAGATTCATGCAGACATTGTCCTAAAACTTCAACTGTTTAGTAAAAAAAAAAAAAAGAAATTGAATACTATTTAATCCCCCCAATATAACAAATATTTTCTTACATTTCTTGAGTTTTAATAGAATAGGATATAGATTGTGCTTTTAGTTTAACAAATAAAGTAACAAAAGTGACAACAAACAGATTAACGATACAGCTGTCCCTCAGCACAACTAGGGACGATTCTAGGACCTCTGAAGTTATCAAAATCAATGGATGCTCAAGTCCCTTATATAAAGCAGTATAGTATTTACATATAATCTACACACATCCACCCATGTACTTTTAATCATCTCTAGATTGCTTATTGGAGAAGGCAATGGCACCCCACTCCGGTACTCTTGCCTGGAAAATCCCATGGAAGGAGGAGCCTGGTGGGCTACAGTCTATGGGGTTGCTAAGAGTCAGACACAACCAAGTGACTTCACTTTCACTTTTCACTTTCATGCACTGGAGAAGGAAAAGGCAACCCACTCCAGTGTTCTTGCCTGGAGAATCCCAGGGACGGGGGAGACTGGTGGGCTGCCATCTATGGGGTCACACAGAGTCGGACACGACTGAAGTGACTTGGCAGCAGTAGCAGCAGCAGCAGCAGCAAATTTCTTATAATAACCTAATACAATGTAAATTATACAATACAATACAATACAATGTACTTATACAATATAATTACCATGTAAATGTTATGCAAATGTTTGCCAGAGTGACAAATTCAAGTTTTGCTTGCTGGAATTTTCTGAAAATTTTTTCAAATATCGCTTGATCCATAGTTGGTTGGACCTGCAGATAAGGAAGGTCTACAATGCATATCTAAGTATCAGTTATGAACTCCACAGCCATAGGCAGTGTAAAATCCAGCTGTACCAGTCAGGGGAGGTTCACTGTTACAACAATCAGCTCCAGCCTGCCAATGCTTGACACAAAAAGTCTATTTTCACTCACAAACTAGTTCAACAGAGGTGTTCCTGGTCAGGCAGCCATCTTGTATGATTCCCTTTCGGGCAATTACTCAGGACTCAGGCTCCTTGGAACTTGTGTCTCCACCACCACCTAGGGCATTAGAATCCTCTGATTTCCAGCTTCCCAGATGGCAAGAAACTGAGGGAGGGAAGAATTGTGGAGGAGGTGAGTTACCAGACCCATGCCTGAGGGCCAGACTAAGAAGTGTAGTCTGGCTTTAACACCTAGAGAAAAAGGAAACAGAGGCAGCTAAACACAGAGCCCTGGTGGCTCAGTTGGTAAACAATCTGCCTGCAATGCAGGAAACTGCCTGCAATGCAGGAGACCTGGATTCCATCCCTGGGTCAGGAAGATACTCCAGAGCAAGAAGTGGCAGCCCACTCCAGTATGCTTCCCTAAGAAATCCCATGGACAGAGGAGCCTAGTGGGCTACAGTCCATGGGGTAGCAAGAGTCGGACATGACTGGGTGACTAACAGAAACACATAGTGGTCACTGCCAATCCAGTCACAATAAACAATAGCTGATTTTTTTGGGGGGTGGGGGTCTAATTTTGACTTTATTTTACACTTTCAAAAGAGAAAAAGGGAGTGAAAAGTTGTAATGTCTTCAACTTTGGGGTTCAGCACATACAACAGACTCCTTGGACAAAGGTTCATCCAGATTGTTGAAAATTTTGATGCAGAGGGAAGACTAGGGGAGCCCACCCCACCCCACCCCTCCCGACCCCCACAGAGAGAAGTCTACAGTTACTCTATCACAGTGCTCTAGCTAAAGCCCAGGTTTCAAACCACAGAGTTCCAACTTAACATCTACAATTTTAGGCTTTGGCATTTCAGTAAGAAATAAGCTCAGAGCTCATCTCAGAAGTAAAATTAAGCTGTTGCTCTCAGCTATGCCCCACTTCCAGGCTTAGGCAGACACGTAGGGTGGCAGTGGTATGGGGATAACAGCACTGTACTGTCACTGTTGATAACATAAACCAGGACATCAGAGGAATTCCTGCCATTGAGGCATCAGTAGCAGTTCCAAACATAGCTAATCAAATAATCCTTAAAAGTCAAGATATGCTGATAAACAGAAAAATAATGAGGACCAAACAGATAGGATTCATTGACATGATATCATCTTTGTGAGGAAAATTAGGAGGCAGTTGAGAAGGGAAAGGCAAAGGAGAAAAGGAAAGATATACCCATCTGAATGCAGAGTTCCAAAGAATAGCAAGGAGAGATAAGAAAGCTTTCCTCAGCGATCAGTGCAAAGAAATAGAGCAAAACAACAGAATGGGAAAGACTAGAGATCTCTTCAAGAAAATTAGACATACCAAGGGAACATTTCATGCAAAGATGGGCTCGATAAAGGCTAGAAATGGTATGGACCTAACAGAAGCAGAAGATATTAAGAAGAGGTGGCAAGAATACACAGAAGAACTTCACAAAAAAGATCTTCATGACCACGATGGTGTGATCACCAACCTAGAGGGAGACATCCTGGAATGTAAAGTCAAGTGGGCCTTAGGAAGCATCACTACGAACAAAGCTAGTGGAAGTGATGGAATTCCAGTTGAGCTATTTCAAATCCTGAAAGATGATGCTGTGACAGTGCTGCACTCAATATGCCAGCAAATTTGGAAAACTCAGCAGTGGCCACGGGACTGGAAAAGGTCAGTTTTCATTCCAATCCCAAAGAAAGGCAATGCCAAAGAATCCTCAAACTACTGCACAATTGTACTCATCTCACATGCTAGTAAAGTAATGCTCAAAATTCTCCAAGCCAGGCTTCAGCAATACATGAATCATAAACTTCCAGATGTTCAAGCTGGATTTAGAAAAGGCAGAGGAACCAGAGAGCAAATTGCCAACATCCATTGGATCATTGAAAAAGCAAGAGAGTTTCAGAAAAATATCTACTTCTGCTTTATTGATTATGCCAAAGCCTTTGACTGTGTGGACCACAACAAACTTTGGAAAATTCTTGAAGAGATGGGAATACCAGACTTTCTGACCTGCCTCTTGAGAAATTTGTATGCAGGTCAGGAAGCAACAGAACTGGACATGGAACAACAGACTGGTTCCAAATAGGAAAAGGAGTATGTCAAGGCTGAATATTGTCACCCTGCTTATTTAATGTATATGCAGAGTACATCATGAGAAATGCTGGGCTGGAGGAAGCACAAGCTGGAATCAAGATTGCCAGGAGAAATATCAATAACTTCAGATATGCAGGACACCACCCTTATGGCAGAAATCAAAGAACCTAAGGAGCCTCTTGATGAAAGTGAAAGAGGAGAGTAAAAAAGTTGGCTTAAAGCTCAACATTCATAAAACTAAGATCATGGCATCCGGTCCCATCACTTCATGGCAAATAGATAGAGAAACAGTGGCAGACTATTTTCTTGGGCTCCAAAATCACTGCAGATGGTGACTGCAGCCATGAAATTAAAAGACACTTACTCCTTGAAGGAAAAGTTATGACCAACCTAGACAGCATGTTAAAAAGCAGAGACATTACTTTGCCAACAAAGGTCCATATAGTCAAACTATGGTTTTTCCAGTGGTCATGTATGGATGTGAGAGTTGGACTATAAAGAAAGCTGAGTGTCAAAGAATTAATGCTTTTGAACTGTGATGTTGGAGAAGACTCTTGAGAGTCCCTTGAACTGCAAGGTGATCAAACCAGTCCATCCTAAAGGAAATCAGTCCTGAATGTTCATTGGAAGGACTGATGCTGAAGCTGAAACTCCAATACTTTGGCCACCTGATATGAAGAGCTGACTCATTGGAAAAGACCCTGATGCTGGGAAAGATTGAAGGCAGGAGAATGGGATGACAGAAGATGAGACTGTTGGATGGCATCACCGACTCGATGGACATGAGTTTCAGTAAACTCCAGGAGCTGGTGATGGACAGGAAGGCCTGGCGTGCTGTAGTCCATGGGGTCGCAAAGAGTTGGACACGACTGAGGGACTGAACTGAGCTGAACTGAACTGTCATGTGTATTCCTGGATGGAATTTGGATAAACTGCAACCATGGTGTTCAGGGCAAAACCAAAGATCTGGTAACAGAAGAATGGGATGATCCTGGTCACATGTTGCTTGTATACTCCGTGCACAGCCATTGCCCAGTTAAGGACCGTGAGAACAGAAATTGTGATGGCAATGCATATGTTGGCATCATCCATGAACTCAAAGCCACCTCCGAGTTCAGAATTTGAAGAGTGATACTGATCTGGATCAGCCAGGGCACTCAACAGAACCAGCAGTACCACAGCATTGAAGATCAGGTCCCAGGTGCCCAGCAGGATGGTGCCAGCTGGGACATGGCAGCACAGGCAGCAGCTGGTGGAGTAGAACGGCATCCAGGGGGCCACCATCTTCATCACTCAGGCTGCCCGCACAGTGGCATGCTGGGCTACTGCTGCCTCCTCGGCCACTCTGGCTCCACTCTGGCTCCCTCTCCCCGCCCTGCTCACCACCCATGAGGGCTCCTAGCTGCTGTCTCTGACAGACCACAACAGCTGATTTTTGAAGTGTTCCCATATATACCCACTCTTATAGGGGAACAGCCCTGGAAATGCAAATAATGACAATTATTTGGGACACCAGAATGTCTGTTCTATTATTTGTACCTGAAATTAAAAGAAATACCAAATTAAAGTCAACTCTTTCAAAATGGAGTCCCAAATCCATGGCCATGACTGCTGGTGTCTAGTAGGGCATTTAGCTGAGGTAATCAGAGGTAACCAAGGGTACCGTCTGAGAAGTGAGCTTCCCTTTGCAAGGAAACTCAAGGTGGGCACACTTTTAAGATGATCTTCTAGATTGCTATTCCATGGAAGATATCATTCCCATGGTTAGGTTATTTTATATGGCATACAAAAAGAATTCTGTAGCTGTGATTAAAATCTCTAATCAGTTGACTTTGTTACTTAAAAGGGAGATGCTCTTGAATGGGCCTAAACTATGCAAATGAAACCATTTGGGAAAAAAGTCTAGAGTCAGAGACAGAAGTCAGAGAGATCCAATACAGCAGCAGACACACTCTGTTGGCCATGAAGAAGCAAATTGCCATGTTGTTTTGAAGAACTCAGAGCCCTTTATAAATGTAGATAATCCCGATACCATTTACCAAAAAAAAAAAAAGTGGCTTTCCAATTTAACTATTTTATATTGTGGACGGATCAACTAGCAATTTTATGGTGCATAGCGTGACCCCATATTATATTTGTATAATTGGGAATGTGTCCTTACTAGCATACTGCTCATACTGTGACTTCTCTAATGGTTTTGACATCAGCCCAGCTACATAGCAAAGAAAATTCCACAATTAGGCTTTTGTAGTTTGCCAGCATAAATATGTAAATGCCAGCATTCCTTCTACAAAGTATTCTCCAGCATGCAGAAACCATTAACATTGAGCCTTTTGAAATACCAAAGCCATAATGATCTTTTAAATTCACAAATGTGATCATGACAAATGACATGCTTAAAATAAGCATGACTGTTTAAAATAAAATTACCAGTGAGATACCATTGTCTACAGGGTGAGTCCAGTCAGTGCCCTGACAATCCAGCCCCTGCTTCCCTGTCTACATTCATCTCCAGTTTCTCTCCATACGCAGGCTTCCCAATCTTGTTCTGAATATAAGTTGTTACTACTTTTCCTGCATCCTACAGGCATCCTGGCTTTTTCTTTTATCTTTGGACTAACGTTTATTTATGCTTGAAGGTTTTATTTCAACTGACCTCTCCTATTGCATTCATTGCTCACTCCTACTATTTGGCTCTTGGAACTTCCCTGTTGGCTCAACAGTAAAGAATGTGCCTGCCAATGCAGGAGACATGAGTTTTATCACTGGTCAGGAAGATCCGTTGGAGAAGGGAACGGCTACCCTACTCCAGTATTCTTGCCTGGGAAATCCCAAAAGAGTCCGACATGACTTAGTGACTAAACTATCACCACCACTACAAAAGTATAGGTAGTGAGTGCTCTGAGCAATCTGCTGCTACTGCTGCTGCTAAGTCGCTTCAGTCGTGTCCGACTCTGTGCGTCCCCATAGACGGAAGCCCACCAGGCTCCCCTGTCCCTGGGATTCTCCCGGCAAGAACACTGGAGTGGCTTGCCATCTCCTTCTCCAATGCATGACAGTGAAAAGTGAAGTTGCTCAGTCTAGCAGTTTGCTAGCATATTATAAACACCTAATCAGAGCTTCCTGCGTAGTTCAGCTGGTAAAGAATCTGCCTGCAATGCAGGAGACCCTGGTTTGATTCCTGAGTTAGGAAGTTCCCCTGGAGAAGAGAATGGCTACCCACTCCATTATTCTTGCCTGGAGAACTCCATGGACAGAGGAACCTGGCAGGCTACAGTCCATGGGGTCACCAAGAGTTGGGCATGACTGAGAGACTTTCACACACTCAATCAGTTCCTGATTTCAGAATGCTAGAATTCAGAAAAAGAAGGCTACTTGATTACAGTTTTTTAAATTTTTGCATTTTACTTATTTTATTATTATTATTTATTGAAGGCTTCCCTGGTGGTTTAGAAGGTAAAGAATCTGCCTGCAATGCAAATGAACTGGTTTTGATCCCTGGGTTGGAATTTTAGAATGTTTGAACTCAGAAAAAGAAGACCGCCTGATTACAGCATTGCTTTTTTTTTAAATTTTACATATTCTATTACTATTATTAGTTTATTTACTTTGGCTGAGCTGGGTCTTTGTTACTGTGGGAGGAGGGCCCTTGATTCTGGCTCACGGGCTTTCTCTAGTTGCAGCTCAGGCTTAGTTGCCCCTCGGCATGTGTGATCTTAATTCCCCAATCAGGGATCAAACCTACATCCCCTGCACTGGAGGGCAGATTCTTAACCAGTGGACCACCAGGGAAGTCCCTACAGTTTCACTTTATTCCTTATTTTCTGTATGTTACGTAGTCCATAGGGCTAATGGGACGAGAACCACAGCAAGACTGCCTGGGTTAAAACTCCATCTCTTCTGTTTATCACCCCAACTCCCTCTCTCCTTCACTTTCCATGGCTGTCTAATGGGCATAATAACAGCACCCATCTCATTAAGCTATGAGGGTTAAATGAGTTTTGTTTGCTCCAAAGAGAATGTAAGGATATAAGATGGAGTGTGTGTGTGTGTGCATATCACTCTTCAATGAGCTTGCATGCTCCCTGGGGGCAGCAGCCATGCCCTGTATCTCTCTGTATATTTCTGTAATGGCCAGCGCAGTGCCATATATGTGAGCACTTACTGAATACACACACCATGCCAATACGTCTCCATCTATTCCCGTGATGTTGAGCCTTGTGCTTGGCTCAAGGACACCTGTGTGTTTGTTGGTTGGACTGTAACTGCTGCTGGCAGTAATGCCATCAACCCAGAAGGGAGAGTCATTGACCCACACAACAGGGTTTCAACAATCTGAGTCACCATCCTGCCTGCAGATTGGGTGAGCAGTGATGATTGGTTCTGCCAAGACAGGAAAGAGTGGGCTCATAATAGCAATTCAAAATGACTCACTGTTCTCAGGACTTCCTTGTTGGTAAGACTCTGGGCTCCCAATGCAAGGGATTCAGGTTCAATCCCTGATCAAGGAACTGAATCCCACATACCACAACTAAGAGTTCTTATGCCACAACTAAGCAATAATAAAGTAAAATAAAATAATTCATTATTCCCAATGACAAAAAGCTAGGATTACAATGATGTACATTGTTTATAAAGAAAATCATGACTAGCCTCCATTTGAAAATATTTCTTACATTTAAAAATATGTGAAGATCGATAAGCCTGAATGAATACAAATAATGGACTTAACAGTTACTGCTGCCAGAAAAGAGAAAGCTGCCCATTCTACCCTTTCTCAGAGGATATCCCATGGCAGCTTAATGATGAACTAAAGCCTCATAGAAACCTTATTAGAGGATTTAGGTGCGGAGGATGGTTGTTCCAAGTCTTGGCAGAATGCATACTTGTTCTTCATGACTTTCGTTCTTTAACTTCCCAGAGGATGTTATTTACACTATCTGTTGGGTCCACAAGAACTGCTTTGTCCTGTATGGTCTCCTCCATGGCCCCACCAGTGGAAAAGCATATCTTGGACAAGGAAAGAGTCTATGCTCTGCAAGTGTGGTGCTGTCACTTGGGAAGGGAAGACCAGTCAGGCTGAGCCAAAACAAAACTCTGCATTGGGGGACCTTCCTCGTGGTCCAGTGGCTAAGACTCTGAGATATCAATGCAGGGGGCTCAGGTTCCATTCTTGGTCTGGGAACTAGATTCTACATGTTGCAACTGATTTGCGTGCCTTAGCTGAGACCCAGAGCAGCCAAATAAATACACATTAAAAAAAAAAAAAAAAAACAACTCTGCATTGATGCTCACACATTTAGACACTAATATAAATAAACCCTATAACTTTATGGTCCCTTCCATATATGCACAGCAGCCCTTCCATTCCTGGATTATCCTGTGGGCTTTTATTTTCTGCTGAAAGAAAAAAATAGTAACTTCAATCCCCTCACCATTTCCATCTAGATGGGTTTTAAGGTAATGAGCTTTTGCTCCTCCCATAATTTTGTGGCAGTTCATGGGGAGAATAAGTAAAAAGAGGAAACAAAGGCGAAGAAGGATATAAAAATAAATGACCTGCTTTTTCCTCTGTCCCTTTTCTCCATGGCATCTGGAAACTTCTTTGTAGGTTCTTTTATGGCTGCTTCTGGACTTTCAAAGCTGTCTAGGCTGAGACAAGGAGAAGGGCAAAAAGAAGTTGCGCTGCAAATCACAGCAGTGTCCTGGGGAGGGAGTGCCCTGCGGTGGTCCATTGATCTTCATTGCTGTATTAGACAATGGACTTCTCCACCTCAGACAAAACTTAGCTCAACAAAGCTTTATTTGGGAGGATGCTTTATATATAGTTCTTTATCCTTTTTAAATCTTACCTGCGGGTCCTGATCTATGCCAAGATGAAAAGACTTTGGAAGCATAGAGAAAGGGCATCTTGGCTCCACATCCTAAAGGTTCAGGAAAAAATTCTGGGAACATGAAACACATTTGCATACCAGCTGAACAGCACTTGGTAGCTAAACTGGTTGAGTTTCTACATACTTTTTAAAATGCAGCATTACTAATCTGTCTTATCAAATGCTTAGCATGAGAAATTTAAACCAAATTCCTTCATTTCACAAAGTAGTCTCTCTTACACATCAATTGAGCTTGGGAAAATACAGAATTCTTAGCTTTGAATACACGAATGCTGTATGGTTAGCAAAAACAAGGGTGTGTGCAAAGAAGTCACAACGCTGACAACCCAAATGAGAGGCAGAGAGCAAAGCTGTTCTGGGAATGATCTTATAATGCAACCTATTTTGATAAGTGAGTTGATTCATTGGTCTCTAAATATGGTTGGATTGCTCGATTTCCTCCCCCCACCCCATACTGTCACTCTGTTGAAAATAACCATGTGTGAAGACCTTTGCTGTCTTAAAGTCAAAGATGGCAGATCCCTGGGACTTGAAGCTGACCATAGGGTGGGGTGAGCTTCTAGAAACCACCTGTTAGCTTTTGTAACAGGCTCTGTCTTTAGGTTACTAAGCTCTTGGGGGGTGGGGGGGGGTGGGGGGAGTCAAATGAGCACAGTCAGTGAACTTTTATCATTTGATTATTTTTAAGCAACTTTTTTTCTGATTAGGAAAGTACTGTGGCTTCATTGTAGAACAATTAGACAGTAAAGATGAGAATAAAGAGACAGGTTTTTTCATAATCCCATTTTCAAAAATAAATTCTATCAACTTTCTCACATGCGTGATATCCATTTGAATCTGTTTTTTAAATGTAAATAAGGTAAAGTAGCAAGTGCTTCAACGTTTAATTCTAGTGTCAGCTAATAAGGAGGAAAAACTTGTAAACTATCCCTGTATGTGCTCAGTTGCTCAGTCAAGCCTGACTCTTTGCAACCCCATGGACTGTAGCCTGCCAGGCTTCTCTGTCCATGAGATTTCCCAGGCAAGAACACTGGAGTGGGTTGCCATTTCTGTCTCCAGAGGATCTTCACAGCCCAGGGATCGAATCTGCATCTCCTGCGTTGACAGGTGGATTCTTTACCACTGAGCCACCAGGGAAGCCCTAACTATCCCTGTATTATCCTCAAATTACTTACAAGGTAGGGTATACGTAGTTTTATGTTCACAACCAAGTAAAGTGCTTGCTATGCACACCAAAGTTTGAGAACTACTTAGCTAGACTAAAAGAAAAAGAAAAAGCAATGTCTTAAAATAGCCTAGGGAGGAGGGTGGAGAATTCTAAAGTTGTTCTGTTGCTGGCCATTATCCACTCTGTTGCATTTTGATATTAAGCAACTGTAACCTTGATACATATTAATAGGCTGGTTTCTTGTGTGGGTTAAAGATGATAAAGAAGCCACACCTTGCTGGATATTAAATTCTAACCTTGGTGCCAAAGATGCACATATGATGCCCGCTCCCTCACTTCCTCTCACTCTCTGGATATGGAAAAAAAAAAAAAAAACTCAGATCACATATGTTGTTTTGAGTCCAGTTCTTCCATTTAGCTAGCTATTTTAAGCTTTTTCCCAAGATAATCAAGTGCTATTCTAAAACACATTCTATTTATGGTTATTGTTCCAAGTTTGTTTTAATATGATTATATTTCAGTTCCTGGTTATGGAGAGATGTAACTCATGTATTGGGTCAGCCTAAAAGTTCATTCAGGTTTTTCCATAAGATATTATGGAAAATAATATCCAGTATGTGAATATTATATCCATATAGAATATCCAGTATGTAAATAACAATCCAATATGTAAACTTTACAAATAATGTGCACCACAGATGTTTAGTGTGGGTCTTTAAACCTGAGAATCCAAAGGGACTGCATGTTGCTCTGGGAGGAACTGAAGAAATGAGGCTGCAGGGCCTCTGTGCTGGAGGAATGATCTCTCAGAAGCAAAGGAGGAGACATCTCAACCTCAGCAATAGGACATATGCTTCTCCTGTTGATTTCCTACCACCTCATTTTCTAGTCATTTATTCCTTATGTTATTTCTCCCTGAAAGCTATTTTGCAGCTGTTAGGTGTATGCATGCATGCTAAGTCACTTCAGTTATGTCCAACTCTGTATAGCCCCATGGACTATAGCCCGACAGGCTCCTCTGTCCATGGGATTCTCCAGGCCAGAATACTGGAGTGGGTTGCCATGCCCTCCTCCAGGGCATTTTCCTCTCCCAGGGATCAAACCTGCATCTCTTAAGTCTCAGGCATTGGCAGGTAGACACTTTACCACTAGTGCCACCTGGGACAGGGCAACAACTAGACACCAATAGGCTCCCTGAGGCTGGACTAGGTGGGGAAAATCTGAAGGCAGCGAAACAAGACCGTGACGGAAGTTGCAAGACTGGTGTGGAAGACATTAGCAGTGGAGCTAAAGAAGGGACTGTGGGAAAGTAGCAAATTTGATGACCATAGAGAAGAATAACTAGAAACTTCTATTAAACTAGAAGTTTCAAGACTGGTGTGGAAGACAATAGCAGTGGAGTTGAAGAAGGGACTGTGGGAAAGTAGCATATTTGACTACTGTAGAGAAGAATAACTAGATTATTCTGGGGTTTAACTAGAGGTCAACATAACCAGACATCAGCCATGAGATCCAGTTGTGATTGTCCACCCCTCAGATCCACAGCCTGTGGAGGCCCGAAGCTCTCACCATCATTTCCACTCGCCCTGGCAGTCAGCTCTAGCTAGGCCCCCTGACTTTCCCACAAACTCTTCTGCTCACATCAGATCATTTTCCAAGATGAAACTCATCACCTTCTTTCATTTCCTAAACTAGCTTGCACACAGCCAACATTTATGAGTACGGTAGCTGCCACAGATCATGTAGGCTGGCTAGCCCAGGACCAGGCCTTCTCCCTGGCTCCCTCTGTTAACAAGGCCGTGTGTGCTCAGTCATGTCCGACTCTTTGCCGCCCCATGGGCTGTAGCCCACCAGGCTCCTCTGTCTATGGGAGTCTCCAGGTGAGGATACTGGAGTGTTGCCATTTCCTTCTCCAGAGGATATTCCCAACCCAGAGATCAGACTCGTCTCTTGCGTGTGTGTCTCCTGCATTGGCAGGTGGATTCTTTACCACTGTGCCACCTGGGAGGCCCATCAAAGAGGATACAAAAGCTAATTGGAGACCTCCATGGCAGTTCACTGGTTAAGACTCTGAACTTCCAATGTAAGGGGTGTGGGTTCCACTCCTGGTAAGGAAACTAAGATCATATACCTCAGGACCAAAAATAAAATAATAAAACAAATAATTTGGGTGCTATACCCAAAGTATGAAATGAATTGCAGTATGATCTGCAATTACCCCCCAGATCTGGAAAAAAAAAAAAAAAGCTTATTATTTCCTTTTGCCCCTTGAGTTCAGGGAGGCCATGTGATATAAATAGAAACTTGCTAGGGGTGTTTCTGGTAGTTTACTTTTTTAAAAAAAGAATACATCCATCTTTGGTAGTCTTTCTCTTTATTCTCTTCTTGCTTTGAATATGGATTTAATATATGAGTGCATGGCAGCTCCCTGAGACTGTACGTAATGTGGCAAGGATGAGCATAAGAGCCAGCAGAATAAGGATGGCAAAGTGGAAATATGGAAAGTACCTAGGGAGGCTTCCCTGATGGCTCAGTGACAAAGAACCCACCTTCCAAAGCAGGAGACAGGATTCAATCCCTGATCTGGGAAGATACCACTTGCCTCAGAGCAACTAAGCCCGTGCACCACAGCTATTGAGCCTATGCTCTAGGGCCCGGGAGCAGTAACTACCGAGCCCACATGCCCTAGAGCCCAGCTCTGCAACAAGAGAAGCCACCGCAATGAAATGACTGTGCCCTGCAACTGGAAAAAAGCCCATACGGCAATGACGACCCAGCACAGCCAAAAATAAACTAGAATTTTAAAACATTAAAAAAATATAGCTGGGAAGAAAGATTTTTTTTTTTAAGTACCTAAGTCTTTGATGGCATCATTGATTAGCTGAATCCTTCCCAACAACTACAAATCTCTGATTTTAGATAAATTCCCATGTATTTTGGCCACCTTGTTTCTGGTATTCTATAACTTAAAGCCTACTATGCCTCAAACTGATAAATTAGATTTTGCTGTTATGTTCTGGGGGTCCCAGAGTGCATGAAGATTACACAATCTTTTGTCATCTTGCTTATTTCTCATCCTTTCTCTTCTCTTTTCCTCTTTCATTTCACACCCTAAAAGGCAAAGCAGAATTATCCCTTTGTTTCCCACAAAGCATTTGTAGCCATAATGACCTTTTTCACAGAAGTGTAACTTAGACATCTCTTCCTCCATTCCGGTTCAGTTCAGTTCAGTTCAGTTCAGTAGCTCAGTCGTGTCCAACTCTTTGCAACCCCATGAATCACAGCATGCCAGTCCTCCCTGTCCATCACCAACTCCCGGAGTTCACTCAAACTCACGTCCATCGAATCGGTGATGCCATCCAGCCATCTCACTCTCTGTCATCCGCTTCTCCTCCTGCCCCCAATCCCTCCCAGCATCAGAGTCTTTTCCAATGAGTCAACTCTTCGCATGAGATGGCCAAAGTATTGGAGTTTCAGCTTTAGCATCAGTCCTTCCAAAGAACACCCAGGACTGATCTCCTTCAGAATGGACTG
>NW_011494882.1:2419202-2427370 GCF_000754665.1 Bison bison bison
CATCAGTCCTTCCAAAGAACACCCAGGACTGATCTCCTTCAGAATGGACTGGTTGGATCTCCTTGCAGTCCAAGGGACTCTCAAGAGTCTTCTCCAACACCACAGTTCAAAAGCATCAATTCTTTGGCGCTCAGCCTTCTTCACAGTCCAACTTTCACATCCATACATGACTACTGGAAAAACCATAGCCTTGACTAGATGGACCTTTGTTGGCAAAGTAATGTCTCTGCTTTTGAATATGCTATCTAGGTTGGTCATAACTTTCATTCCAAGGAGCAAGTGTCTTTTAATTTCATGGCTGCAATCACCATCTGCAGTGATTTTGGAGCCCAAATATATTTTTTTTCCAATAAAGTCAGCTCTCACTCTAAAAGAAATTTTGGTGCCAGATGTTCAGATAAAAATATCCTCTCTTCTTTTGTACATAAAAGATAATACATTTCTTAAAAGGATACCAATACTTACAGCCCTAGAGATTGAAAAGAGAATGCTGCCAGTATTGATGAGATAATTCTTCATAGTGACAAGAGTCGATGCCAGTATTGGCTCTGTCTGCCTGGAAAGCACTGCCGGGCAATGCTGAGCAATTTGGCTTGCTCTCTCCAGACTGGGCAGGTCGTTTCTATGGGACTTGGTCAACTGAGCATGCTCCCCATGTCTAGCATGTCCACATTGACATTCTAAACCCTGGGGAAAGGTCATCTGCCTTCACCAGCTTCACCCAAGACCTGGCTTGAGCTTAATCAGTCATAGAACACTCGCCAGATGAAACTGTGAGCGTCTGCACCAGACTGGGCTCACAGAGTTCCTGCACTCAGCCAGCAGAGGTCAGCTGCCAAGAATAACCAAGCCTGGGCTTGGAGAGCTCAAGACAGCTGGTGACTTTTCCAGACATATTATCTTGTGTGTTTTCTACCAGAGGTAATTGAGACTAAGGTGAATAAATCAGAGTGTATTGGGACTTCCCCGTGGCTAAGACTCTGCACTCCCAATGCAGGGGGCCATGTTCAATTCCTGGTAGAAGAGCTAGATCCACGAGCCACAACTAATGGTCCTGCATGCCACAATGCAGATAGAGGATCCCAAGTTCTGCTGCTAAGACCTGGCTCAGCCAAATGAATGAAAATCAATCTTTTTTAAAAGTGTACTTTCTCAATGCAAATATTTTTAAATGTCTCTTTTCCCCCTTACTCTATGCTAACTGCACATTCTACTCCCACATATGTGGTCCTTTGTTAAACCTATTCAGGACTCACTTTTTAAAAAAATTCATCCATTTGTCTAAAGCAATGGTTCTCAACAGGAGTGGTTTTTGGCCCCCAAGAGACATCTGGCAATGTCTGCTGACATTCTTGGTTGTCATAGCTGGTGGATGGGGGAGGATGCTTCTGGCATTCTATGGACAGAGGACAGAGATGCAGGTAAGCATTCAGCAATGCATGGAACACCCCAAATCATCAAAGCATTAGTCCAGTAGTGCTGGAAACCCCAATCAAACTCAAGCACCAGTAAAAAATAAGCAGAGAGAACAAGCACTTTGAGTCTTCTTAGTTGTTGTTGCTGTTCAGTTGCTCAGTCATGTCCAACTCTTTGCCACCCCCATGGACTGCAGCACACCAGGCTTCCCTGTCCTTCACCATCTACCGGAGCTTGGTCAAACTCAGGTCCACTGAGTCAGTGATGCCATCCAACCATCTCATCCTCTGTTGTGCCCTTTTTCTCCTGCTTTCAATCTTTCCCAGCATGAGGGTCTTTTCTAATGAGTCAGATTTTCACATCAGATATGCCAATGTACTGAAGCTTCAGCTTCAGCATCAGACCTTCCAATGAGTATTCAGGGTTAATTTCCTTTAGGACTGACTGGCTTGATCTCCTTGAAGTCCAAGGGACTCTCAATAGTCTTCTCCATCACCACAGTTCAAAAGCCGTCATAGAGACCTATTTAATTCTTAGAGGCATGCATATATTTTTAATTCATTTGCTTTGTCATTGGTTGTCAGTGCCTTTGATTATACATATTGTATCCTATTATAATAAATATAGTTTGTAACTCACTGACAGTATCTGGACATCTATTGACAGAATCATTTGCCAATACTGATTTTCTCATTTACCTCCTTCTGTATTATATTTCTGACTTCTGGTCTTGAAGCAAAACAATCCCTTAGCAATGAAAGCACAAAGTGCTAACCACTGAACTAACCCTAACCCTTAACATTCTTTCTAAAATGGAATCATTTATCCAGTTTCTTTTATCCTCCATCACAATCTGAGCATCTTACCTAGGAAAGATTATAGACATGTTCATTGGTGCACACAACCGTCTGGCCCACAAAAGTCAGAAACCCACCATCATGATGCTACAATTAAACTATTTCCTCTGGGTTTACACATTTACTGGTTCCAGGCATGACAGAGAATTCAAGTTCAAGGCGGGTAAATAACAAGTCTCTGGGAACATTTGCTCCCATCATTTCTTCCGCCAGCTCTTGTTATTTCAGAATCTACCAATCTCATCTCCTTTTCCTTTTTAGAATATTCTCTGAATTGTCTTCAATCAGCTCTCTCTTTTCAGAACTCTAAATGTATAGTCTCTCTTCCCCTCAAATGGTGCTTAATCAAATACACTTTGTGATGCCGCTCACATTTCAGTTTGCCTAGTTATTAAATTAAACATTTATTTTCTCTTCAACTAGAGAAGCTTTTGTGGGGGAGAGACCATGCCTACTTCTCATTAAAACTTCTCATTAAATCCCTGGAGGATCAAATCTAGGGCCCAAACCAAAAGTCATCCAATAAACAGTGATTTCATGAACAAAATATAGATCATGCATAGGTATGTTTGAGACTACAAGAACATACTGTTTTACTCCCTCAGTCTCTTAATTCGGTCATCACGAATGGAAGGAAAAACATCTTGTCTCCCTGAGAAAATCTTTCTTATAATAAAAATAATAGGAAAGCTTGGCCAAAGTTCACATGACTAAGTCATGACCAAAGAGAAACTTGATCTGAGCCCTTTGGTGACATGCTCAATGTAGAAAATGTGAATGAGCTTAATGATTACTGATGGCTGTTAAAAATTAAGGCTTTAAAAACTATGTGAATACTAAAGCTGCACATGCCTGGAGGTAATTGGTGATACCTTTCCAAACAAATTTCTGTTTCTAATATTTTCCTTCAAATGGACTTCAGAGCAAATAAAGCAATGAAGCCAACCAAAAAAAGGACAGGAAACAGATTTTCCACATACCCGTTGTCTACTTTCCTTTTAAACACATCCTTGATCTTCAGACTAAAGACTTGCCCCAAAGTAAATTGAGTTAAAATACATGGAAACTTCATTTCTATGAAGTTTCATAGTAAAATGAATACGTCTAGGATTCTATACACAAAATAATATATCTAGTATTATCAATAGTTTCTGTAACTTTCTTTAAAAGTTTCTCTTTTATCAGTAAATGCATATCCTATTTTGGCTTCCCCATTGGCTCAGTGGTAAAGAATATGCCTGCAATGCAGGAGACTTGGGTTTGATCCCTGGATCAGAAAGTTCTCCCTGGAGAAGGAAATGACAACCCACTCCAGTATTCTTGCTGAGAAACCCCATGGGCAGAGGATCCTGGTGGGCTAAGTTGCAACTGAGCAACTAAGCACTCATGCATGAGTATCCTGTTTACAGCAGCCCTGGAATAGTGCTGATTTATTACACACTATTTGTCTCGACATTATTTTTCTGAGCCAAAAATGAAAAAAAAAAAAAAAAGTCATATGGACTTCCCTTGTGGTCCAGTGGTTAAGAATCTACTTGCCAAAGCAGGGGACATGGGTTGGATCTCTGGTCCGGGAAGATTACGCATGCTGAAGGGCAACTAAGCCCATGTGCTGAAACTACAGAAGCCCTAGAGCCTGCGCTCTGCAACAAAAGAGGTGAGTGCAATGAGAAGCCCACACACTGCAACTAGGGAAAGCCCACTTGGAGCAACAAAGACCCAGCAGGGCCAGAAATAAATAATTAAGTGAATTAAAAATGGAAAAAAAAAAAAACATGATATGGAGCATTACATCATGAAGGAAAATATAACAGACCCTACAGTCCACCCCTACAGCAACCAGTGAGAGCCACTCTCCTGAACTGAGTTGAGATGTACTGAAATAAGTACCCCTGCTCTGATGCGCCTTCTCTGTTGCCATTACTGGTTGTCAGCTTTAACCCCTGGCTGACAAAATGAGTGATTGACAGTGCTGGACCTGCAGTAACAGGAAAAATATCGGCCTAAATGTTGAAATGCAGATTTTAGTGAGACAAGAGCTAGCAAGGAAAAGGTCAAGGAAATCTAGGCTGCAGAGGCACAAGCCACTGGGCACTGATGGAAGAAGCCCTTTGACTTTGTGAAGGGCTTCAGAAACAGCACTGCAGCCTTGAAGGCTGACCTATGCTGGAGGATGCACAGGCCACAGGCCAGGAGTGGCCTCAGAGGAGAAGAGCAATTGCCCATGCACAACAAGGACTGGGATGCTCAGGAAGCAATGATCACCAGGGTTCAGTTAGAGCTTTCATTTCCAGGAGAGAGTCTCTCAATCCACAGGGCAAATTAAGAATATGGGAACATTGTGCTTATGTTGAGTTGCTCCATCGTGTCAGACTCTTTGCGACTCCATGGACTGTAGGTCTCCAGCCTCTTCTGTTCATGGGATTTTCTAGGCAAGAATACTGGGGCAGGTTGCCATTTCCTCCTCCAGGGGATCTTCCCAACCCAGGGATCGAACTCACATCTCCAGTGTCTCCTGCATTGGTAGGCAGATTCTTTTCCACTGAGCCACCTGGGAAGCTCATAGGAACCTTACTTAAATATTTAAATTTCTTCAAATTTAAATGCAAGCATCTTTGTTTTCCATGATCATCTGTTCCTCTAATAATCATTGTGTCCTTTTTGAAACATGGAGGTTAAGAAAGCAACAAGACAAAGAATCTACTACTGGTAAGAAGCTCACGGTTCTACCTGTGGGCACAGGGTACTGGATTTTCTCCTCCACTCTCTGGATCCACATTCCACCTTTCTTGACCCCGTCCAGAGGCCCTGGAGGCTGACTTTTATGCACAGATGGGAAGCAGCCATCTGCCGCTCCACCTCATGGTGGAGCCAGATTCCAGTAGCCATTCCCTTCCAATGCTCCCTCAGGCCCAGTACTGGTAGTGGCTCCTACTCTTGTAGCTTGGGAGTGCTTCACCAGCCACTCTTGGTTCTTCCTTCGCTGAATTTTGTTTCATTTGTTTGCTGTATGCTGATGCAGAGAGGCAAGCTTGAGCAAGAAGTAAAAGTCACAGAGTCAAATGTGCAATGAAGGCTCACAGAAAGGAGTCATCAGTCCTACCTGGGGAGGTCTGGTGAGGCTGTGGTTTATAAAGTCCTGCTCCTATTTACCTTTTCAAATGCACATTAAAGTTTCCCTAGGAAGATAGACTCAGTCATGTTATTTTCCAGCAACTACAGTGGAAAAGCCTAATGACAACACTGGGAAGAGAGTTCCATGGCCATATTACTAACTCCATAATGAAGTTCCATTTACCTAAAAAACGGCACTTAATTTATTCTGATGCATCTTAAGGTTATATGAGATGCAGAGCAAGGGAAGCTATTTTTAAGATCTACTTTCTAGTTAAATAATAACAAAAATAAAGTAATTATTCTCACTAATTACATGTAATATAGTATAATAGTAATTATATATGAAATCACACATACAGATATTATGTATGGTAATTGCTTACCATATAACCATGGGAATAGTACTGCTTTACAGAAGAGGAAACTGAGGATTAGAAAGAGTTAATGACTCATTAAAAGTCAGACAGCTAGTTAGTGGCAGAATGGGGGTTCCAAGTGCATGTACCTCCATTCAAAGCCCTTATGCTCCTCAATAAAAATTCTTCTCAGGTCACATATTGGTTAAGGTAACATTCAGTGCTGTAACAGGCCAATTCCCAAATCTCAGTGAATATCCACACTGAAAGTTTTTCTCCCACTCATCTCAAGTCCAGTTGGTTTATGTGAGAAGGGTCTGCTCTATAGACAGTCAAGGATGAAGGCAGATGGAAGGCCTGACATCTTCAACGTCTACTTCCAGAGTTTCCCTGAGTGGTGAGGTCCAGTCAGCAGAAGGGGAAGAGAGAGAGAAGGAAGAGTTTTATGGATTGGGCCAGGAAGTCCCAGACATAAATTCTACCTGTATATGTTCCATTTCCCTGCTGGCAAATCCATTGCATGGTTGGGAAATGGAATCTGGCTGAATGTATGGAAGGAAAGAGAAGGAATTTGATGGATGGCTAGGCACATTTTTGGGCTTCCCTGGTAGCTCAGACAGTAAAGAATCTGCCTGCAATCCAGAAGACCTGGGTTCCATCCCTGGGTCAGGAAGATCCCCTGGAGAAGGAAATGGCAACCCACTCCAGTATTCTGGCTTGGGAAATCCCATGGACAGAGGAGCCTGGTGAGCTATAGTCCATGGGGTCACAAAGAGTCAGACACGACTGAGTGACTAACACTTGGCACACTTTGCTTCAGATCATAACTACACACCTGCATAGAAGTGTTCTCAGGTAACAGGAAGCTCTGAATCTGATGACTTTAAAATTCAGCTGAAGATCAAGTGAATTCCAAACATTTAGTTCTCACCATAAATGTTGCATCAAGTCAGGATCCTATCAGGAGAACAAAAACACTTTAGGTCTTTCAAACAGTGAAAATTTAATACAATGAATTTATAAAAGGACTTGAGAGGCAAAAAAGGGGTAGTGAGACTGCCCAGAATTTAGATAGGGAAGTCAAAATCACCCCTAAGACAAGGATGTCAATAGGAAGAGACAGTGTCAGAGCACTGAAGCTAGGGCTTTCCAGTGCAAGATGCCCAAGATGAGTGAAAGTCACTCAGTCATGTCCAGCTCTGTACAGTCCACGGAATTCTCTAGGCCAGAATACTGGAGTGGGTAGCCTTTCCTTTCTCCAGGGGATCTTCCCAACCCAGGGATCAAACCCAGGTCTCCCCCATTGCAGGCGGATTCTTTACCAGCTAAGCTACCAGGGAGGCCAAGATGCCCAGAGGAGAGGGACTAATGGGCAGGAGGGAGATATGTAATTGCCCTTGGAGACTCCACCAGGGACAGAGAGAGACTGAGAGAGAGAGAGACATGGAAGAAGGTAAGGAGGGAGAAAAAGAAGGAAGAAGAAAGGATACCCAGACACAGAGAAAATGCTCTGGCTTCTCTCCTCTTTGTCTCAAACCTTTTCTTGCCTCCCTTTTAGCTGACTGGTCAAGAAACCAGTCAACAAGGGAGCCTGAGAAAAATAGACCCCTATGAGACAGAGCAGATCAGGAAGACAGCAGAGAATGAATCTAACAGCAAATAGGCAAATGATCAGCAATAATTTCTCACTCTAGCTTGCTTGGTGGCTCAGATAGTAAAGAATCTGCCTGCAATGCAGGAGACCTGTGTTCGATTCCTGGGTCGGGAAGATCTCCTGGAGAAGGGAATGACAACCCACTCCAATATTCTTGTCTGGTGAGTTCCATGGACCTCTCCTGGCGGGCTACAGTCCATGGCATCACAAAGAGTCAGACATGACCGAGCATCTAGCCCTTCAGGGCTTCCCAGGTGGTGCTAGTGGTAAAGAATTAACCTGCCAATGCAGGAGACATGAGAGGCACAGGTTTGATCCCTCGGTTGGGAAGATTCCCTGGAGGAGGGCTTAGCAACTCACTCCAGTATTCTTACCTGGAGAATCCCATGGTCAGAGGAGCCTGGCTGGCTACAGTCCATAGGGTTTCAAAGAGCTGGACACAACTGAAGCAGCTTGGCACAGCACACAACGTCCAGTTTACTCTTTAAATCTAATAGCAGGGACTTCCCGTGTGGTCCAGTAGTTAAGACTCTGTACTCCCAATGCAAGGGCCCGCTGTTCGATCTCCAGTCAGGGAACTAGATCCTGAATGCTGCAACTAAAGAGCCAGCACAGTCAAATAAATTTTTTTGAAAAAGTGAATAGATGTACTAAAATTGTTAAGCTATATCTATATAAATGAGGCAATATGAAGAACCTGTTAAAGCAAACTGCCAATACTTACGGGTTTTCTTAGTCCTAATGGCTCTGTTGTGTCATACCTCAAAG
>NW_011494882.1:2427470-2445779 GCF_000754665.1 Bison bison bison
AGAAAGTCATATTTAGTTATTACCAGGACAAATATTATGTATAATTTTCATCTTTTTCATAAATCAGAATTATTCTACTGAAGGAAAGAACCCATTCAACATTTATTCATTTATTTATCAAGTGCCAGGTTCTCTGCTGTGAGTTGGAATAGGTCTAGGACCTCTTTCCCTCTCCTGTCATTCCAAATGTTCTCCTGGTTGTCTCTGATGCGTAACTACTACTGTGTCCTGCCTAGAAATCTCTTGTGCTCTACCTTTGAAATCTTAAACTCTAATGTTCTACTCTCTGATGTTCTCCTATGTCTCCAGCATTCTCATTCTTGACATTTAAAGACGCATCCAAACCTCCAGTCCCATTATCCCTCTCTTTTCCCCCAAATTTTCAATTATTATCATTTCCCACAACTTCCATAATCCCAGAACCGAAAGTCCAACACTCAACCACTCTGTCTTACTACAGTGAATAGTAGGGTTTGTTGTTGTTTGTTTTCCCCTGTGTCTAAACCTCCTTCCTAATTGGAAGGAAACTCTAAGGTGAGAGTCTGATGGGAGGGAAAGACTCATTCCCAGTATGGAAGCTGGGAAAGGAGCCAGATACTTATCACATCTTCATGGAAGTAGAGATGGGACACATGACCAAGGGTCAGCCAATTGTTGCTCCTGCCTGAGGCCTCAACTCTTGACTGCTAGGGACAAATGGGTAGTTTAGTATGTTTTCATGGCTTCAGAGTCCATGTATGGCAGGTATAGAGCCAGGAGCAGGAGCCCCGCCGGGAGTGGGGCCCCTTGGCAACAGTGGCACCCATTCCAGCAGGGTATCCTGGTCGTTCGTTCCTGTGCTGGCTGTCTCATCTCCCTTGATGCCCATCTGTTGTTTTACATTTGATTCCCTAACCTTGCCTTTGATTTATGGGCTACTCTTTATTTACCGGTTAGTGGTTTATTTCCATTGAAAGTGAAAGTCGCTCAGTCTTGTCAGACACTTTGTGATTCCATTCCAGTCCAAGGAATTCTCCAGGCCACAATGCTGGAGTGGGTAGCTTTTCCTTTCTCCGGGGGATCTTCCCAACCCAGGAATCGAACTGGGGTCTCCTGCACTGCAGGTGGATCCTTTACCAACTGAGCTATCAGGGAAGCCCATTACATTAAACTAAATAGATTTACCACCCTTCAACTCACTGGTACCTTTATCATTTTTTCCACCTCTCCACGGATTCTTTTTGTTCTCTGACTCAATCCCTCCCCCCTTTTCTTTTTGCTCCCACATTCTGACTTTGTATTAGTGCCAGGAAAAAAAAAACAATCACTGTTTAGACTGGAAGAAATTCATGATCTGTAACCTCAGCCATAGTCCTTCTAAGAATACGTGACTCCTTATCTTACTCTCCAAAGCAGCTACTTCAGTTCTTAGAGATTCTTCCCAAGGCCCCCCTTCATCATCTTCTGCCCCCCTCATTCCCAAGTACTTTCAGCAAACAACTTAGTCATCTGCTGTGTAGAGAGGCCAGGAGAAGTAGACCCAGCTGTCCAAACAGTCATTTCATGAATGGTGACAGCTGCCAGCAGAACAGAACTGCTATCTTGTGCTTCTCTTTTTGACCTTAAGATTATTTTCAAAAAGTTCCAAGTATTTACACTGATCTTGTAAACTCTTTCTGCCTAGAGAATATGCCAATGTGTGTGTATTATGTGTGTCTATATATACACATGTACATGCACAGATAAATGTATATATATATATATATAATTTTTTCTTTTTATTGGAATAAACTCTCTTTCCCTTTCCATTTTTTAAAAATTTCATAGTATAAATGAAGCAGCAATATTTGTGTTTCTACACCTGATTTCATTTCCTCAGGGTATACTTCCAAAATAGAATTATTGGGTTAGAGGGTATGAAGATGTTCAAGAGTCTGCTACATACTGGACACTTATTCTCCAGGGAGGGAGGTTCAAGAGGGAGGGGACATACATGTACCTGGGGCTGATTCATGTTGATAAATGGCAGAAACCGACACAACAATGTAAAACAATTATTCTCCAATTAAAAATAAATTAATTTAAAAAATAAAACAAAAACAAACCAAAAAAAAAAACACTTAAACAAAACACTTATTCTCCAGAAAGATGCCCTTTCTGAAGTGAGAAAGTACATTCTGTTTTCCCATGGTGATCATGTAGCCCTGGCTCCATTGGAGATTATATTTTTTTTAAATAATTTTTGCTACCTTATTTTATATTCCCCCTTTCTGTTGGCTCATAGACTGTTTCCATGAGACAACACACTATCCTTTGTTCTGGATGAGCTTTAAGGGCTACTAAAGGAATTATACCTGTTGACTTTTACATTTGTGTGCTTGCTATATTTGAATAGGAAGGGTTTTACCAGAGGTCATCATTACATTTGTTTTCTCTATTCTATTGGCTTCTTTAAATATATATTTTTGGCTGCTTGGCATGTGGGATCTTAGTTCCCTGACCTGAGCCCCCTGCATTGGAAATGCAGGATCTTAACTACTGGACCACTAGGGAAGTCCCTTAGTATTTATTCTGATATAGTGTGTGTACACAAATTTTAGTTTGGCCTCACAGATTTGATCATATGCATTGCATCTCTGGTCATAGCCTATACTTTTCAAGATTTAAAGATGTATTTCTTCTCCACAGCTGGATTAAATTTGGCATTCCATTTTTCCACAGATTTTTATCTTTTATAGATTGGTTTTAATGTTTAACTCTTTGACCCATCTGAAGCTTATTTCAATATATAATATGAAATACAGAGCCAAACTAATTTTTCTCCCTACTCTTCTGCTTGCCTGATAACATTCATTAAACAGCGATTTTAACCCTCACCATCAGCATTTTTTAAACTCCTGACAATGATTTTCAATCCAATATTTTTCATTGTGTAGAGCAGTGAATTATTGTAAGAAGCTAATGTAGATAATTCAGACTTGAAAATGTCCCTCTGAGAAGCTGGCATTTTTCCCTTCAGAAAACCACCTGATGAACACACAGAAACTTAGGGCTATGAGGAATTTTAAAACAGTTTTGTCCAACAGTCCCCTTCCTCTTAACACAAATGGGAAGACAGATGCACCAATGAATTAACTATGATACAAGGGGCTCTGCTAAGGACTGTGGGAAAATGTAGAAAATGAAGGCATGTAACTAGAAATTGAGATGAATTGCAGATGAAAATGTATATAATATTAAATAATAGCACTAAGAAAATATACAGCTAATAATATACCAAAATACACAGGTAAGGATAATAATAATAAAAAATCTACAGCTAATAATAATGCCAGCTACTGTTAATTGAAGATCTGTTGTGTCCCAGGCACTATGCATCTCTTTCAAGCCCTGTGCATGTTCAGCCATGTCTGACTCTGCTACTCTGTGGACTGTAACCCACCAGGCTCTCTGTCCATGGGATTCTCTAGGAAAGAATGGGAGTGGGTTGCCATTTCCTCCTCCAGGGGATCTTCTGGACCCAGGGATCAAACCCAAATCTCCTGCAGCTCCTGCATTAGCAGTCATGTTCTTTATAACTGACCCACCTGGGAAGCCCCCTTTAAGCCCTATGACAGCCCTATAGGGTATGTATTATTATTCCCATTTAGATACCTAGTAATTTGCCCAGTCTACTACCAAGCGGTAGCTCCCAGCTGTGTCTGACTTGAAAACTTTCTCCTACTACACAATACTGCCTCCCAACTACACAGAGAGGAAAGACAGGACCATTAAAGAAACTATTGCATTAAGATAAAAATCAACCTTTTACTTGAGTTCATTTGCAAATGATTTGCTTCAATTACTAAAATTGTATGATTTGGGGAAAATCAAGTGATTGTTTTAGAACTTGGTTTACTCAGCTGAGGACAGTTGCCCTCAGTAGACAGCAACAGGCAAGAGGATCTCTAAAATCTCTTCCAGTTTTAAAATTTCAGGATTCTAACTTGTGCTGTCTATTTTCTACTCTTCCATACAAATTAAAATGTTACAATTTTCTAAGGAAGTACAGCCCTTTTTAAAAAAATTTTTTAATCAATTACATTTTTTTCTAAAATAGTTTTAGGGCCAATAAAACCTTTAATAGAAATTAAGTTTTGATTGGAGAAGGCAATGGCAACCCACTCCAGTACTCTTGCCTGGAAAATCCCATGGACGGAGGAGCCTGGTAGGCTTCAGTCCATGGGGTCACGAAGAGTCAGACACAACTGAGCGACTTCCCTTTCACTTTTCACTTTTATGCATTGGAGAAGGAAATGGCAATCCACTCTAGTGTTCTTGCCTGGAGAATCCCAGGAATGGCAGAGCCTGGTGGGCTGCCATCTATGGGGTCGCACAGAGTCGGACACGACTGAAGTGACTTAGCAGCAAGTTTTGATACCCATGAAAGAAAAGGAAAATAATAAATTAACAAACCTTTGTATGTTTTATACTAACAGTGTAAAAAAAAGGAATTTTTTGGAAAGATTATTTTTAATACAATAATGGTATAAGATGATCTGGGAGAATAAATACTATGTTTGACTTAAGGTTATAATAATAATAATGGTTAATAAGTACCTATTTAGTGAGCTAACAAAGGAATTTTATTTACCTAAATTGCAATGCCTGGACCAAAAGAATAGATTTATTAATTCCATTGCATTTTTAGCAATTGCTGACTAAATGGTAATTTTTGTATACATAATTTTCATGGACTGTATTATAGTATACACATTAAATGAAGGCTTATTCAGAAAACCACAAGATCTTAGAACTGGATAGAGTTTTTATCTTTGAATATGAATAGAATTCTGAAATACTTTCAAGAATATATGAATTATTGCCAATGACAAGAAATTCAGCCTTTCCTACCTTATTGGTATTATCACAGGTCAAGGGAGGAATCCCATAATAAGCTCTCCTGTAGCTGTACTTTAACTCTTCCAAAAAAAGAGTCGAATGGACTTTATATTAATATATTGATAAGAAATAGGAATTAGGAAATAAACAGGGATTTTTAACTAAATTAAGTTATATTATTAAATAATAATAGAAAAAAATCATGCTTTCCTGGAGATTTCCAAAAATATAATACTTCTTACTGCTTAAAGTTAGGCATAGAATACGCCACAAAGTACCTCTTAGTGCTGATTCTGAGTTTCTGGATTTTGCCGTTTTCTGTTCAATATCTTAAAAACATTGGACATGTTGCCGGAAGAGGGCGCCCTTTACTACCAAACTAAGATTCATTTGGTAAACTAATACATAAATCTGCAAAATAAAGCACTATACCAACTTCAAATTTTCAGTAGAGATTCTTTCTCAAAAATGTGTATGTGTATATTATTTATATATATACCATAAACTATGAAAAGAAAAGGCATTTCTACATGGCAAGACCTTGATGCTGGGAAAGATTGAAGGCAGGCAGAGAAGGGGGCAACAGAGGCTGAACGGCATCGCAGACTCAACAGACATGAGTTTGAGCAAACTCTGGGAGATGGTGAAGGATAGGGAAGCCTGGCGGGCTGCAGTTCATGCGGTCACAGGGACGGGACATGACAGAAACTGAGCAATAACAACATGCCCAGTGTGAAATTTAAGACACAGGAAAATTCCAGTGACTTGGAAGCCCCTTTATGCTTTTTATGCTATCTCCATCTCTCCTCATCCCTAAGGGAACCATTTTCCTAGAATATGTGTTTATAATTTCCTTGCCTTTCATTATAGTTTTATCACCTAGATATATTGTTCATTTCTGCCTTTTTCATCTTAAATATAATTATGAATTCATGCTCTATGAATTCTTCTGTGACATGCTTTTTTGATCAATATTAAGTGTTTTCGACCTGTTCATACTGATACATGTAAGTATAGTTCATGCATTTTCAGTGCTATGCAGTCTCCCACCTTATGAGTGAAAATCAGCAAACTGTTGCTTACTGTTTATGCTTTAGGGGTACACTTATTTTGTTGCAATTAAAAGTTACACTGCTGGAAACTTCTTGCATGAGCCTCTCACTATACATGTGCAATAGCTCTTCTAGGACAATTTGCTTCTTGTTTTTGTATTGCCCTCAAGTTGGGAATGATTGCATGTTTAAATGGTTGAAAGAAAGATAAAGAGTATCTGTGACATGAGAATATTACATAAAATTCAAATTTCAGTGTCTCCAAATAAAGTGTCGGAACACAAACACACCCATTCAGGTCCATGTTGCCCAGAGCTGCTTTCCAAGCATAGCAGCAGAGTTGAGGAGCTGTGCCGAAGAGCTGCTGGCCCACTGAGTCCCAAATATTCAGTATTCGGCCTTACAGAAAAGGTCTGCAGAGTCCAGCTTTATCTTATATACCTAGGATGGAAATGCTGAAGCTCAGTGTGTCCATTTTCTACTTCACTTATTTTCCAAGGTGGCTGTACCCATGCTCACTCCCATCACCAGTGTGTGAGTGTTCTCGGCATCTTCATGGTAGGGAAGGAAAGACAGACCTGCTATAGAACTACAGAAGCTACCTTTGTGGGTACATGTGAGTTGTAGTGATAGCTTGCTACAGTTCTGATAAGCCAATAATAATCATTTTGTCTCTGCCTTGTATGTGCTCACTCGCTTTAGTCCTATCCAACTCTGCGACCCCAAGGACCGTAGCCCTCCAGTTTCCAGATAAGAATACTGGAGTGGATTGCCATTTCCTCCTCCAGGGCATCTTCCCAACCCAGGAATCAAATCTGAGTCTCCTGTGTTGGTAGATGGATTCTTTACTACTGAACTACCGGGAAGCCCTGTATGTTGTACGTGCTAGGGTGTACTGTGCTCAGTCACTTCAGTTGTGTCCGACTCTTTGTGACACCATGGACTCTAGCCTGCCAGGCTCCTCTGTCCATGGGGATTCTCTAGGCAAGAATCTTAGAGTGAGTTGCCATACCCTCCTCCAAGGGATCTTCCCAACCCAAGGATCAAACCCAGGTCTCCCTCATTGCAGGTGAATTCTTTACCATCTGAGCCACCAGGGAAACCCTGGGTGTTGTATGCTGCTGCTGCTGCCGAGTCGCTTCAGTCGTGTCTGACTCTGAGCTACCCCATAGATGGCAGCCCACCAGGCTCCCCCATCCCTGGGATTCTCCAGGCAAGAACACTGGAGTGGGTTGCCATTTCCTTCTCCAATGCGTGAAAGTGAAGTCGCTCAGTCGTGTCCGACTCTCTTCCTCAATTTAAGCCTGTCAGCAGACAGGGTCTTGGAACATTGATATTTTCTATTTAAAAATAATATTTCTTCATTTATTTTTGGCCCTGCTGGGTTGCTGTGAGGGCTTTTCTCTAGTTGTGGAGAATGGGGGCTACTGTCTAGTTGTAATGCACAAGCTTCTCACTGCACTGACTTCTCTTCTCGCGGTACACAGGCTCCAGAGTACGCATGCTTCAGTAGTTGTGGATCCTGGGTTCTAGAGCACAGGTTCAGTAGTTGTGGCACATGGGCATAGTTGCCCCACGGCGTGTGAGATCCTCCCAGATCAAATCTGTCTCTTGCATTGGCAGGCACATTCTTTACCACTGAACTGCAGGGGAACCCAGAACACTACTATTTTCTAGACCAGTGGTCCCCAACCTTTTTAGCACCAGGGACTGATTTTGTGGAAGACAATTTTTCCACAGACTGGAGAGAAAGGGGATGATTTCAGGATGATTCAAGTGCATTACATTTATTGTGCACTTTATTTCTAGTATTATTACAGCAGCTCCACCTCAGATTGTCTGGCATCAGATCCCGGTGATTGGAGAATCCTGTTGTAGACCATCCTCCCATGGTATCATGACAAAAAACATGCCCTAGAGTTCCCAGCTTCTCCATCTAGAGGGAGTTCAGCTGGTTAAGACCATTCATGGGCCTCCTACAAAGCCAGGATGGTACAAAGTGAATTGCATGTAATTCATACAACTGCCACAAGCTTATGCCTTTATCCTGAAATCTACTGCTTCTGAGATCTAGGAAAAAAGTTCTAAGTGCCAGGTCTCTGCAGTTGTAACTGGTGTCTTCATGCAGTAAGGATGCTAACAAGTAGTCACTGAGAACTTGGAATAAGGCCTGTCCTAACTGAGATGTAAAAGTCCGTGTAATAGACTCAACAGTTTTCAAAAACATATTATGATGAAAAAAATGTAAAATGTGTGTTGCTTTTAGCTGCTGCTGCTAAGTCGCTTCAGTCGTGTCTGACTCTGTGCGACCCCATAAACGGCAGCCCACCAGGCTCCCCTGTCCCTGGGATTCTCCAGGCAAGGACACTGGAGTGGGTTGCCATTTCCTTCTCCAACTCAAGTAATTTGTTATACAGCAATAGAAAACTAAAATAGTAGGAAAAAAAAAAGTGGAAAATGTAATATTTCAAGATACTCAGTTCAATTCAGTTCAGTCATCCAGACGTGTCCGACTCTGCAACCCCATGGACTGCAGCACACCAGGCCTCCCTGTCCATCACCAACTCCCGACGTTTACTCAGACTCATGTCCATCGAGTCAGTGATGCCATCCAACCATCTCATCCTCTGTCATCACCTTCTCCTGCCCTCAATCTTTCCCAGCATCAGGATCTTTTCCAATAAGTCAGCTCTTCGCATCAGGTGGCCAAAGTATTGGAGTTTCAGCTTCAACATCAGTCCTTCCAATAAATATTCAGGACTGATTTCCTTTAGGATGGACTGGTTGTATCTCCTTGTGGTCCAAGGGACTCTCGAGAGTCTTCTTCAACACCACAGTTCAAAAGCATCAGTTCTTCAGAACTCAGCTTCTTTATAGTCCAGGTCTCACATCCATACATGACTACTGGAGAAATCATGGCTTTGACTAGATGGACCTTTGTTGGCAAAGTAATGTCTCTGCTTTTTAACATGCTGTCTAGGTTGGTCATAACTTTTCTTCCAAGAAGCAAACGCCTTTTTATTTCATGGCTGCAGTCACCATCTGCAGTGATTTTGGAGCCCAAGAAAATAAAGTCTGCCTCTGTTTCCACTGTTTCTCCATCTGTTTGCCATGAAGTCATGGGACCGGATGCTATGATCTTAGTTTTCTGAATGTTGAGCTTTAAGCCAACTCTCTCACTCTCCTCTTTCACATTCATCAAGAGGCTCTTTAGTTCTTCCTCACTTTCTGCCATAAGGGTAGTGTCATCTGAATATCTGAGGTTATTGATATTTCTCCCAGCAATCTTGATTCAATCTTTATTCAAGATACTAATAACATTTTATTAACAGTCTCTTAATATTTATATTAATTTTTTATTAGCTTGGCCAGCATTTAATTTTTTAGTGATATTAAGCATATAAAACTATTTTCAGACATTTAAAAAAAGAGCTGTTTTAGTCTTGGAGATGGTGGTACTGGTACCACAACGATGTGAATGTACTTAATGCCACAGAACCATACACTTGAAAATTATTAAAGTGGCAAGTAATGTGTGTATTTTACCACAATAAAAAGAAGCTGTTTTTTCAAAGAGTTATAGGTACTTTCAGAGAAGAGAACAGTATTACCAGATTGCCAAACAGAAATAAAGAATCATTAATGCAAGAAAAATTATCACTCAATTTTACTGTTACAGAAGTCTTTATGGCTTAAAAGATGGTTACAGGATTAATAATTGTAAAAGAAACTGCATTGTTTGCTCTTTCTTTACAAAAGCCATTGAAAGAAAAGTTTTGCCATTTTTTTTCTCGATACTCATTTAACACTGTTATTAAGAAGAAATAAACTGTCTTCAATGTCTGAATGAGGAGTGGGATAATGCATAGAATAGATACTATTTGCAATAATGTAAAACTCTAGAAGAAAAAACCCTGCAAGACACAGTTGTTTACTTTCGTTAACATCAATATTTTAAAACAAGAAGCTCAAAACCTTAAGAAAAAACATGTGAAGTTTGAGGAGGGACAGGAATCTTAGATATGGCCAGTGTCCGGCTATCAACTCCTGCTCCAGATAAAGCCTAGTGAGGCCAGTGTTCCCAAGCCTTGCTGACCTCTAGAATCAGAACTACAATGCCTTGAAATGCAGGTTCCAAATCCCACCCCACAAACCCAGTGATCTAACTCTAGCTCAGTTTTGAGTGGGTGTGTATGCACATGTGTGTGAGTGTTTATGTGTGTGAATTACAGAGCTTTGTTTTAAGGGTTCCAGGTAATTTTAGTTTGGGAATCACTAAACTAGGAGGCTTATAGTTTCTTTCTATAGGCTTTAAATCTCAAGGAAACACCTGGCATTTGTATAATCTTTATTCCAGAGGTCATTTTGGAGCTTTCTTATTTTCTTCTCAGCAGCATTTGAGAAGCCCGACCATTCCTCCTTGAAACTTGCTTCACTGGCCTCCAGGACCCCCCACAACCTGGTTCTCCTCCAACAGTCCTAACTGTGCCAACTCAAGTGTCCCTGACAACTGGGGTGCCCCCCAGAACTCAGTTTTTGAAAGGAAACTAAGTTGGCCCAATTTACATTCAGCTGTTTGGCTTCACCTCAAAGCCTCCTCTTTAATACAGGTTTTTTTTTTATGGTTTAATTTCTTTTATATTTGTATCAAGGTAATACATATCTATAGTTTTAAGAGTTACATAATTCCACAAGGCTTGCTATGAGAAACAGCAGCCTCTGCAACCACCGCCATTTCACAATAATGCAACTTCATTTATCTCTTTTTAACTGGTTTTGTCTTCCCCTGTTCTCTGTGGTCAGTCACGTCTAACTCTTTGCAATCCCATGGACTGTAGCCCACCAGGCTCCTCTGTCCATGGAATTTTCTAGGCAAGAACACTGGAGTGGGTTGCCATTTTCCACTCCAGGGGATCTTCCTGACACAGGGATCAAAGCTGCGTCTCCTGTGTCCCCTGCATTGGCAGGCAGATTACCACTGAGCCACCTGGAAAGCCCTATCTTTCCCTATATACTTCCAAATAACATGCTTGCTGCTGCTGCTGCTGTTAAGTTGCTTCAGTCGTGTCTGACTCTGTGCGACCCCACAGACGGCAGCCCACCAGGCTCCCCCATCCCTGGGATTCTCCAGGCAAGAACACTGGAATGGGTTGCCGTTTCCTTCTCCAATGCATGAAGGAGAAAAGTGAAAGTGAAGTCGATCAGTTGTGTCCAACTCTTAGTGACCCCATGGACTGCAGCCCACCAGGCTCTTCCACCCATGGGATTTTCCAGGCAAGAGTACTGGAGTGGGGTGCCATTGCCTTCTCCGAAATAACATGCTTACATAGATACAAATGGCAATAATCATTCTTTTTTATGGCTGAATAATATTCCATTGTGTGCGTGCGTGTGTGTGTGTGTGTGTGTGTGTGCATGTGCCCTCTTCTTTATCCATACATCTGTTGACGAACACTTAGTTTGTTTCTATGTCTTGGCTACTGTGAATAATGCTGCTATGAATATTGGGATGTATATATCTTTTCAAACTGAAATGGAGCAGGACACTATGGCCTTTCCACCACTCCCCCATGCCCTTCAGCTGCCCTTTAGCTCCAGAAAGACTTTAGCCAAAGTAAGTTTAATCAGAGAAGTGAGAAAATGCAGAAGCAAAGGAAAACAGTCAAACAAGACCAATTAATAATAGTTTAATCATTAAACAAAATTGAAGACTTTTAGTTCCAGCACTCTTACCAGAAAATCCCATGGACGGAGGAGCCTGGTAGGCTGCAGTCCACGGGGTCGCTGAGAGTCGGACACGACTGAGCGACTTCACTTTCACTTTTCACTGTCATGCATTGGAGAAGGAAATGGCAACCCACCTCAGAGTTCTTGCCTGGAGAATCCCAGGGACGGGGGAGCCTGGTGGGCTACGTCTATGGGGTTGCATAGAGTCGAACACGACTGAAGCAACTTAGCAGCAGCAGCAGCAGCAGTTCCTCCTCAAGGGCTATAAATAATATTCTGAGCCATATCCTTTAAGCTATCTTGTAGATATCGAAACCCTCACTGGGTAGAAAAAGTTAACTACATGATGACCAGACTGTAGCCATGACATAACTGCCACAATTCTGAGATCTAACCTCAAAGAAATGGGACCAAACTGCCCCTAGAACTGAAGACTAACTATTAAAAATACTCAAGACGACACTGATCAGACTGCTGCATGACCAGTTTCAAGATGACCATCAGGACTTCCCTGGTGGTCCAATGGCTAAGACTCTATGCTCCCAATGCAGGGTGCCTGTGTTTGATCCCTGGTAAGGGAACCAGATCCCACATGCTGTAACTATGACCCAGAACAGCCAAATAAATAAATATACATATATATTTTAAAGATGACTGTCAGAGCTGACTGTACTGTTTCTGAATGTAACACCCTGCCTCGACCTATAACAGCTCTTGCCCACTGATTATCAGTGTGAGAGAATTGACTTTTGTACGTGAGTTCCCTGCCTCCCACGACTGCCAGCCTCTGAAATGAAGCAAACTTTTCTTTACACCAGCCTTGCTTCTTTATTGGCTACAGAGTGTTGAGCAGCCACAACCAAACTTTCAGTAACAGAATTAGAGTTTTAGTCTTTTCCTGATTTATGCTCAGGAGTAGTATTGCTGGGTATATGGTAGGTATATTTTTAAAGGAACCTCCATACTATTTTGCATAGTGGCTGTACCAGTTTAAATTGCCATCAGTAGGTTAGGAGGATTCCTTTTCCCCATACCCTCTTCAGCATTTATTATTTACAGACTTCTTAATGACAGATTCTGACTACTGTGAGGCAATTATCTCAGTACAGTTTTGATTTGCATTTCTGTTTTAGAGTTACTAAGCATCATTTCCTATGCCTTTTGGCCATTTGTATGTCTTCTTCAGAGGACTGTCTATTCAGGCCTCTTGTCTATTTATTGATTGGGTTATTTGTTTTTTTGATACTGAGTTACATGAACTGTTTGATTATTTTGGAAATCAACCCCTTGTCCGTCACACCTTTTGCAATTATTTTCTCCCAGTCTGTAGGGTTTTTTTGTTTCTTTTGTTTCTGGTTTCCTTTGCCACTCAAAAGCTTTTAAGTTTGACTAGGTTTCATTCTTTATTTTTGCTTTTATTTCTTTTTCCTTGGGAGACTGATCTAAAAAATATAGCTACAACTTATGTCAGAGACTGTTTTGTCTATCTTCTAGTAATTTTATGGCATCATGCCTTGTTTAAGTCTTTAAACCACTTTGAGCTTATTTCTGTATGTGATATGAGAGAATGTTCTTTTTTAAAATTATTTATTTATGTTTATTTTCGGCTGCATTGGGTCTTGGTTGCTGCATGCAGGCTTCCCCTAGTCACAGAGACCAGGAGCTACTCTTCTCTGTCCAGTAAATAGTTTTTTACTGCTTGTCCTATTTTCGCTTTGGCATCTTGATCTTACCCATATCTGGGTTCCTTAGTCAAAAGACTTTACAAAACCAGAAAATAAACACCCAGCCCTCTGCTGGTACACCACGGGCAACTGCCATTGGCATGGAGGGCAGTGTCATGCCAATGGCATGGAGGGCAGTGTAGAGATTTAACTGCTTTTCCAACAGACTTTCAACCAGTCTTTCTGCTTTTAGCCTCATTTTTATTTTTACATGTGGAATTATCTGGGTCTACCAATTTCTGAGTCTTTGGTGCTCTGTGTTTGAACTGTATCATTCTGGCTTTCTCCCCTAGGTTAGGACACAGCTCCCTCCAAGTTGCTATGACAACCACATCCTTCTACCTCTGTTCCAGCCCCCAACATGTGCTGGTGTTTTCCGCCCCTCACAATTCTCATTGTCCTGGTAGATTTATATCCTCCTGAAGTGTCCCTTTATTTCCACCTTAGCGTGGTTTTAGAAGGGGTGGAAGTATGCAGTCAACTTGCTATTCTTGGTGCAAAGCCTCAGTCTAGGTCTTACCATTAACAAAACTAATATTTTAATGTTTATATGTCAGGTTGAGTCCATGATCTGAAGTTGTTGATTTATCTTTCTGAGTATTTTTATTTTGTTTTTCTTTTTTCATTACAATACCCCAGTATCTAGCCTTCTGTGTACTAGACATATTTCATCAATTTTAAGTAAATTAAACCATACAATATTTTAGTACACTCTTGTGAAAAATTATTGAAAAACAGCATATTAAAAAGCAGAGACATCACCTTGCCAACAAAGGCCCAATATAGTCAAAGCTATGGTTTTTCCAGTGGTCATGTACCCATGTGAGAGGTGGACCATAAAGAAGGCTGAGCGCTGAAGAATTGATGTTTTTGAACTGTGGTGCTGGAGAAGACTGTTGAGAGTCTCTTGGACAGCAAGGAGATCAAACCAATCAGTCCTAAAGGAAATCAACCCTGAATATTTATTGGAAGGATTGATGCTGAAATTGAAGCTCCAATACTTTGGCCACCTGATGCGAAGAGCCAACTCATTGGAAAAGACTCTGTTGCTGGGAAAGGTTGAAGGCAAAGGGAAAAGGGGGCGGCAGAGGATGATATAGTTAGATGGCATCACCAACTCAATGGACATGAATCTGAACAAACTCTGGGAAATAGTGAAGAACAGGGAAGCCTGGTGCTGCAGTCCATGGGGTCACACAGAGTTGGACATCACTTAGTGACTGAACAATGGCAACTGTAAAAAACAGCAACATTTTAAAAGGTAATTTTATGGTTAAGCGTGAAATTGTTTTTCCATTACTGAAACTAAAAACTAATACATACATAAATACATACATACAACAAAGAAATAGAAATGTAAATGAATATGAAGACATAAAGCCAGGCAATGGGACATTTGACATACAGAAATGATAAAATTTACTGAAAACCTTTCATTATTTAGATGTTCAGCTATGTGATTATCTAGTCTTTAATTTGAAAAGGAGTCTGTCTAGGGCAAATTATAGTTGTCAAATTACATTGTAATGATTTCATCAAGTCAGACTATGACACAGTATTTTTCAGAATGTGGTAATTATCAGTACTCAAGAACTGTGGACATTTTTTTCCTTTGTGTTTTTTTGCAGAAATCTGTTTGTCTGTAGTCTGAGGGCATTTTGAAAAGCACAACATGAAAAATTAAATAGTTAAAACTTTTCAATTATTTAGGGTACTCGGTGTTTGGAGCTTGTTGAGAAACATTGTGGTTTGGCTTGGTTTCATTTTGTTTACCATTAAGAGGAGGCTAAAAGCATTGATTGTCCCTCATCAAGCTGGTGACCCAGGGGAATGTCCAGAACAATTAGGGAACTTTCCTGAAAACTTCTATCTTCATATGATATGAGAAACATTACAAAGGCTATGTACAAACATTCCTTTATTTCAACCATCCTCAAAGCGCTTAAAGCCACTCCAGGCTGGGTTAGTCAACTTCGCTGCAGTAGCAGATGACCCCATAAATCCCAGCGGTTTGCAAATATTTCTCTCTCTCGGCCACGTTACATGGCAAGCGATGGGTCAGATGCTATGACCCACTATGGCAGCTTCTTATCCCCAGACGCAAACCAAAGGAGCAGCACCACTTGGAACATCTGCTCAGTAGCAGAGGGAAGGAGAACTGCCTAAAAGATATGATGCCTGTTCAAATTTCTGTTCAAAGGCAACCCGTGTCTTGTCTCCTCACGTTCCACTGAGCAAGTTACGTGGCCAAGCCTCACACTGATGAGGAAGGGAAGTTACTCCTCCAACAGGAAGTCCCTACAGGTTGCATTAGGAAGGGGTGGATGTATGATCTTTCTATAAGAAAAGGGATGGACGAGTCATTGAAAATTAAAATCTAGTCTCTACAGGTGGAAGAGGAGAGGGGCTCAAATTACTGAAGAAAGAGCATGGGATTAGATCAAAACTGGAGTGATTAGAATGGGAAAATTTACAGATTTTTAATTATCTTTCTGGAGCTGAACACAGTGGTGCTCTATGGACTTTAAGGCTGGATCGTCCAAATTAAATTATGATTCATGCATTATCTTTGCAATATAATTTTATTGAGGTGAAGTACTACTTTTATCAGTATACCCTTGGTCTCCTTTCTAATATCATTTGCTTCAAGAAGTACAAACTAAAGTCCATATTAGTGCAGGGAGAGTTAGAAATACCTGAGATGAGAAGGCAGTCATAAAAATCATCTTGTTGAAAAAGAAAAAAGCAATGTATCTGCAGCTTCCTTTGGTGAATAATAACTTAGCGGCTACCCAAACAAAAACTAAGGATTCCCTGGTTTCTAACTTTAAAAAAGCTGAATATTCAGTTGCCAAAACAGTGATTTTCAGAAACATCATTAAATGGGCTGTTCAGGAGAAAAATAAAAATAAAAACTTTCCCTTCCTACTTAGTCTCTTAAAATGAACACTTCCAGAGATGCAGTTTTTAGTATAAGCATTGGTCCTAAGTGGAATGAGTATACTAACAGTTGAGAGGACACTGAAGTTTTCAAGCAAGAATCTCCGAGGAGGACTTACCCTCACACACTCTGAGGGCAGGGGTCTCTTCCTCTGACTGAGGTAGAAACCAAGGCACATAACATTTCAACGACAGTGCTTTCCTAAGTTCGCCAGCTCATTAGTGCCTAATCAAATATCCAAACAGTTGAGGCAAAAAGACAGTGATGCTGAACTAGTCATCAACCATCTAATATGAATGATGACTTATGCCCTGAGATCTGGTTGTGAAAGGCCAGGGGTATGGGAAGACAAGTGAGCGCCAGGAAGAGGAAAAAGAGAAGTAGAAAAGAGGAAGCTGAGCTGAGGAAACACTAACCAGCCCTGGCCTTATGTTTAATGAGTTCAATCACAAAAAATTATTAGAATAAGTCACGGGGGAAAATGAGCCACTTTCAGGAATTTATTAATGAAAATAGGCATAAATAAGAGATACCCTAGCGTGCTGCAGTCCGTGAGGTCTCAAAGTGTCAGATACCACAGAGATATTTGCATTTTTTTTGCTGAGAAAGACAATTAAACTCCAGATGGTCTGCAGAAATGTTTGCTATTGATGTACTTTGAGTTTATGGCCAGTAATGAGAATACTGAGAAAGTCTATTGACACATATTTACTCCTTTTCTCATCAGCCTTGAAATCAGGGCCCTAGAGGGCAGTGACAAGCAGTTCACTCTTCCTGGTTAAATTCAGAAATGCTAGTTTGTTCTAGAGAAAAAGTTTGCATCAGTGCTGTATCTCTATCTTACTGCTATATCCGTTTTTCTTTTTTCTTCATAAAGTGTAAGGAGACCCAATGATTTATTCTTAAATAAACACTTATTGTGGAGAAGGCAATGGCACCCCACTTCAGTACTCTTGCCTGGAAAATCCCACGGACAGAGGAGCCTGGTAGGCTGCAGTCCATGGGGTCACTAAGAGTCGGACACGACTGCGCGACTCACTTTCATGCATTGGAGAAGGAAATGGCAACCCACTCCAGTGTTCTTGCCTGGAGAATCCCAGGGGTGGGGGAGCCTGGTGGGCTGCTGTCTCTGGGGTCTCAAAGAGTCGGACACAACTGAAGCGACTTAGCAGCAGCAGCAGCAGCAAACACTTATTGAACACCTATTATGAACTAAGCATTGTTCTAGGTGTTGGAGGCTCCGTAGGAAAAAATGAATTTACATTATAGCATGGTTGGCAGATACTGTTAAAAATAAAATTTACAATATGATGGCAGGTAATACTAAACATTTTTTTTGAAAAATAACATAGTAAGATGATCAGATCAGATCAGTCGCTCAGTCGTGTCTGACTCTTTGTGACCCCATGAATCGCAGCATGCCAGGCCTCCCTGTCCATCACCAACTCCCGGAGTTCACTCAGACTCACGTCCATCAAGTCAGTGATGCCATCCAGCCATCTCATCCTCTGTTGTCCCCTTCTCCTCCTGCCCCCAATCCCTCCCAGCATCAGAGTCTTTTCCAGTGAGTCATCTCTTCGCATGAGGTGGCCAGAGTACTGGAGTTTCAGCTTTAGCATCAGTCCTTCCAAAGAAATCCCAGGGCTGATCTCCTTCAGAATGGACTGGTTGGATCTCCTTGCAGTCCAAGGGACTCTCAAGAGTCTTCTCCAACACCACAGTTCAAAAGCATCAATTCTTTGGCACTCAGCTTTCTTTAGAGTCCAACTCTCACATCCATACATGACTACCGGACAAGCCATAGCTTTGACTAGATGGACCTTTGTTGGCAAAGTAATGTTTCTGCTTTTTAATATGCTATCTAGGTTGGTCATAACTTTCCTTCCAAGGAGTAAGCGTCTTTTAATTTCATGGCTGCAGTCACCATCTGTAGTGATTTTGGAGCCCAGAAAAATAAAGTCTGACACTGTTTCCACTGTTTCCCCATCTATTTCCCATGAAGTGG
>NW_011494882.1:2445879-2472142 GCF_000754665.1 Bison bison bison
CTGCCATATGGGTGGTGTCATCTGCATATCTGAGGTTATTGATATTTCTCCCGGCAATCTTGATTCCAGTTTGTGTTTCTTCCAGCCCAGCATTTCTCATGATGTACTCTGCATATAAGTTAAATAAGCAGGGTGACAATATACAGCCTTGACGAACTCCTTTTCCTATTTGGAACCAGTCTGTTGTTCCATGTCCAGTTCTGACCTGCATACAAATTTCTCAAGAGGCAGATCAGGTGGTCTGGTATTCCAATCTCTTTCAGAATTTTCCAAAGTTTATTGTGATCCACACAGTCTATTGTGATCCACACAGTCAAAGGCTTTGGCATAGTCAATAAAGCAGAAATAGATGTTTTTCTGGAACTCTCTTGCTTTTTCGATGATCCAGTGGATGTTGGCAATTTGATCTCTGGTTCCTCTGCCTTTTCTAAAACCAGCTTGAACATCAGGAAGTTCACAGTTCACATATTGCTGAAAGGGGTACAGATACCATTTAGGAGAAGGAAGATATGCCCTGACAGTTTATCAGAGCTGACTAGCAAATTGTTAGAAATTTTACTGCTGCTGCTGCCAAGTTGCTTCAGTCGTGTCCGACTCTCCGCGACCCCACAGACGGCAGCCCACCAGGCTCCCCTGTCCCCGAGATTCTCCAGGCAAGAACACTAGAGCGGGTTGCCATTTCCTTCTCCAATGCAGGAAAGTGAAAAGTGAAAGTGAAGTCGCTCAGTGGTGTCTGACTCTTAGCGACCCCATGGACTACAGCCTACCAGGCTCCTCCATCCATGGGACTTACTAGCCAGATATTAGACACTGCCATCATTAAAATTTAAATGTTACAAACTTTCAAGTAAATACATAATAATAAAAATGTAATAAATACTCAAAACTCACCATTTTCTATTGATTTTACTACGTGTTGCTACTATTTATGTTCTTTAAGTTATTTATATGTATTCTATCTGTGCATTGGAAACATTACATGGCATGCAACTTTGCATCTCCTCCTAGCTGTTTGTTCAGTGACATCATGTTGGTAGCAGGGAAACAGCCAAAGTAGATGTCTTTACACCACAGAAATTGACAAACACTGTTAACACAAATCAGGGCTTTTATCCCAGAGAGCTAGATGTGAAACATTTACCAGCTCTTTACAGAAGAGAGACTTTCTAATGAGGGGATAATTAAGCAGAAGCCTAAGTTACACGTGGATATTTGGCACTGGGATATCTGGGGGAGGGCAATGCAGGCAGAGGCTTCAGACCAGATCTTGCTTGACCTGTTTTCAAGGATCAGCACAGAGAAAAGCCTGAGAAAGTGAGTGAGAAAAGTGGCAGGAAATCAGGGCAGGACGATAGATGAAGTAGAACTCTGAGGCTCTGGTAAAGATATAGATTTAATTCTAAGTACATTATGAAGCCATGAGAAGACTGAAAACAAGAGAAGGATAGGATCTGATTTTTATTACAAGGGGTCCCTTGCTCTACTGTATGGGGGAGAATTCTATATTTCACCTGAGCTCAGAATTACTCCTTGCTTGTTAGAGATACAGCAGACTCATTGATATTTGCAACCACCCTAACATTTAATCACAGACAAAACTGAATGTGTGGTAGTGCCCATGAGGGTTCATCCCTATCCAATTTTTTTCTCCTTCCTGGGCACACAGATTGTCTATACCTCCCAGTACTCTGGCAGTTCAGTGGGTTCACATGATGAGTTCTAGCTAATAAAATATGAGTAGGAGTGATACACACCCCATTCCCAGGGAGAAGCATTTAAGAGCCGTGAGTGACCCCCACACTCTTCGTGGTGATGGCAGAGGCCACATCGTGGGATGCAGGAGCCGAAAGATGGAAACAGTCTGATCCCCAGGTGACTGTGTAGAGTATAGGATCCTCTCACTCACCCCGAGCATGAACATGAGCAAGAACACAAAGCTTTGTTTCACCAAATACTGAAGTTCAGGGATTAATTTACTACTTCAGCCTAGCCTAGGCTGTCCTGAATAATACAGAATGTCATGCTGTAGAAACTCTCAATGATAATAGCTAACATTTATTGAGGGCTTACTCCATGCCAGGCACACCATTTATATGTATTTCCTCATATAAGTCCCACACTATTAGAGATGTACACTATGATTGCGTCTTTTTCAGAAATAAGGACACTGAGTCCAAGAAAGTTTAAGTGACTTGCTCGGGGCCCTCAGAGAACAAAAGATGGAACCTAGAGGGCCAGTCCTAACTCTGGAACTTCCCTTTTCTACTGAGGAAAGAACAGTCTCCTGTTCTTTTCTTCATTCATTTCTTCATCCTTTATTGGGCATTTACAGTGCTAGACTCTGGGTAGCATAGCATAGCATGGGTACTCAGTTGTGTCCAATTCTTTGTGACCCTATGGGATTTTTCCAGCAAGAATACTAGAGTGGGTTGCCATTTCCTCCTCCAGGGGACCTTCCCAACCCAGGGATCTAACCCATGTCTCCTGTTTCTCTTGCATTGTAAGCAGATTCTTTACCACTGAACCACCAGAGAATCTGCTAGGCTCTGGGTAGGCAAAGATAAATAAAACACCATTCCTATCTTCAAGGAGATTAGTGAAGAAGAGACCACAAAGTGAAAATTATAATGTGATGAATTCATAAGCAATACAAGAGACAGAGAAACATGCTAACAGAGATGGAGATACAATCAGCAAAATCTAGACTGTGGAAAGCTCTATAGGACAAACAATCCAGTTCCTTCAACAAATAACTTACAAGGAAAGTTAGTCAGAACCTATAGATTAAAGAAGATCTATAAGTCTGAAGACTTTTGAGAGTCACTTGGACTGCAAGGAAATCAAACCAGTCAATCCTAAAGGAAATCAACCCAGAATATTCATTGGAACGACTGATGCTGAAGCTGAAACTTCAATACTTTGGCCACCTGATGTGAAGAATTGACTCAATGGAAAAGACCCTGATGCTGGGATAGATTGAAGGTGGGAGGAGAAGGGGACAACAGAGGATGAGATGGTTGGATGGCATCACTGACTTGATGGACATGAGTTTGAGTAAGCTCTGGGAGTTGGTGATGGACAGGGAGGCCTAGCATGCTGCAGTCCATGGGGTCACAAAGAGTCAGACACGACTGAGTGACTGAACTGAACTGAAGGGCTTACTAACTTTAACTATACAATTTTTAGGTGAGATAATGATTTGTGGTTATTTTTAGGGTATCCTTATCTTCTATAGACACACACTAAAAAATTATAGAATAATATGATGTCTGAAATATTCTTCAAAATATGCAAGAAGGAGAAGTGGGTACATGAAACAAGATTGGCATGGATAATCATAGTTGACCTAGGTATTTACTTTGGGGATAATTTTAATAAACATTTAAAACTTCCCAAAATCAAAAGTTTTAGAATAACTGTTCTTGGGCTGGATATAAATGAATTGGTGGAATCACTGACAAGGTGTCTGGGAAAACTGGGAAGGTTTCCCAGGAAAATGGGATCTCCACATGTGAAACACTTCTCAGGTGACAAGAGAGCATGCACAAACAAATTAAACAAGGGAGCACGCACAAACAAATTAAGTTATTTTGAACATCACCTAATGTATCAGTGACAGAAATGATTAATATTTGTTTTACATCAGGAGCCAGCTGCTGTCACATGGAAACAAGTTACCAGAGTTTACGAGCTTACTTCTATGGACATGTGGAGAAATGGGCTGAGTGGAGCTGGAGATTGAACACTGGATTAGAAAATCAAGAGACCAGGCAGGAGAATCTTGGCTCTGTCTCAGAGAGGGACTTGGAAACTTTGTCTCTATTCCCTCATCTATAAAACGAGGTCCAAATTGATCCCAAAGAGCTGTTTCTGCTCCAACATTCTAGTATTCTACATGGGCTTCCACAGACATGAAATGTTAATTTGGGGATCATGTATGAGAATCTACTGCTTCAGGTCATGGTAGCATCATTGTCAGAACCAAAAGGACCTCCAGTGCAGGCATCTTAGTTACAGGAGACCCTCAGAAAGTCTCCTGGGTGTAGGGATCCCCTAACATAAATGCAGAGGACTTTTTCTGCTTTGCATGGGAAGCAGAAGGGAGTAACAGAGCAAGCCAATCATGCGTTGTTTTCTGCACAGAACCTGAGATCTTGGTGCTCTTCACAATTAAGGGACGAGGATTTATTTACAACTTGGCAATTTCCCTGTGAAAAGTTCCCCTAGGGTTAAAGAATTTTACTTGCTTTCTTTGCTTGCATATTGAGCACTGAGATACCTGCCCCTTGGTGTCCCAAATGGAAGTTAAAATAGTTCAGACAGGATGTCTCCATGGACCCATAACTTCTATACTGATTAATATAATGAGAAGCATCAAAATATCCTGTGGCCACCAGATTCCTTACGTCTTTTGAACTGTAGCAGAGATTCAGTGACCACCACCCTCATCATGGAGGTTGTGATTGGACCCCTGAGGCCCAGGACCACCCCCTTCCTCTCTCCCCTACCCCTTCCCTACCCTGGCAGAAGGCTAGAAGCTACACAGTTCCACCTGGGAGACCTCTGGTATTTGACAGGGAAAGAAGGGCAAGTGAGACATGTCTCGAAAGGGAATGTTGCCTGCCATTCCAGTAAATAACAAATGTTGCCCAGCATCAAGCCATTAGGCACTATATCCCACTAAGCACCCTGAAGTACTCTCTGAGGGGAATTCAGAATGGAGAAAAACAGGAAATCCTCTGTGCTTTGAATACTGGTTCAGATGTGTATCTAAGGAATAATGTCAATGAGCTTAGACTTTTGCATCTTCCCATACAAGCACTAAAATCATTAGCTTGAGATGTCTGCTTTTTATGATTAGCAGTAATCTTTCGATGTCCAACTACATGGTTTTTTTCCCAGCAGAAAACTCCTACATATCTTGACTCCCCCCTCACCTCTTCAGAGGAGGTCCTCAGAGCTCTCTGAAAGGACGTCTCCTGGGCTGCAGGCCTCAGTAATGTCCCTGAGCCAAGTTCAACTCACAACTTTTAGGTTGTGTGTTTTTCTTACGTTGACACCTGTCTGGTCTCAGACTCTGCGTCACACAGTTTTGGTCCTAGCATGTTGAAAAGAAGCTTGGTCTGGTGCAGAGAAAGAAGACAGCCTGAGAGTGGCTGACCCATGACAACCTGCCAGGTGGGGAGACAGAGGCTGCCTCTCTTCCTTCTCATCTACCTCCCTGTGTCCAGTTTCTTGGGACTTTCAGCTGGAAGGAGCACCGCACTTACAGGGTCTCTATCCAAAAAGTATTTTCCCGGTTGCCTCCCTCAATATCAACTGCGTCCTTCCCTCCTGTCCCCTGGTGCATGTATCCTAAGTCGATTTTCATATTGTCCAACTCTTTGCTACCCTCTGGGTGGTAAGCTGCCAGGCTGCTCAGTCCATGGAATTTTCCAGGCAAGAAAACTGGAGTGAGTTGCCATGCCTTCCTGCAGGGGATCTTCCCAACCCAGGGATCAAACCTGTATCTCTTACATCTTCTGCATTGGCAGGTAGGTTCTTTACCTGCCACCTGGGAAACCCTCACAAGCCTCAAGTACTGAGGGAAGCTTTCCTGACCTAACGTGAACCCTCATGGAATCTCCTTGCTTTCCTTCCAGCCTTCTCATCAGTTTATAATTACTTATTAACTGATATGATTGGTGTAATTAATTACAAACTTATTAACAGATATATAACTGGTGTAATTATATGATCATATTGTTGCCGGTGAACTTGAGGTTCTTTCTCCATCACAAGAGAATTTTGAGACAAAGCATAGAGGTTAAGAAAGTAAAATGAGAGTTTATTTAAGCAAGGATTTGCTCTCAGAGGGAGACTGGGCGGGCAGGTGAAGAGCTGCTGCCCTGGATTTCTTTGGCAAGCTGGTTAAGAGGGGGATACAAACAAAGGGGCCGAGTATTCACCAGGGAAGGAGGAGTTTGCGGTTGTCTTCCCTGATTTTTACCCCTGCTCATTCTTCTGAGGAGAGATTTTTGTCCTTATTTAACTTAGATCAGTGTCATGGCATCAGTGTATGATGAGTACTTCTTATTTGTAAGGCTGATCAAAAAACTAAGATCATGGCATCCAGTCCCATCATTTCATGGCAAATAGATAGGGAAACAATGGAAACAGTGACAGACTTTATTTTCTTGGGTTCCAAAATCACTGCAGATGGTGACTGCAGTCAGGAAATTAAAAGATACTTGCTCCTTGGAAGGAAAGCTATGACAAACCTAGACAGCATGTTAAAATAGCAGAGACATCACTTTGCCAACAAAGGTCCATCTAGTCAAAGCTATGGTTTTTCCAGTAATCATGTGCGGATGTGAGAGTTGGCCCATAAAGAAGGCTGAGCACCAAAGAATTGATGCTTTCAAATTGTGGTGTTGAAGAAAACTCTTGAGTGTCCCTTGGACAGCAAGGAGATCAAACTGGTCAGTCCTAAAGGAAATCAGTCCTGAATATTCATTGGAAGGACTAATGCTGAAACTGAAACTCCAATATTTTGGCCACCTGATGAGTAGAGCTGATTCATAAGACCCTGACGTTGGGAAGGATTGAAGGCAGGAGGAGAAGGGGATGACAGAGGATGAGATGGTTGGATGGTATCATCAACTCAATGGACCTGAGTTTGAGCAAGCTCTAGGAGACAGTGAAGGACAGGGAAGCCTGGCAAGCTGCAATCTATGGGGTCTCAAAGAGTGAGACATGACTTACGGACTGAACAACAGCAACACTACAGACTGAACAACAGCAACAATCTAATGAGAGCAAAATGAGCAAAAGGTGTTAAATTTGGATGCCGGAAATGACCATCTTTCCCCACCTTTCTTTGTCTGCCACTCAGACCCTTATAGGCCTCCCTGGTGGCTCAGCAGTAAATAATCCACCTATAATGCAGGAAACAGAAGAGACTCAGTTTCCATCCCTGGATCGGAAGACCCCTGGGTTGGGACGATCCCCTGGAGAGGGCATGGGAACTCACTCCAGTATTCTTGCCAGGAAAATCCCATGAACAGAAAAGCCTGGTGGACTACAGTCCATGGGGTCTTGAAAAGAGCTGAATGCGGCTGAGCACGCACGCATTCAGATCCTTTTCACCCAATTTCTTGTGGTCTGAAAGTTCTGGTTTCCCTTTGTCTGCCTATGGATTCCTGTTGTTTACAAGATGCGCGATTTCCGTGATTTCCTGACACCTGCCCCCTGCCCCCATTTCTCCAATACCTGCCTGCTGTGACAGTATGATTATATGATATATTTCTCATTACACTTAGCTAGCTATCATAGATCCTGGATATATATTGTTTTCTTTTTAAAATTGAAATCGAATAAATAAATAAATACAAAAAAGAAAGAGAGTACACAGAAAATGCACAATTTATAGGTGCAGCCCAGGGAACTATTACCAGCTACTGAGCTCGCTTGATACACAGTTGCATGAGATTTGATGAACCTGTATTGTGTTTATTATAACCTCAGCCAAGATACAAAACAATTCTATCACTCCACAAATTCCCTTGTGCCCTTTGTAAACAACTGCTCTCCCTACCCCCAATTCTTGGACACGATTGATCTGTTTCCTTTCGTTATATTTTTACCTATTTTAGAATTTCATATATGAGGAATAAGCCAATATTGGGGGTGGGGAGCCCTTCATTCAACATAATGTTTGTGAGCCGTATCTATAATGTGTACAATATTTCTTTTTCCCTGCTGTATGAATAGACCATACTTTGCCTATATCATTGAATGAATATACTACAATGTATTTATCTATTGTATTGTTGATGGACATTTGGGAGCCATTACGAATAATGACGTTAGAGACATTCTTGCATATACATTTTCATGCTCACTGCATGCATCTCCTTTATGGGTTGGTTGGTTGGTTTAGTCACTAAGTTATGTGGGACTCTTGGGACCCCATGGACTGTAGCCTGACAGGTTCCTCTGCCCATGGGATTCTCCAGGCAAGAATGCTGGAGTGGGTTGCCATTTTCTTCTCCACCTTTATGGGTTAGTGGTCCTAAGATCATGAAGATAACTCATTAGTTTCAAGAAATTTCATTGTACGTTTCACACTTAGATCTACAACTAATCTGGAATGCATATTTATATGAGATGTGATGTGAGGGAGGGGCTCAAGTTTCTTTTTTCTTCTTCCTCCATAGATATCCAATTGACCTAGCACCATTAACTGAAAATACCAATCTTTCCCCGTGCTCTGCAGCGCCACCTCTGAAATAAACGAACTGTGGCTTAGTGGTAAAGACTTTGCCTACCAATGCAGGAGACTCAGAAGACATGGGTTGGATCTCTGGGTCGGGAAGATACCCTAGAGGAACCGGCAACCCACTCCAGTCTTCTTGACTGAAAAGTCCCATGGAGAGAGAAGCTTGGTGGGCCATAGTCCATGGAGTCGCAGAGTCCGACACGACTGAGCACAAACACACACACACACGTCCACACGGGTAGACTTGTTTCTGGACTCTCCATTCTGTCTCACCATCTATCTATCTTAATCGTCCCACCTAATCTTCAAGATTTTTCTCGGTTATTCTTGACCCTCAGAATTTCTGCATAATTTTTAGGCTCCGTTCTGGGTTTACCGGTGCTCGGATCCCGGCTCCCGACCCGGTGCCTGGAGCTCAGTAGGACCTGAATGAATGGCTTAAGTGTGAAGTGAAGTGAAGTGACTCAGTCGTGTCCGACTCTTTGCGATCCCACGGACAGTAGCCTACCAGGCTCTGCTGTCCATGGGATTTTCCAGGCAAGAATACTGAAGTGGGCTGCCATTTCTTTCGCCAGGGGATCTTCCCAACCCAGGGATCGAACCGGGTCTCCTGCATTGCAGACAGACACTTTACTGTCTGAGCCACCAGGAATAGGAGTAACCTCTTGAGCTTTCGGCAGCCCCACCTCCATCCCCACACTTCTATCCCGCTGCCCCGCCTCCCTCTCCCCCGCCCAGGCGCGCAGGCACACCGCCAGGAGGCGTGCTCTTAGGGCGAGCGAGTCATTTTCCTCCGGGACGCTGGTGGCTCTCCCCGCCCTGCCCCCGCCTCTCCCCGCCCCGCCGGAAGGAAGGTCTCGCCACCTCCTGAACTTGGTGGTGGCAGCGCGGTTGGAGGTGGCGGCGTTGGCGGCGGCAGCTGCGACGAGGGCTCCGGGAGGCGGCGACGCAGGCATGGACTCCCGGCTGGACCAGGAGACGGCCCAATGGCTGAGATGGGACAAGGTGAGGGGGTCCCTTGGGGCCGCGAGCGACCGGGGGAAGTGCGGGATCCCCTTTCCTGTGGTGAGTGAAAGTGCTTCCTTCCCTCACCGCCCACCCCGCAAGGCCGAGCGGGTCCTGCCAGAAGGATAAGGGGCGGCCGCCAGGCCTCGTCGGTGTGGCTGGTTTGTGGCCCATTCCAAGTAGGCCCGGAAAGGTTGTTCCGCAACCAGACCTGCGGTCCGGCGAGCCAGGAGTAGGGGAGCGAGCCGGGCTCCGGGGGCCTCCTCTGATAGAGGCGACCGCGGGTTCCTGCCACTCTGCCCGCGGGGCCCGCCCTCTGCAGTCGGCGGTGCATCCCCCAGCGACCCAAAATGGTTCCCGCTGTCCCTCAGGCTCCTGGGGACCTGGCAGAGCGGCATTCCCAGGCGCTTGGTTGCCAGTATAGGTGCTTTCCGTTGGGCCCGCTTGGCTTCTGGCGTTTTTCTCAGGTCTCTGACTTTGCTGGGAAGAAGATGGGGAGCCCCTTGGACACAGCACCCCAGCTTTTCACTCTCTGAGGTGTTGGAGCAGGGACTCAGCTCCAGACACCATTCCCAGTCTCCTTTCTAACCTGGGTTACTCACTTCCTATTTGTTCTGTCTCTTGCACCTGTTTGCATTCCTAGACATTTCCTCTGGCTCTCTTCTGCTAAACTTGTTTCTCCTGTTTCAGGTCTGAATTTAAATGTGGCTTATGTAGAGAGGCCTTCCCTGGCTCCCAAGGGTGAATTATTTCTTTCTAATACTCTCCTTAAACATACTGTTCTTTTCCCTCATACCCCTTACAGAGATTGGCCAAAAACAAAAAACACTTGCTTGTGGGTTTATTGACCAATGTCTGTCTCCAGGGCTGATTTCAAAGACAAGAGATTCACTGGGTTGCACAGAACCTGTTCTCCTCGGAGGGCCCAGCACTTGGTTTAATATTCTGTCCCACTTTAAAATTTTTAAAAATATTTTTAACAAGGAGTTCCTTTTTTGTTTTGCAGGCCCCAGCAAATCACATAGCAGGTGCTGCCCACTTCTTCACTAACTTGCATGGTCCATAAGCCTGCACAGTGGTAGAGGCCTGGGATATTGAGTCAGTGAGGACTTCCCCTTCACCCTCCCGCCCCTGCCCAGGAAATGCCAGTACAGACTGTTTCTGGATGCTATGGGCAACTCCTTTTTCTTATAATTCTTTGGAGGAGGGAAAAGCCCCCATTTCTGATAACTCAGTAACTGGCAGTGAGTAGAAATGTTTTAAAGTCATAATTGGTAATGAATTAGTTTCATAAAACTTTCCCTTTGAAGAAATAAAAATCCAGTTTCTACAAAATGTTGTATCTGTGTATACAGAGAGTACCTCACTAGATAGAAGTGAGGGGGTGTTTTTCTTATTTTTAAATTTCTGCCACTCCTCTTGTTCTTCCCTTTCTCAGTTTCTTCTTTGACTTGAGACAGGCACCCAGAGGGAACTTGCGGCCAGCTAAAAGCATTGCAGCACTCTGGTCTGATTGCCCCAAGGGTGGCGAGGCACCCAGCAGGTACCCTCCAGCATTTCCAAAGTGCCTCCATCCCCATTCCTTTGGACCCTGACACACGTGTCATTTGCACATCTTATTCTGGTCTCCACTGACCTCCTGATTTTTTATTCTTGTCTTTCTGCCTCCTTTGGTTTCTCTCTGGCTATTTGGTCTTTTAGAGATATTGAAAGTCAATTAGGATTTTCCAAGTCTATACTGTGAATGAAAGAATTACCGGGTATTGAGTATGACCTTGAAGTCTCTGTGTTTTCTCATTCCCTCCGCAAATATCTGTTGAACCGCTTTTACATTCCAGATCTGAGCCCTAACTTGGGGGCACCTGACAATCTGATAGGTCAGCCTGTGCTCTGTGGTCAGTGGCTATTGCTTTTAACTAAGAAAATGGGCTTTTACTTGTTTCTTGTTGAATCTGGAACAATCTGAAAATGTGGGCTTAATTCCAGAAAACCAGTGTTTTATTTCAGTAGCATTTCAAAGTTTAATTATGTGGCCATGTTTTGCCTGCATGTTTGTCTACTTGAGATGATAGCTGGAAGATAGAAATAAAGTTTGTTACCCTGAATTCTTAATTTAAAAGTTTGATGTGAAATTAATGTAATTGTCATTTTTCTCCATTCTTAACATTTTGTGTAACCGTTGTACCAAAAAAATGAATGATTCATGTGAGTGTCCATTTGAAGCAGTCAATGTAACAGAAAAGGTACTAAGTTAATGCTTTTCATGCAGTTTAAGCAAGACACTATATCTGAGGCTTCTCCATCTATAAGACGGGGGTTTTGTTAGTTGCCTGTCTATTGTAGTTAGTGCAAGATTCAAATTTGACTGCCAGGGAAGTCTCATGTATTTCTTATTATATCACAGGATCACACATTATAATTTTTAAAAGACCAAAATACTACCAAAGTAGTGTTTTGATTTAAATTATATAAGCTTATCACTCTAGGAAAATTTGAAGATATTAGGGAAGAAAATGAACATTTGATTATTACTAGATGCCAGACAGAAAAGGGTGTTTTATAAACCACCTCAGAACCACCTTGTAAGGAAGGTTATAGGTTGTTCATATTTTAGAGATGAAGAAACTCAGAATTCAAGAAACTAGATATTCTGCCCAACAGTATAAATTTGTTGGATAATGATGTGGCTGGGATTCCATTCTGAGTCTTAGACCCCAAAACCTGTGTATTGATCCCATTTCTCCAAAAGTGCTTACCTTTGTAGGGAAGAAAGTAACACTTATGTTATAAAGGAAAACCGATTTCCTTGTACTCGTAATACTTCAGACACAAAATGTTTGAGTTTTTCACACCGAACAAGTTCTCATTTTTCTGTGAATACCAACTGGGTTTCAGTTTAACTCAACCGTGACACTAACTACCCAGAGTTAGTGTAGACCCTGTCCCCCACCGACCCCGCTTAAGGGGTCCATCCCACAAGATTGCTCCCACTTAAGATACCCACAGAAGCCCCACATTGTCACCCATACTTCTGACCAAGCAGCAGTAAACCAGGGGGGTCTCATGACCCCCTTCTAGGGTTTGGTGATTTTCTAGGATAGCTTACAGAACTCTGGAAGGCACTTTACTTATTATTACCAATTCTTTTTAATGAAGGACACAACCCAAGAACAGTCAACTGGAAGAGATCCATAGGGCAAGGTATGGTGGGAAGAGGTGCAGAGCTTCAGTGCCTTTACATAGATGTGATTAATTAAATTATTGGCTGCTACTGCTGCTGCTAAGTCACTTCAGTCACGTCCGACTGTGTGTGACCCCATAGATGGCAGCCCACCAGGCTCCCCCGTCCCTGGGATTCTCCAGGCAAGAACACTGGAATGGGTTGCCATTGCCTTCTCTGATATTATTGGCTACTGGTTATTAATCTTAATCTCCAGCCCCTCCCCTTGTTAGAATTCAGGGGAGGATGGAGTTGAAAGTTCCCATCAGCTGATCACTTGGTTGGTTCCCAGTAGTCACCTCATTAGGATAAACTCAGTTATGGACGAAAGAGATTTATTATAAATAACAGAAGATGCAACTTTCATCCTAATCATTCAGGGTTTTATGACCTCTTTGCTAGAAACTAGGAACAATAAAGTGTTAGTCACTTAGTCCTGTCCAGCTCTTTTCGACCCCATGAATTGTAGCCTGCCAGGCTCCTCTGTCCATGGAATTCTTCAGGCAAGAATACTGGAGTGGGTTGCCATTCTCTTTTCCAGGGGATCTTCCCAACCCAGGGATCAAACCCAGGTCTCCCTCATCGTACGCAGAGTCTTTACCGTCTCAGGAACAATAAATATATATTTCTTAATTAAAAAAAAAATTTTTGTTTACACCATGCAGTATGTGGGATCTTAGTTTGCTAATTAGGGATTGAACCCACACCCCCTACATTGAAAGTGTAGAGTCTTAACCACTGGACTGCCAGGGAAGTCTCATGTATTTCTTATTATATCACAGTATCACACATTATAACTTTTAAAAGACCAACTTGATATTTCAAATTTCAAAAGCCTCATAAAACTGAAAAGCCTATACGTGTGTGTATATGTATATGTGGGCTTCCCTGGTGGCTCAGTGGTAAAGAATCCACCTGCCAATGCAGGAGACATGGGCTTGATCCCTGGTGTGAGAAGATCCTCTAGAGAAAGAAATGGCAACCCACTCCAGTATTCTTGCCTGGAAAACCCCATAGACAGAGGAGCCTGGTGGGCTGCAGTCCATGCGGTTGCAAAAGAGTCAGACATGACTTAGCGACTGAAGAACAGCAATGACAATATGTATATGTATGTGTATATATATATATTCTTTTCAAACACATACATATATACTTTTTTCTCCTGTAGGTTAGAATTATTGTGGATTGGTTGGTTGTTTTTTCTTTTCAGCTTTTTCATTATGTTATTCACCTGACTATATCTGGTGATATAGTCAGGTGAATAACAGGAATGGCATATACATTCCTGTTTTGCAGAATCCTTTAACTTTGGCGTCAGTGAAACAACTCATTGCAGCAGGTAATACAGAAGAACTGCAAAAATGTTTTAGCGCTCGAATGGAATTTGGGACAGCTGGCCTCAGAGCTGCTATGGGAGCAGGAATTTCTCATATGAATGACTTGACCATCATTCAGACAACACAGGTACCATATTTTTATACTTCTTAATTCTTAACATTTTCCCAGTGTTAAAAAATAAACTGAAGCATATTAAATTTATTAAGAATTTATTTGAGCAAAAATCTATTCGAATCAAGCAGTTCTAAACTGAAAGTAGTTAGGAACTGTTGGGGAGAAAATCTTTTTTCTGTACACTTCTAGATTCTTTGGTTGGTCTGTTAATTAAATTGGCATAAGACAGATTAACAAGAGTAAACAAGTTTAATTATATACATATAGGAGCCCCATAAACTCACTGAGACCCAAGGGCAAATCTAGCAGTTGAAGCTTCAAAGTGGAGAATGACAGATTGACTTTTCAAATATATATATATTTATATGTATATATATATATATGGTTTTTTATACTGTCCATAGGACAGTAGAAAAGGAGATGTTTGGTAGATATTTGCCTGCCATATAGATAGGTCTTTCAGATTTAAAGTTATCTCTGGTAATAGCTCTCTTTCAGGATCAGGCTTCTTATCTGAATTCTTTTAGGTAGCTAAGGAAGAGGTAAAAGTTTTTCTTTGGTCTGCCGGCTCTTGATTGCCTCAGCTCAAAATGATCCACATGCAAGAGTGACATGTTTTAGGGTCACATAGTCTGCTCCCCCTCAGAGCGCCCCACTGACAGGAACTAGGGGAAAGACTTTTATAGAGGAGAGGCAGAAACAAAGCAAGGAAATGAATAGATTGGCTCCAGCTCAAGTGGGTGCCATATTTGGGAAGGCTTAGCTGGCTGTTTGTGATTGGCTGTTCTTCAGTTATGAATTCTTCACCTTGAGGCTTTTATGAGGTTAGGTTTTGGCTTGCTTAGTAGGCTCCTAGGGCATTAAAGCCACCTCAGTCCAATGGCCTCCTCTTTTAATTAATTTAACTCCAGGCACCTTTTGTATTTGATAGACCTAATTTGGTTTCATTATGGAATAATCTGGTGGGTTTGCTTCGGCACAGGGTGTCACACATTTACTCCATAAAGTTAGGCTTGTACAGTCCGTGGAAGCAGCATTGTTTTGAAATTCATTCATTCATTTATTCATTTCACAGAGATTTATTAGGTGCCAGACATCAGGAATATAATAATGACTAAAACAGACAGATTCCCTCATGGTGCTTCATTCCAGTGCAAATTCACCAACTAAACCGACGGACTTTTATGTTTTTATAACTTTTGTTATGGTTGTACAGATAGCAGTGTTTAAACTTTTTTTAACTGCCAGAATAACCAAGAGTTATTAGTTCTGTTTAGTTTTAATTTATAGTATGCTGCTGCTGCTAAGTCACTTCAGTCGTGTCCGACTCTGTGTGACCCCATAGATGGCAGCCCACTAGGCTCCTCTGTCCCTGGGATTCTCCATGCATGAAAGTGAAAAGTGAAAATGAAGTCTCTCAGTTGTCCCCGACTCTTAGCGACACCAAGGACTGCAGCCTACCAGGCTCCTCCGTCCATGGGATCTTCCAGGCAAGAGTACTGGAGTGGGGCGCCATTGCCTTCTCCTAATTTATAGTATAGTTGGAAATTATTGCTGAGTTTCCTTGCCTTTATTTGTGAATTTTACTATCGGGGCTACATTCAGCTTTTAGGAATAAAGATGAAGCCTTTGACAAAACAGCTGCCACTGAGTGCTGAGAGTTCTGTCTGTGAGGGAAATGAAGTGGAACAGGTCGTTCTGTTTCTTCAGCTGCTGGGACATGTTAAAAATGAAGGTCATTTTAGTCCGGGAAAGAAAAGGCTGGGAAAATTAGCTACTGGTGATTATGTGTACTTTACGTGTACTTAAAAAGACAGAGTTGGACATGTTCTAGCAAAATCCTAAGAAAGAAATCTTGCTTAAGGTCCTGAATTGCCCTGGAAACCACTGGCTACACATAACCTGTTAAGCAGTAGGGCTCCCTGAGATCTTTCTGGAGGGAAGACTTGGAATAAAGTGAGCCTGGAAATCTCATTCTAGTTTATGGGTAACATGGGATCACGCTGATGGATAAGGTTGCCCTTTGCTCTGTTACTAGGACTGTACAACGAATCACATGAAGCATGGTGGTTTTAAACAACAACCACGTTTATTTTGCTCACAGATCTGTAATGTGGGTAGGGCTTAGTGGGGCGGCTGCTTTTGGCATCACATGGGCTGGTGTGGAGGCTGGAGTCTTCTGAACACTCCCTGCTTGCTGGTCCCTTGTGCGGACTCTCGTCCTATTGGTGCCCCAGAGTCATCTGGTTGTATTTAAGAAGCTGGTGGATGTGAGTCAGGAATATCCCGGTGGGAAACAGGATAGAGACTAGAGGGAAATTTTTGTATTGTTTGCCTCATTGCTGGCAGTTATCATTTCCTGTTAGGTTCCTTAACTGAGCCTGACACATCAATGATGGAGAATTCATTGTCTTCTGAAATAACCATCCTATCTTTGGATCATTCTCATTTAAGAAGAGTTTCTTTATTTTGAGCCAAATCTGTCTTTCTGTAGCTTTTCCATATTGGTTTAGTTTAACCTTTGGAAGCTATATAGAGGGTATTTCTTCTGTTTTACGATCATATTTTGATCCTTCAGTGAGTCTTTTCTGTGGAAAAAGCATCCCCTTCTCTTAGTTGTGCCCTCAGGTACTCAACCTCAGCAGGCCCTAGAGTTTTTTAGAGCCCTTTGAAGACAATAGGGCTTTTAGACTAAGGCTGAGTGCTTTAGTCTAAAGTATCTTAGTTTTAAGTATCTGACACTACCCCTATGGCAGAAAGAGAAGAGGAACTTCATCCTCTTGATGAAGGTGAAAGAAGAGAGTGAAAAAGCTGGCTTAAAATTCAATACTCAAAAACTAAGATCATGGCATCCAGTCCCATCACTTCATGGCAAATAGATGGGGAAAAAATGGAAACAGTGACAGACTTTATTTTCTTGGGCTCCAAAATCATTGACAACAGGGAATGCAGCCATGAAATTAAAAGATGCTTGCACCTTGGAAGAAAAGCTATGACCAACCTAGACAGCATATTAAAAAGCAGAGACATTACTTTACCAACAAAGGTCTGTCAAAGCTATGGTTTTTCCAGTAGTCATATATGGATGTGAGATTTGCACTGTAAAGAAAGCTGAGTGCCGAAGAATTGATGCTTTTGAACTGTGGTGTTGGAGAAGACTCCTGAGAGTCCCTTGGACTGCAAGAAGATCCAATGAGTCAATCTTAAAGGAAATCAGTCTTGAATATTCATTGGAAGGACTGATGCTGAAGCTGAAACTTCAATACTTTGGCCACCTGATGCGAAGAGCTGACTCATTTGAAAAGACCCTGACCCTGGGAAAGATTGAAGGCAGGAGGAGAAGGGGACAACAGAGGATGAGATGGCTGGATGGCATCACCGACTTGATGGACATGAGTTTGAGTAAGCTCCGGGAGTTGGTGATGGACAGGGAAGCCTGGTGTGCTGTAGTCCATGGGGTCGCAGAGTTGGACATGACTGAATGACTGAACTGAACTGAATGCTTTTAACCCTCTTGAACACGGGCCGTACCTCAGGGGTCCACCACGGCCAGAGAAAGAGCACTATCACTATGGGAAGCCTTAGAGTGTGAGCATCTGTGTACCTTCTACTGCTGCTGCTACGTCGCTTCAGTCGTGTCCGACTCTGTGCGACCCCATAGACGGCAGCCCACCAGGCTCCCCCATCCCTGGGATTCTCTAGGCAAGAATACTGGAGTGGGTTGCCATTTCCTTCTCCAATGCATGAAAGTGAAAAGTCAAAGTGAAGTCGCTCAGTCGTGTCCGACCCTCAGCGAGCCCTTGGACTGCAGCCTACCAGGCTCCTCCATCTATGGGATTTTCCAGGCAAGAGTACTGGAGTGGGGTGCCATTGTACCTTCTAGGAACCCCACAAAAACAGCTCCCATGTGTGCTTGTTACTTTGCATCCCTCAGAAGCTTCAGAAGATTTGCCCAATGCAGTATTTTTGTACAAGAAAAGCTAAAGGCTTTCTAAACTGGCACCACTCTGGCAACAAAGCTGTGAAATATTGCCCTACCAAAAACAAGAGTTACGTTTCATTTTATGACTTCCTTTAATCAAAGTGAAACAAGTAATATGAACCGTGATTATAACGCAATCAACCAGAGTTCTTTTTATTCCTGTAATAAACCTATTTTGTCCAGTAATCAAAACCTCTTGAAGTCAAAGTTCACAGTTTTCTAATCGTCCATATTTCAGACTGAGGTGATGTTACTGTACCCACTAAGATGCAGGAATTGTGTGTTCGACCATTGCTAGGTGGATGGGAATAGCCCAAACTCTGCACAATTTCTATTTGTATAATAGTGGACTGATAGAGCCTCCTTAAGATCTGTCTGCTGGAAAATAATTTCACAAACAGAACGAGTTTAGATCTTTTAACTGACAAAATCTTACAAACTGTGTTGAATTTCTTTTACTTTTCTTTATATAGAGCAAGTTGAAATATCTGAAACACCTCCTTGTCCTCAGAGATTTTAGATTTGTATAAGATGGGTGCAAGCTTTGAAGGAAAATGACCGTAAAAATAATGCTCATGGCAGCAAACACACAGTGCATCCTTGGTGTTGGATTCTTAGCTCATGGCATGTCTTAACTCAGTTAGTCCTCATGCAGTCCTTAGAAGTAGGTACTGTTCCCATTTTACAGAAGAGAAAACTGAGGCACTGAGAGATTAAGGAACTTGTCATTTGCCCACAAGTGGTGGTCTAAGCCCACAGATTCTGTGTACTTTTAATTTAGCACTGAACCACCTCTAACCAGACCCAGGCACAAGTCTGTTGTTGTTCAATCACTCAGTCGTGTCCGACTCTTTGTGACCCCATGGACTGCAGCACGCCAGGCTTCCCTGTCCATCACCAATTCCCGGAGCTTACTCAAACTCATGTCCATCGAGTCAGTGATGCCATGCAACCGTCTCATCCTCTGTTGTCCCCTTCTCCTCCTGCCTTCAATCTTCCCAGGATCAGGGTCTTTTCAAATGAGTCAGTGGTTTGCATCAGGTGGCCAAAGTAGTGGAGCTTCAACTTTAGCATCACTCCTTCCAATGAATATTCAGGGTTGATTTCCTTCAGAATGGACTGGTTTGATCTCCTTGCAGTCCAAGGGACTCTCAAGAGTCTTCTCCAACACCATGGTTCAAAAGTATCAATTCTTCGGTGCTCAGCCTTCTTTATGGTCCAACTCTCACATCCATACATGACTACTGGAAAAACCGTAGCTTCGACTAGATGGACCTTTGTCGGCAAAATAATATCTCTGCTTTTTAGTGTGCTCTCTAGGTTTGTCAGAGCTTTTCTTCCAAGGAGCAGGCCTCTTTTAATTTCATGGCTTGCAGGTACAAATCTAGGCTCTGCTATTTGTGTATCTGAAACTGGGCCAGTCATTGAAAGTTCTAGCTTTTCCATCTGTAAAATGGGATTTCTTGGCCAAGTTGATCTGGGATTACTGATAATAAATGCTAAGTGTCCAACACAGTACCTGATACATACAGATAGAAAATAAATAAAGCTGTTGTTTTCCTATTTGGCAGTTCACTTAGTTACTGAGGGATTTCTCTCCTGCTACAGTGTTCTCTTGTGGAAGCAGAGAAAACTTGATCAATTTTTGGTTTGGTGTGTTAAAACGTATATAGTCTTTTAATTCATGGGTGTTTTTTAGGGATTTTGCAGGTACCTAGAAAAACAATTCAGTGACCTGAAGCAAAGAGGTGTTGTGATCAGCTTTGATGCTCGAGCCCATCCAGCAAGTGGAGGCAGCAGCAGAAGGTACGTAAAGATATTCATGTTCAGGAAACTATATTTTTGTCGTGTATTTTGTAGTTTTATTTGTAATCACCATTTCAATAGGTTGGCGTTAAATACATTTGTCAGCTATATTGCTTAACTATAAAAAAGATGGGTAGATTCTGTTTGTAACTTTTAAGAATTCTGGTTTTATGTTTGGGTTAAGAAAATGTAATTATTTAGACAATGTAGAACTTAATACCTATCTAAGGCAATTTTTTGTAAATGGCAGTATTATTTCTGGTTCCTCTTCCTTTTCTAAATCCAGCTTAGACATCTGAAAGTTCTTGGTTCACATAATGCTGAAGCCTAGCATGCAAGATTTTAAGCGTGACCTTAATAGCATGGGCGATGGGTGCAATTGTCCAGTGGTTAGCACATTCTTTCGTCTACCCTTTTTGGGAATTGGGATGAGAATTGAGCTTGTCCAATCCTGTGGTCACTGCTTGGTCTTCCAGATTTGCTGACATATTGAATGCAGCACCTTGATGGCATCATCCTTGAGGGTTTTGAATAGTTCTACTGGAATTCTGTTGCATACACTAGCTTTATTAACAGCAGTGCTTCGTAAGGCCCACTTGACTTTGCTCTCCAGAATGTCTGGCTCTGGGTGGCTGACCACACTATCATTGTCATCCAGTTCATCTGGATCTTTTCAATACGGTTCTTCCATGTATTTTTTCCTTCCCTTCTTGATCTCTTCAGCGTCTGCTGGGATCTCTACTGTTTGTCATTTATTGTGCCCATCCTTGGGCAAAATGTTCCCTTGATATCTCCAGTCTCAATGCCTTTGAACTATGGTGCTGGAGAAGACTCCTGAGAGTCCGTTGGACAGCAAGGAGATCAAATCAGTCAATCTTAAGGAAAATCAACCCTGAATACTTGTTGGAAGGAATGATGCCGAAGTTGAAACTCCAGTATTTTGGTCATCTGATGCAAACAGCTGACTTGTTGGAAAAGTCCCTGATTTTGGGAAAGATTGAAGGCAGAAGTAGAAGAGGGCGTCAGAGGATTTAGATGGCTGGATGCAATGGACATGAACTTGGGCAAAACTTCAGGAGATGGTGAGGGACAGAGAGGCCTGTCGTATGGCAGTCCATGGGGTCTCAAGGAGTCGGACACGACTGGGCAACTGAACAACAGCAGCATTATTTCTCTTCACTTTTTTTCCTTTTATGAAATTTTTTTCTTCTACTATTTATAAGCCTCATGAGCTTCTTCTCATTCTTAAATGCCCATTGCAAAGTGCATTGTTGTAACATTCCCAAACCAATGAGACTGTCTTTTGTGGCTATAGGCAGATGGTGATGGTGATGGTGGTGATGATGATGGTGATGGTGGTGATGATGATGATGGTAGCGGTGGTGGTAGTGGTGGTGATGGTGGTGTGGTGGTGGCGGCGATGCTAGAATCATTCAAGTGCTGAATGCGAGTTAGGCACCTAGGTATTTACTTATTTAGTCCTCACAAAACCTGTAATCTATGTACTTTTTGCTCTGAGATCATAAAGTGAGAGAAGGTACCACAATTTAAACATAAAGAGGCTGGCACCAGGGGTCAGCAAACTTTTTCCCTAAAGGGCAAATAGTCAGTATCTTACACACTGTAGGCGGCACAGTCTCTGTTACAACCACGCCGCTCTGCCATGTAGCATGAAAACAGCCATGAACAATTCATGACTGAGTAAAGTTTTGTAAAACTTTATTTACAGAATGCCTGGAGTTTGCCCATCACTGGTCATAATCATGTCATATGACCCTCTTTTTTGCTGTAACACTTCCTCTTGATAGCTTACATGAACAATGTCATTTCCTGAGGTTGCAAAAGTGACTTTTGTACCTTTTAGTGAATGCAGTATGTATCTAATTCAGGTTTTTATTTAAATTATTTTTGCTAAAATTTGTTGTTTTTTTACTTTCTCCTATATAGGGGCATTTTTTAAATTGTCAAAATCATTTTTGTATTACTCTTAATTCTAGGAATTTTAATGCCTGAGTTGTTAAAGATTTGCTGTTTTTGCCCTAGCCAGCTCCCAAAATAGTGTTCCATGCAGTTAGTGCTCAAGAAATATTTGAGAGAATGATCAAATACTTTGTTTAATCCTCTAATAGTGTAATATTGTTCATTGGAAGTAAATTGTATATTGTGATGAAATACTTTAAGCATGAAGAAAGACTTGCTGCCATGTTCTGTGTCCTGCCCTAAGCCAGATGCTGTGGAAATTGAGAAATATGTCAAAGTGTCAAAAACTTGTCATCTTTTAAGAGCTGAAAGGAGCCAAGATGTATATGTATCATATACAGACGTGTGTCCCACGTATATCTCACACTCACAGCAGTGTGCCGTGTGTTTTGTAGAGGACAACACTGAATCAAACACTAGTCTTCATGGCGTATCCTGGGCAGTGACAGCTGTAGAGACTTCTCCGTTCTGCCTGGTGCCATGCGACTTGGTACAGGGCCAGATAACTCTTCATTACAGGCACTGCCCTGTGCAGTGTGGGATGCTTCGCAGCATCCCTGGCCTCCATCCGCCAGCTGCCACTAGCACCATACCCCAGTGACAACCGAAATTGTCTCCAGATGACTCAGGTGTCCCGTGGGAGCAGCACCGCCCTTGGCTGAGACCCGCTGAGATGGAAGAGAGCTGAGAGACTTGGGTGCAGCCTGGCTTAGCTGCTGTGTGCCCGGTGGACATGGGACAAGTCATCTGGCCTTTCTCAACTTTACTCCCATTTCTCTTAAACAAAGGGGTGGAATGAAATGACTCCTTAGGTTCCTCCAGGCTTAATGTTCTCTGCCAGTAGAGTATAATTAAGGTTTTCATCGATCTGGCTGCTGTTCTCAGTCTAAAGAAACGATTGGGGGACTTCCCTGGTGGTCCACTGGCTAGACTCCATGCTCCCAATGCAGGGGGCCTGGGTTTGATCCCAGATCAGGGAACTAGATCCCACATGCCACAACTAAGAGCTTGCATGCCGCACCTAAAGATCTGGAGTGCTGCAACTGAGACCTGGGGCGGTCAAATAAATATAAAAAAATAAATGGTTGGACCTTCATTTTCTTCTCTGTTGTCACCTGCTCTCCTGACAGCTCTACTCTCCTTTTCTCCCCGGTCACTCTGTATTTCCAGATTTGCCCGACTTGCTGCAACCACGTTTATCAGCCAGGGGATTCCAGTGTACCTCTTTTCTGATATAACCCCGACCCCTTTTGTGGTAAGTGTTTGCTTTTATAATTTCCTGTCCCAGGATCAGGGGTGGAACATGGCCAGGTTTTACCATCTTTAGGGCTCTTGGGATTCAGTTGTTTGAAAGACAGAAGGGCTCCTTGCCTTTTATCAAGACTTACTTCTCCAGGAATGTTCCTCCCACACCCTAGTAATATTTCTCTGGTGTTCAACTTTTGATTCATCAGAATTTCTTTCTTTTTTTTAGTTCATTTTTTCTTTTGCTTGCATTCAGAAGATATTTTAGCTGGTTAGCAGAATGTCTTTTGTCTGTTTGTCTTTTTGCTTTTTAATTTGGTTTGTGTTCTTTTTCTCAGCTACCGCAATTAGGAAACTTCTGGGATCTAAATCTGAATTCACCTCAAACCATGTCTTACCATGAAATTTTTGACAAATTGGTGTACCAACTTTTTATATATGAGTGTTTCACTCTAAATCCTATTCATAGCCAGTACCAGAAGCATGCTTGGCATGTTTTAGTAAGATTTTTATCAAATTCCTATTGTAACAGAATCTAAAGAAAAGGATAACAGGCACTACGACAGCTGTTCCTTTTAAGTAGAATGAACTTTTAAGAGTAGGGCCAGATGCTCAAAATATATGTTTTTAGAAATTAAACCAAAAACATAATTTGAATGCACTTACTTCCATCAAGTAGAAATGAGAGTGTATAAATACAGAAGTAATCTCCACTAGCTTTGCGTTTACTGTCTCTAGTGCACTGACAGGTAAGTGCAGCTCCTCCTAGCTTGTAAATATCCCAGCAGATGCTCAGTGTCACATCCAGATGTGGCTCAAATTTTACTGTTTGATGGAAAAACTGCAATGTGTTCAGGCATCCTTGGTCTTCTGTACTATATTAATGTTGGTAGCTATTGTTTTTATATCAGACATGAATTAAATAAGTGTCTCATGATCACTGGCCCAAGTAGTGGAGTAATTCTCCCTTTTTCTTTGCTCCAGGACACCTGGGGAACATGAGATACCTCCTAGAGGGGCAAGTGACCACAGTGATTTTTGGTGGGAGGGTAGAGGGGGACAGACAGGTAGAATTTCAGGCTCCCTGTGTAGACTAAACCTCAGGTGTAGCCATAGGGGATCCTCTCCCCATCTGGGGAAGTAGTCTTATAAAGATGGGAGCTACGTAGAAATACAAGAGCGGGACAGTCAGCCCCGGAGTGGGAGATAAATGCAAGCTCTGAGAGCTCTCTCCACGTTGTTCACATTTTCCTCAACCTTTTATTTAAAAGCAAATCAGGGAAAGAAGAGCAGAGGATGCAGTTGGAGAGAATAAACTGAAGCCATAAGCTTCCTTCCTAAGCAGAAGGCTTAAAAGAATGTGCATTGGAGAGTCAGAGCATCATATTGTGTAAAGAATTTTCTACGTTCACCAAGGAGAAGATAGGATAAAAAGATACACAGGAAAATACTTGCCTTTCTTACTTAGGGTACACATCACAAAATTTTGAGCAGTGAGTTAGTTTTAAGGGTAATCAGAGTATACTCCTTGGATGTGGCACAAAAATATTGTATGACACATTATGATATTTATATATTACGTTTATTAAAGGGAAAATGGTACAAACAATGTATGATAGACCTTTTAAATATATCTAATATTTTGCTTCATATTGTTCTTGTTTCCTACTATATTACAGCCCTACACAGTATCACATTTGAAACTTTGTGCTGGAATCATGATAACTGCGTCTCACAATCCAAAGCAGGATAATGGTTATAAGGTATTTTTATTTTTCTCTCCATACTTATGTCCTTCCATCTGAAGTCTGTACCTTGGGAGCACAGGGAATGGATGAACTCTAAACCGTCTGGATATGTTCCCATGTTCTCCAGGTCTATTGGGATAATGGGGCTCAGATCATCTCTCCTCATGATAAAGGGATTTCACAGGCTATTGAAGAAAATCTAGAACCGTGGCCTCAAGCCTGGGACGATTCTGTACTCAATGGCAGTCTGCTCCTACATGACCCAAGCGCTTCCATCAATAAAGACTATTTTGAAGACCTTAAAAAATACTGTTTTCACAGGTAAATGGGTTGGAAACTCACCTCAAGTGAGTTAAATTAATGTGATTCAACCAAATTATGTTTTCATTACATTTTTGTCCTCAACCGGTATTCTATACTACATACACTGTTATTGCCTCTGACTTAAGAGGCTATAGATGAGGGGTTGGCAACTTTTCTTAGAAAGATAGTGAATACTTTTGGCTTTGTGAGCCACTGTGTTGCTCAACTACCCAACTCTGTGTTTGCAAGAAAGCAGCCATAGATAATATGGAAATGAATGAACAACAAACATAGCTGTGTTAAAAAAAAGTTTATAAAAATGGGTTTCAGGGGCATAGCTCAGTGGTAGATCCTTTGACTGTAGAAGCAGGTGGCTAGCCCACAGGCTGTGGTTTTCTGACCTCTGTTGTAGATTCATATATATGTATATGTGCATGTAAAGAAAGAAAGTGAAGTCACTCAGTCACGTCCAACTCTTTGCAACCCCATAGGCTACCCAGCTCCTCTGTCCATAGGATTTTGCAGGCAGGAGTACTGGAGTTGGTTTGCATTTCCTTCTCCAGGGGATATTCCCGACCTAGGGTTCGAACCTGGGTCACCTGAATTGCAGGCAGACACTTTACTGTCTGAGCCACCAGGAAAGCCGTGTGTGTGTGTGTGTGTGTGTGTGTGTGTGTGTGTATAATATATATACATATATCTATATATGTGTGTGTGTGTGCGTGTGTGTGTATAATATATATACATATATCTATATATGTGTGTGTGTGTGCATACTTTTATATATGTATGTAAAAAAAAAGCTTGTTGGAAGGTGTCAAATAGAAAATGTTGAGAAAAAGGAGAGTCCAATTAAATAAATTTATATTAAAAAAAGAAAATGTTGACTTTTTTTATCTTCCCAGAAATTTTCATTTCATATATAAACATATATACATGTAATATATTAGTATTTCCAAATCGTAACTAAGAATATAGAGTGCATGTGTCTTGTTCTATGCCTTTTCCCCTCTGGTTAATTTGTCATGGATACCTTTCTGTATTAGCTCCCATTAGTCCTGACCATTGTGTTTTAATGGCTACTGTACCAGTCTGTTTAACCCCGTGACACAGATGTGATGCTCATGGACAGGAAGCAGAGGAGCTGAGTGAAGGGTTGTCCTGCCCTAGTATGCTGAGGGTCCCATCACTCCTGATTGTCCCCTTAGGAAGGAACCACTGATGGTTAAGCAGCAGAACTTTAGGGTTGTCTCTAGTATTGT
>NW_011494882.1:2472242-2473249 GCF_000754665.1 Bison bison bison
CCACCCCACCTGAAGGGAGCTGCCATGCCATTGGTGTTACCATGTGCAAACATGGATCCCGCATACCAGTTATCTGATTTTTTTCTCCTAAGAGAAACTGGAAACCTAGATTTTTGTATATGAAATTCTCTAATTTTTAAACGTTGGGGACCATTTAAAAATGGTCTGTAATCCAAACAAAACTCATCTGTGCATGTTCCTTCTGTCCCTCTTACTGAACTTCATAAAGACTAAGGGTTTCTAGTTTTCTGCTATTCACCAAGTAGCGCCAGTCTGCAACTTTGAGCACGGTTCCTTGAGTATTGGTGTGTGTGTGTGTATAAGAGTGTTCAAAAAAATACACGGTAGATGGAATGTCCTGATGGCATCACCGACTTGATGGATGTGAGTTTGAGTAAACTCTGGGAGTTGGTGATGGACAGGGAGGCCTGGCGTGCTGCGATTCATGGGGTCGCAAAGAGTTGGACATGACTGAGCGACTGAACTGAACTGAACTGATGGTCCTAGTGGTGGTTAGAACTGTGCGCTTTCACTATGGAGGGCAGGGCTTTGGTTCTTGGTTGGGGAACTAAGATCCCACAAGATATGCGGGGCACAAAAAAAAAGATACAGTGCAGGCATCAGAATTATATATGCATTTATAAAGTTAATAATGATTAAAAAATTGCTCTTAGAAATGTTATACTAGCTGAAGTTCTCACCAACAGAATATGATAACAGTATATGATCCACACACATTCTTACCTACACTGAGTATTATGAAATGTCTCCTCTCTCCCAGTTTGCTACATGAAAGCAATACCTAACTTTATTTACATTTTTAATTATGAATATTTTTATCTTTATTTAACCTATATTTTTCTAAGTATTTGTTCTTTTTTTGCATTTGTGAAACCTCTTTGCTTGTACAGAAAAACTAGTCTTTGTTTATTTCAAATATTGTTTTCCCATCTGTTGTTACCTTTGGATTTTTTCATTGAAACTTTTAATTGCCTACTTCTGGGTTT
>NW_011494882.1:2473349-2477040 GCF_000754665.1 Bison bison bison
ACTTAAAAAGATTTCACTATACCAAGACTATTTTTTAAAAAGCACAACTCTTGTTTTACTTTAAAGCTTTCATGTTTACATTTTGCAGTGTTTTGTTTTTGGCCATGCCACATGACATGTGAGATTTTAGTTCCCGAGCCAGGAATCAAATCTGTGTCCCCTGCAGTGGAAGCACAGAGTCCTAACCACTGTATTCCAGGGAAGTCCACATTTTGCAATGTTTAAATCTTTTGAATTCTTAGTTATTTTTAATTTTGTATGAGGCATAAAGTAGGAAAGCAGATTAAATTCTTTCTAAAAAGTGCAGTTGTACTAACATATTAAACTGAAGAATCTATTTTTCTTTGACTAATTGGAAATACCACCTTTAATCAGACAATTTCTAACAGGATTTAAGTGCTATTATCTATCAGATAACTGCTATATTCCCTTCCTTTGTACTAATTAATTCATCTCATTTTAATCATCACAGTAATGCTGAGGGTAGGTTCTGATATATTGCCATTTTATAGATGAGAAAACTGTAACTCAGAGAGGTCACAGAAAATAAGCAACAGTCACACAGCTTAGCAGTGGCAGAGCTCTAGGGACTTTCCTAGGGGTCCAGTGGCTAAGACTTCACGCTCCCAATGCAGGGGGCCCAGGTTTGATCTCTGGTCAGGGAACTAGATCCCACATGCCACAACTAAAGATCTCACGTGCTGCGACAAAGATCGAAGATCCTGTGTGTTACAACTAAAACCCAGGGCAGCCAAATAAAAGTAGCAGATCTCCAGGATTTAAATTTAGAATCTGTCTCCAAATCATGTTAACCACTAAGCCTTACTGCTTCTCACGTATTTCCCAATTCAAATTGGATCAACTTCTGAATTCTATCTTTTCCAGATTTGTTCTCACTAATCTTGCATATTTATTTTTCTAGATGTATCTGTTTTCAAAGATATGTTTGTTTTAAACTACCGTTGTCTTAAGGAAGACCTTGTTCATTTACTCATTGCCAAAAGAAGTGCACACTACCTTAGAACCTAGCAGTCAGATAGCTGGAATTTTTTAACACTTTGTATTTACATTTTCTATAACTTCTGCTGTTAATTTTGATGTTATTTTTATTCTACATTAAGTCCCTCAATCAGAGCACTTTGCTAAATAGGATTGTTACTTGACAAAGAAAATGTTTTATTAGTTATACATCTGTATATGGGAAGTTCCATCACATTGTGTTCAAAGGGACATTTTGAAAATCATATGTGAAGATTGTAGAGAATAGTTGAAGCCCTGGAGCTGGCACTGCTGTGGGTAGGTACTGCCATGGGCCAGCTGGGAGTCCTTCTTGGAACCCGCTGTAGGTGTGAAAGTTGTAGCATGAAACAAAATCCAAAAGTAATCGGATTTGCAGGAAGCAACTACAGAGTGAAATTTAAAACAATGTGTTGTGGGAGCGTGTATGTTTGGAAGAGAGTGAAAAAGCTTTCTTTCTTTTTTTTTTAATAGAATTTTGAAAGACACTCAGTTGTCTTATACATTCTTATTATTTTGAAATCTTATGTTCTTAGGTATCTGGTTCCTTGATATTTTGCAAACCTTTCGTTTTGAGAGCCATGCTTGTGTTTCTTCTCATTCTCCACGTGTCTGTTTCTAGGGCTGTGAACAAGGAGACCAAGGTGAAGTTCGTGCATACCTCTGTCCATGGTGTGGGTCACAGCTTCGTGCAGTCGGCTTTCAAGGCATTCGACTTTGTTCCTCCCGAGGCTGTTCCCGAACAGAAGGACCCTGATCCTGAGTTCCCAACAGTGAAATACCCGAATCCCGAAGAGGGTAAAGGTGTCTTGGTAACTTGACTTTTTTTAATTATAAAATTTATCTTGAATATAATTCAAAACTATTACTTTGGAGTAAAATAAGTTTTTTGTGTGTTTTCATTGTGCCAAACAAAAATTAATTTCATCACTGGAAATTTAATTTATTAGTTATCCATTTCTTAAAAGAACTTTCAAATCAGATGTGTTAAGCATCAGGATGTGAAAGCTGAAATTGCTCGCAAATTTAAAATGATGCTTTACATTCAATTTAATTAATTTAGTTTCATTTAGTTTACTGTGCTTCTTAATGCCAAAAAGAAACAATAATAGAATGGAGGTTTGTCACACAATTTTTATCACTCAGTTGACATTTTTTTGATATGAAAAAGTTGCTATTTAAATTATGGTTCCTTTAAGCTTTTTATTTTATTTATTTTTAGTATTTATTTACTTGGCTGCCCCAGATCTTAGTTGCAACATGTGGGATCTAGTTCCCTGACCAGTGATTGAACCAGGCCCCCTGCACTGGGGGCACAGAGTCTTAGCTGCTGGACCATCAAAGAAGCCCCCACTTAAACTTTTTAAAGGTTAGGGTAACAGTTATACTCAGAGAGTCAATTTTGGTTTGTCTGTGAGGTTGATCACAGGGCCAGGCTTGGAAATAACCAGGCCAGCCACAAACACCGTCAGGTGTTGGGCGAGTCCCACTGGTACACGTGGGTCGTGCGTTGATGCTCTCGTTATCTGACCTCTGACTTAGGAAGTAGTATGTGACCAACCAAGACCAGTTCCAGAAATAGGATTCAGTCTTGGTTTGGGAAAAGACCTCTTTTAGTTCTTAAAGAACTGAATATTTTTAAAGACTGTAGTGTGCTCAGTTCTTGGTTGGAGTGATCTTTTTCTCTTCTTTTTCTCTTTTTTTCAGACTTTGTCTTTTGCTTTGGCTGACAAAATCAAGGCCAAAATCATTTTAGCAAATGACCCAGATGCTGATAGACTTGCTGTGGCAGAAAAGCAAGACAGGTACAATAAATTGTGATTACCTGCATAACGTGTGATATAGTGTCAGTCAGATGTTTCTGGAGAGACCGGATGTATTTGGAAATGTTTCCCAGTTATCTTGCAAATGATCATCTCACTGAACCTCTGTCAGATCCTCTGACGTAGAGGAAGTACCAGTCCAGGGGCCACAGGTCCTGCAAGCACAATGTAGGGTCAGCCAGCCAGTGTGTATTTGGTATTGAACTTACTTGTTACCACCCCCTTTTATCGTTAATTAGTGATTCAGTACCTAATGAGGGCAAAGTACTTTGGTGCTGGCTTTAAAGGTCAGCACTTGGCAAGGTTTGGTGAGGAGCCAGACCTTCAATGCCACGTTGAATCCCAAAGAAAGGCAATGCCAAAGAATGCTCAAACTACCTCACAAGTGCACTCATCTCACACGCTAGTAAAGTAATGCTTAAAATTCTCCAAGCCAGGCTTCAGCAATATGTGAACCGTGAACTTCCAGATGTTCAAGCTGGTTTTAGAAAAGGCAGAGGAACCAGAGATCAAATTGCCAACATCTGCTGAATCATTGAAAAAGCAAGAGAGTTCCAGAAAAACATCTATTTCTGCTTTCTTGACTATGCCAAAGCCTTTGACTGTGTGGATCACAATAAACTGTGGAAAATTCTGAAAGAGATGGGAATACCAGACCACCTCACCTGCCCCTTGAGAAACCTGTATGCAGGTCAGGAAGCAACAGTTAGAACTGGACATGGAACAACAGACTGGTTCCAAATAGGAAAAGGAGTATGTCAAGGCTGTATATTGTCACCCTGCTTATTTAACTTATATGCAGAGTACATCATGAGAAACACTGGGCTGGAGGAAGCACAAGCTGGAATCAA
>NW_011494882.1:2477140-2477460 GCF_000754665.1 Bison bison bison
CATTCAGAAAACTAAGATCATGGCATCCGGTCCCATCACTTCATGGCAAATAGATGGGGAAACAGTGGAAACAGTGTCAGACTTTATTTTTCTGGGCTCCAAAATCACTGCAGATGGTGTTGCAGCCATGAAATTAAAAGATGTTTACTCCTTGGAAGGAAAGTTATGACCAACCTAGATAGCATGTTAAAAAGCAGACATTACTTTGCCAACAAAGGTCCATCTAGTTTAAGGCTATGGTTTTTGCAGTGGTCATGTATGGATGTGAGAGTTGGACTATAAAGAAAGCTGAGTGCCGAAGAATTGATACTTTTGAACTG
>NW_011494882.1:2477560-2482853 GCF_000754665.1 Bison bison bison
ATTGATACTTTTGAACTGTGGTGTTGGAGAAGACTCTTGAGAGTCCCTTGGACTGCAAGGAGATCAGTCCTGGGTGTTCATTGGAAGAACTGATGTTGAAGCTGAAACTCCAATACTTTGGCCACCTGATGTGAAGAGCTGACTCATTTGAAAAGACCCTGATGCTGGGAAAGATTGAGGACAGGAGGACAAGGGGACAACAGAGGATGAGACGGTTGAATGGCATCACTGACTCAATGGACATGGGTTTGGGTGAACTCCGGGAGTTGGTGATGGACAGGGAGGCTTGGTGTGCTGTGTTTCATGGGGTCGCCAAGAGTCAGACATAACTGGGCGACTAAACTGACTGACTGAACTGAGACCAGAGAGCATGCCTGTGGGGTGCTGCAATGCTTGAGATAAGTGTGACTGTAGAGTTTGTACAGAGCAGTGATGGATTAGGAGGAAAGTTGAAAAGTACACAGCCTCCATGTAGTTTTGCAGGTCAAACAGCATGTGTAATGTTTGGGGGACAGTTTAGTGCTGCCAAAGGGTTAGGACTTTCAGTTATGACAAAACAGGTTCAATTCTGTTGTCAGTGTTTAGAAATTTAAGCTGAGGTGCTACATGATCACATGTGAGGTATGCTTGTAACCACCTTGACTTCACAAAGGGACCGTTGCAGGCCTGTTCTCTGGTGTCCAGACTGTGAGTACTGTGCTGAATCTTAAGGAATGGTAAGCTCTCTCTCAGAATCTGCAGTGCTGGGCAAAAAATGGAAATATATAAGCTATTGTACTTGGGGAGCATCTTGCCAGCATGTATCTGTTATGTTTAAAACCAAAGCCTTTGCTGAAGACTGAGATAAAAGCATTTCTGTGTCATCATTGACATACTTAAAAATTTTCAATGATAGGATGTTTGTCTAGGCAAACTGGCTGAGACACGGTAGCTGCTCAGATGTTTGTGCAGTGGTAGCCACACTTCTGTTATGTAAACAAGAATAATGAGAACAACAAAAACAAGAAAGAATAGTGAGAACAGTCCTGCAGAGGCCCCTTGGAGCCTTGTTTGGCTTAATTGTTCTGTCCATATTTGTCACTTACAATTAAGCACTCTCTTAAGATTATTGTCATGCATAGGTGGTTTTTTCTTTCAGTGGCAAATGGAAAGTGTTTTCAGGCAATGAGTTGGGGGCCCTCCTGGGCTGGTGGCTCTTTACTTCTTGGAAAGAAAAGAACCAAGATCACAGCGCCCTCCAAAACTTATACATGTTGTCCAGCACCGTCTCTTCCAAAATCCTGCGAGCCATCGCCTTGAAGGAGGGCTTTCACTTTGAGGTATAGTGTTTGGGAGAGTTGCCCCTTTCCCTTTCTTTTGCTCTGGAGAAAGTCTAAGGCATTTCTTTCTCTCTTGGATTATCCTTTTAGGAAACATTAACTGGCTTTAAGTGGATGGGAAATCGAGCCAAACAGCTGATAGACCAGGGGAAAAATGTCCTATTTGCATTTGAAGAAGCTATTGGTAAGAGTTGAGCACCATAATCACATGATCAGTTAATTTATAGAATGCAAATAAACGGGCAAAGATTTGGATTTGGGTTCAAAGAATAACAATGAAACAGAAGCATGCAGTTTGCTTTTCTTCTGTGACCCTCTGCAAATGCTGAACTGTCAAATCCCAGAGTTTGTATTACAGATTTTTCTTTTAGCTGAAAAGAATATCTCACAAATAATCAAGCCATTCGTGTAAGGAAGTGAATCCTCTCCCCTGATGACTGTGAATAGTTGTGTTTTGTACTTGGCTGTAGTAGCTTAAGAAAATCCTCCTACTTGGGGAGCTGTGGTATTTCCTTACTGTGGTATTGGTATCAGGGCACATATAGTTCATTGCCCGTCAGAGAGTGCCCTGCAGAGATATGTCCAGAAGAAAGGAGAAGCCACAGTTGTAGGACTTCCATCAGAGTGAGTATCACCTGAAAGAACCAGCCAGGATGATGGGAAAACACTTGTCTTAAATAATCACTATAAATGAGCGAAAAAGAGAGCCAGCAATAGAAACGTGAAATGCAAATGTTTGTGCTGGGGATATTTTAGCTGTTTATTTAGTAAAAGTTACTATGTGTGTGCTAAGTTGCTTCAGTCGTGTCCAACTCTTTGCAACCATATGGACCATAGCCTACCAGGCTCCTCTATCCATGGGATCCTCTAGGCAAGAATACTGGAGTGGGTTGTCATGCCCTCCTCCAGGGGATCTTCCTGACCCAGGGATTGAACCCTCATCTCTTATGTCTCCTGCATTAGCAGGTGATTTTTTTTTACCACTAGTGCTACCTGGGAAGCCCAGAAATTTGTTTATCAAATATTTTTTGCTTATCAATTACATATGGACCCTGAAGGAAATGGATGAACTGATGTTAGCCTACAGTAGTTTATATAGGTGAGGTTAGTAACCACACAAAAGAGTAGAGGCTCACTGTCAAGGTGAATCAGGTACTGGCAAAAACTATGGGAATTCAGAGAAGACAGAATAAGCATCGACTCGAGCAATTAGAAACAATTTTGTGTGAGCTGAAGGGCTAGACCTGGAAAATGAGGACATTTTGTCTAGAAGGGAGACTCTCCTTACAGTTTATTCAACAAATACTTCCTCTTTTTGTTCCTTTTTTTTTTTTTTTAATTAAAGCATAGTTGAGGGCTTCCCTGCTTATTTAACTTATATTCAGAGTACATCATGAGAAATGCTGGGCTGGATGAAGCACAAGCTGGAATCAAGATTGCAGGGAGAACTATCAATAACCTCAGATAAGCACATGCCACCACACTTATAGCAGAAAGCAAAGAAGAACTAAAGAGCCTCTTGATGAAAGTGAAAGAGGAGAGTGAAAAAGTTGGCTTAAAGTTCAACATTCAGAAAACTAAGATCATGGCATCTGGTCCCATCACTTCATGGCAAATAGATGGGGAAACAGTGGAAACAGTGTCAGACTTTATTTTTGGGGGCTCCAAAACCACTGCAGATGGTGATTGCAGTCATGAAATTAAAAGGTACTTACTCCTTGGAAGAAAAGTTGTGACCAACCTAGATAGCATGTTAAAAAGCAGAGACATTACTTTGCCAACAAAGGTCCATCTAGTCAAAGCTGTGGTTTTTCCAGTAGTCATGTATGGATGTGAGAGTTGGACTATGAAGAAATCTGAGTGCTGAAGAATTGATGCTTTTGAACTGTGGTGTTGGAGAAGACTCTTGAGAGTCCCTTGGACTGCAAGGAGATCCAACCTGTCCATCCTAGAGGAAATCAGTCTTGAATATTCATTAGAAGGATTGATGCTGAAGCTGAAACTTCAATAGTTAGGCCACCTGATGTGAAGAACTGACTCATTTGAAAAGACCCTGATGCTGGGAAGATTGAAGGCAGGAGAATGGGATGACAGAGGATGAGATGGTTGGATGGCATCACCAACTCAATGGACATGAGTTTGAGTAAGCTCCTGGAGTTGGTGATGGACAGGGAAGCCTGGCGTACTGCAGTCCATGGAGTCACAAAGAGTTGGACACGACTGAGCGACTGAACTGAACTGACCTGAGGGCTTCCCAGGTGGCACTAGTGGTAAAGAACCTGCCTGCCAGTGCAGGAGACCTAAGAGATGAGGGCTTGATCCCTGGGCTGATCTATTCTGGAGGGCATGGAGGGCATGGATCCCTGGAGGGCATGGCAACCCATTCTAGTATTCTTTCCTGGAGAATCCCATGGACAGATAAGCCTTGCAGAATACAGTCCATGCGGTTGCGAAGAGTTGGACACAACTGAGCATCTGAGCACATCCATATTATATTAGTTTCAGGTTTACAACATAGTGATTCAATACTTTTATAGACTGTACTTCATTTATAGTTATTATAAAATATTGGCTAGACTCCTTGTGTTGTACAATGCATCCTTATATATCATTTATTTTATACATAGTAGTTTGTACTCAACAAATACTTCGTGAAGACCCGCTAGGCACTGGGCTAGATTCTTAAATACAATGGTGGTGAATGAGAACCATTTATATCCTTGACAACCTCTCATGCAATAGGCAGGATGCATATAGATGTGTGTATCCTAAGTGTGTAAAAGGACCCAATCCTCAGGATATGTGTATGACTCGTGTTTCTGCAGGATATATGTGCTGCCCTTTCGTGCTGGACAAAGATGGAGTCAGCGCTGCCGTCATAACTGCAGAGTTGGCCAGCTTTCTAGCAACCAAGAATTTGTCTTTGTCTCAGCAGCTAAAAGCCATCTATGTTGAGTAAGTTTCTATTGACTATTTAATTGAAGTAATTTTTTTTTATCAGTTCAGGTATACAACACAGTGATTCAGTGTATGTCTATATTGTGAAATGATCACAGTGGATACAATTAACATGCATCCCCACACAGGAATATTTTTTAATGTTTTACTCTCTTCTTGTGCACCCGATACTCATATTCTTTCTGATGCTCTTGCTTTAGTTATGAATTCTATTTTGTATGAAAACTAAATAAGAGATCACCTTTTCCTTTTGCTACTTAAGCAGTTAATAGTAATTACCATTCGTGATGACGTTAATCCTTAATAAATGAGAACGTTAGTTGCAGAAATGGCTAAGGGAAGAATGTGATTTTTTAAATGTCCAGTGTTGAAAAAGACTAAATGTGTTCATTAAACATCTATTTAGTCTTTGTAGCAATTACTTATTTCTGCCTTTCTAGGGCAAAAGCAACCAGACACAAGGTAATGGGCATGATGTGGCTGTATTCCAATGATAAAACTTTTACTTACAAACAGAGACTGAGGGCCACACAGCAGGGCAGTGATTCTTGGTGTAGATTGTTGGACCTCTTTATTTAATGCTGAATTACTCCTTTGAAATTAGTCGTGGTTGTTTGTTTTAGAATATACTGTTTGATAGATACATGTTCAGTGTACACTGTGCCCAATTATTTGTCCCTCATTTGCATGTAACCATGTTTGTATTGATAGGTATGGCTACCATATCACCAGAGCTTCGTATTTTATCTGCCATGATCAAGAAACTATTAAACAATTATTTGAAAACCTTAGAAACTATGATGGGAAGAGTAATTATCCAAAAACTTGTGGCAGATTTGAGATTTCTCACATTAGGGACCTTACAACTGGCTATGATGATAACGAACCTGATAAAAAAGCTGTAAGTAATGTTTTTTATCAGTTAAAGTCTTCTCGATTTACTTTTTCACTGTGCTTTGAATAGTTCAACCTATTTAATCATATAATTAATTGAAGCTGATTTTAGGCATTATTAT
>NW_011494882.1:2482953-2496348 GCF_000754665.1 Bison bison bison
AGATAATTTTAAAACATGAGCTAAAACTACAGGGATTCTCACTAGTCATCTCAGCCCATGCCATCTTTTAACACAGCAGGAAATCGATACAGTCGGCTCTCGGTATCTTAGGGTTTCACATCATAAACACCGAGGGTCAACTTACTACACTAGTGTATATAATGGACTCAAGCATCTGTGGATTTTGGTATCTGCAGGGGCTCCTGGCACCCTCCATGGGTGCCGAGGGATGACTACACTCAGAAGTGTAAGACCTGCCTGTGGTTAGAAGCTAATTGGTGATGGTCTGGGTAGAATCTGGGTCTTCTGATTGCAAATCTGCCTTTTCCTCTCTTTCAGCAGCTGAACTTGAAAAAACACCAGAATCACCTAGGGGCCAGGTTAAAACACTGAGCGCTGCAGCCCACCCCTTGTCTGCCTTTCTAATAAGTGCCCTGCTGATGCTGATGTTACTCGTCCAGCCTTGAGAACTACTGTTAGCTTCCTCCTTAGTTTTACCCTATTCTCTGACTATATGGGAGTTGTTGGGGCTTCCCTGGTGGCTCAAATGGTAAAGAATCTACCTGCAGAGTAGGATACCCAGGTTCAATCCCTGGGTCGGGAAGATCCCCTGGAGAAAGGAATGGCTACCCACTCCAGTATACTTGCTTGGAGAATTCCATGGACAGAGGAATGTGGCAGGCTATAGTTCATGGGGTTGCACAGAGTTGCACATGACTGAGCAACTAACACTAATTCATTCATTCATATGGGAGTTGTTAGCTATAGCACATGAGTTCAAATTCTTCCTACCATGTGGATCCCCAACTGGAGTCAAAAGAAGGCACAAATATGGCAGAAGATAGTATTGCTAACTATGGCAAGTGGGTAGGGGAAGAAGAGTAAGAATATCCCTATGAGATGCTGGACATTTGCTTTAATATTCTCCTTTTTATATTTTTTAATTTACATCTGCACACAATATGTTTTTAAAAGGCAAATAGTATTAAAGGGTTATGAAGAAACTTGGCAGTTCTACCTCCTACCATTTCATTGCCATGTGTCAAGAAAACCACCTTCCCTCTCAGTTGTTTCTCTGGTATTTACCACCAGATTTCTAAATAACATGCTCATGTGGTGATGCTTTGACTTATCAGTGTTAGGCTTTATTAATTTTCTATGATGGAGATTGGAGGAGGAAATGGCAACCCCACTCCAGTATTCTTGCCTGGAAAATCGCATGGACAGAAGAGCCTGGCAAGCTATACTCCATAGGGTCGCAAAGAGTCAGACACTACTAAAGCGACCTAACGTAACAACATGATGGAAATAGGGATTTGGTTCTTAGAGTTGCGACATTCACAACTCTTCTCCCCTGTGCCTGCAGTACATTTGTTTGTACCACAGGTTTTGGCAACATCAGATTCCAAGCTTGTATTATGAGGACTAGTAGCTATTGTTTTCTGCTTAGCTGAGTAGTGTACTTTGCTTAGGTTCCCCTTACATTGTATAAAGAATTATTTTTTCTGTAATTAATAGCTGCTTTGTTCTTTCATCTGCATGGATTTCTATGTATTCCTCACCAGTTCTTTCCACATCCTTCAAACAGCTTTCAGTAGGGTTTTCTACCTAGTCCAGTGATTCCGTGCTTCTGTTGGCTCCATCTTGTTTCCAATGGCCTCCCTCCTGGCCCCTTTCTCTGGGGAGGGCCCACTGCTCTCTGGGTTGAATGCCCAGCTGTCATCCTGGGGATGCTCTTCACTACTCTCTGGGGTTATATCCCTTGCTCCTGGACCCCTTTTTATAATTAGCTTCCTAAATCACATTTTCTAGTATCTTCCTAAGAAGAAGTGAATAGAGGTAAATTTTTAGAGGTGTTTAGGTCTGAAAATGTCTTGCTCTACCCGCACACTTTGTTGACTCACAGATTTGAAAGCATTGCTCCATGTTTGTTAAGCTCTGGAGCATCCATCATTCATTTATTCAGGAAATAGCTGGGACCTGCTGTGTGCTGCATCCAGGGATAAGGATGCTGTACTCATTCAGTCCTTTCTATGCAATTGTTTTTTCCTCTGTGGAAAGTATTAGGAACATTCCACTAAACCTTGGGTTCAGAATTTCAGTGATAAGCTTTTAGTATGGGCCTCCTTTCTTTCATTTTTCTGGACACTTGGTTGGTCTTTGTTGGCCTATGGAGTCATTTTTTTCCGTCCTGAGAAACTCTTGAATTTTTTCAAAGAAGGGGGCTGGATGGTTGTTTTCCAAATAACCTTTTCCCTCAAATTTTCTGTTCTCCCCTTCTTGACAAGTTCTTCTTGACAAGTTCTTAGATGCTGACCCTCCTGGAGTGATGTTCTTACTTTCAAAGTTTCTGTCTTCCCGTTGTCCATCTGTGTCTTCCTTTCCTACTTTTGGGGAGATTACCTCAACATTAAATGTCTGCTTCTTTGAACATTTCAGCTCTTTTTCCTCTATTAAAAGTAATATCTTGTTTCATGTATATCATATCTCTATTAAGGATATTAATTACAGCTTTTTTTTAATGTAGATCTTTCTTCCTATGAATTGTCTTTATTTCCTTCAAGGTCTTCTGGAGACGCCTCGCTGTCACCCTAGTCTCCTGCCTAAGGGTAATAAGCTGGGATGCTGAGTCCCTGGAAGTGGAGGAGAGGTCCATGGGACCTGGGAGGAGGGGTGCTAGTGTCCAGTGTGGGGACTCTGAATTACTTTCAGTTTTCTCCATGCCCTGCCTTCCATGATGCCCAGTGTCCCCAACTTCTAAGCTCTTCTGTTTCAGTTATACCAGAGATTTAAGGCGTCTCCTGATGAGGTGGTTTGTTGACCACATGGGCAGAAGTTGAGGATCTGGGAGGATCGAATAGCTCCTTTCAGATGCTGCCTTTGTCTGCCTTTGCCTCACGCCTGCCCTTTGCAGTACCTGGTGCCCTGGTTAGTGAGCTCTGCCAGGGTTCTGCAGAGCATCCTGACTCAGTTCTCGTCTGCCTGTTGTAGGCGCCCCCTGCTCATTGTCCTGTGTTCCAGCAGGCTCCTTCCGCCCCTTCATCTGGTTTCTGACTGCCATGATTGTTTGGCAGACCCCTCAACAGCTGCTGCTGCTTTGCCCTTGCGTGCTTTTTTATTTTAATACTTTGGTCACTTTAGTAGAGTTTAAAGAGCAGTCAGCCATGATACATATACCAGAAGCTTTTGAAAGTGAAATAAGCCTATTTCATTGTTTTGTGGGGTTTTGTAATGCATTATTAATCGGTTTAAAACAATTTATTGTGAAAGGGTGTGTTTCGATTTTAGAAAAACTTTTAGTAGCTTTAATAAAACTACAGAGGTAAAAAGTAGTATACAAAGTTACTTTATTTTCACAAATTGCCTTATTATTATTTATTTCATTTATACCGAGTACATTTTCTAACTTCCTCAAATGTGTTCTTTTTTTTGCATTTACTTTCTTGCTTATTTGAGGAAAAATATTAGTTAGGTAAAAAACAACTTACATTGCTACTTACTAATAAATTTATAACATGAAAATTAATTCCTAGATTCTCCCGACTAGTAAAAGCAGCCAAATGATCACCTTTAGCTTTGCTAATGGAGGCGTGGCCACCATGCGGACCAGTGGGACAGAGCCCAAAATCAAGTACTATTTGGAACTGTGCGCCCCACCTGGAAATAGGTATGGATGGCAGCAGCTGTAGTTTTTATTCCTTAAACTTCCTAAATTCTCTGCAGACACTAAGTAAAATAGCTCATCTGTCCAGTATGTAGTTTAAGTAAGAATGTTGTTTCAGAACCTGCAGCAGTATTGTGATTTTAACAGCTGTTTGAAGTGTTGAGAAACAGGAGTGCTTACTTCCTACTTATTTCCTTCTAAAATTTCCCTGTATGGGAAACTTCCTAATTTCAGTAATATCAATAAAATTTCCTTTTTCTAGTACTTTTTATTTGAGGCTGGCACCAGTGACTTTTTCTCCATGTCCCTGGTACAAATGAATTAAAATCCATTAATGAATTAGTGGATTAAATTAATGAAATTAATGAAATCCATCCAATCAATTACAAATCCATTCAACAAATATCTTTGAGCATCCATCGTGTGTAAGTCATGCTGGGTTTGGGGGAAGATAAAGAGTCACAGCAGAAAGTGTCCTCACTGCCAAAGAGCTGACAGTCTAGTAGCTTCAAGGTCATGTTTTGTGACTTTGTAAAAGTTTGGACTATAAAGAAAGCTGAGTGCCAAAGAATTGATGCCTTTGAACTGTGGTGTTGGAAAAGACTCTTGAGAGTCCCTTGGACTGCAAGGAGATCAAACCAGTCAATCCTAAAGGAAATCAGTCCTGAATATTCATTGGAAGGACTGATGCTGAAGCTGAAACTTCAATACTTTGGCTACCTGCTGCGAAGAACTGACTAAGTGAAAAAGATCCTGATGCTGGGAAAAATTGAAGGCAGGAGGAGAAGGGGTTGACAGAGGATGAGGTGGTTGGATGGCATCACTGACTCGACAGACATGAGTTTGAGTAAGCTCTGGGAATTGGTGATGGACAGGGAAGCCTGGCGTGCTGCAGTCCATGGGGTCGCAAAGATTGGACACGACTGAGCGACTGAACTGAAAGGGTTTGAGTCACTCAGTTTCCAACACCTGTAACATTTGGAACTGTATCAGCCATGGTACATGTAGCTAGCACATGTAAATGTAATAGTACACATTTAACAGTTGCTTAGCTTTCACTTCTCTATTCAGAATACAGTTCAAAATCAGGAACTTTTTTTTTTAAGTGAGTTAAGTCAGTGCTATCCAACAGAAATAAAATATGAGCCACATATGCAATTTGAAATTTCAGTTCAGTTCCTCATTTGCACCAGCCACATTGCAAGTGCACCATAGCCACGTGTTACTAGTGGCTGCTGTAGTGGACAGCATAAGTCTGTCTAGGTGGTAATGGCACATACACCCCAGAGCATTGATCAGAGGGTTTTTCTGGCTTGTGAACCAAATTTTCATTATGTGGAAATAAGAGCAAAGGAAATTTTCTGAGCATCCTAAATTAGCCAGCCAATAACAGATTAAATGTAGCAGGTTAGAGGGGCTGGGGAAGATGTGTTGCAGTTAGACTTTCCTTAATCAGGGAGAAGTGAGTGCCAGCAGCAAAGCAAGAAATAGTAAAACAAAACTATAAACCTTGAGTACAAGAACTCAGAATATTCACCTGTCGGGGAGTTTATCATAAAGGAAATAGCAAGCTACATCCAAATGAGCCCTGAATCTTCTGAATAATTCTCATTCTCTTTCTTACTTAGTGTTTCCATATTTCTGTGACTCACTGTTTTGAAAACAAATGAACATTAAGTCCAATTTAAAGATCTATATTCAGGGAATTTCCCTGGCGATCCTGTAGTTAAAACTGCACTTCTGCTGCAGGAGGTTCAAGTTTGATCCCTGGTTGGGTAGCTAAGATCCCACATGCCATGCAGCATGGACAAAAAATTTAAAAAACAAAAAGATCTATTTTCTCTATATATTTATCTTTTCCTTTTCATTATCCTGTGAAAATATATGTAATGTTTTTTTAAAAAAAACTTTCTTTTATAAATAACAATACAACTTACTACTCAAGGGTCTATAGTATTTACATTTTTCACATGGCTTATTGAGTGGACTTAAATTCAAATATTAGTTTCTAAATTGCTGAAGATACTTGGAAACTTTGCCGTTTTATTATCGTCATTGAGAAATGTCTAATTATAAGTCTGTTTTATCTATTATCAACCCTCCAGTTATTTGCACATAAATGAGTATTTTCCACATGCTTAAAATCTTGATTTCGATAAAGAGATCTAGTTCCCTAGATTTTTGTTTATACTTTAATTGTGACCTTTTTGTTCCCAGAGTAAAATTAAAAAGATAAACAGGGGATCTGAGTTCTTGGTGAGTGACCAGCAGGCCCACTAGGAGGCTCCCCATCTCTTCTATCCTGGGAAGGTCTTACACACAAGGCTTCAGCCAAGCTCCCAATAGTTTGAAGACAGACAGGATCAGAAAACTGGGACGTTAGTCCATAGATATGATGTCTGGACTCAAGCAAGGCATCAACATACCTATCACAACAGCCATAAACCCATGGCTAAGGTTTCCTTATTTTCTGATAATGCTAAATATTATTAATATATTTTATATCATGAATTCTATTCATTTGTAGAATTCCACAACCCACTAACTCTTTAGAATTGAAAATCTTTTTTCAAATATAAGTACTACTTTTAAAATTTTTTGTTGGGGTTGATGTCTTTGGTTTTTTTTATTATTACTATTGGTTTTTTTGGGGGGCGGGGGTGGTTGGCCATGCCGCACGACTTGTGAGATCTTAGTTCCATGACCAGGGTTTGAATCTGCACCCTCGCCAGTCAAAGCACGGAGTCCTAAACCACTGGACCACCAGGGAATTCCCTTGACGTCTTTAGTTTTGTCCAACTTTTTATTTTGAAAAATTTCAAACCTATAGAAATGTAGAAATAGTGTAGTGAATAAGCACATACTCCTCATATAGACTAGGGGTTGGCAAACTTTCTGTAAAGAGCCAAATAGTAACTATTTTAGGGTTTACACACAATCCTTGTTACAAGCATGCAGCTCTACTGTTGTGGATGGAAAACACCCACAGACATAAAAGAGTGGTCGTGGCTGTTTCCCAATAAAACTACTCAAACAGGCCGAAAGCCATAGTTTGCCTCCCCAACCTAGTCTCAGCAGTCGCTAGTGTTTGGCAATATTTGCTCTCATATTTTTCTCAGCCATTTGAAAATACGTTGCAGACTTTAATACTCATCTCCTAAGAACAAAGAACCTCTCTTACTGTCTCAAAAATTAGGTAATAATTATGTCAAGCAGGATTCTAACAGATAAACAAAACCAGCAGGAGATACATAGTAAATTAAATTCATTGATGAGTTTTAGTTTAATGGATATTGTTTAAAAAAAAAAAAAAACGCACAGTAATTATTAGCCAGTGTGCCTTCCTGAGAACTGTTATTTTCCTCAAAGCACATTTTTGGAGAAGGAAAAAAAGACTTGTATAATTCATATATATTTATGAAGCATAATTACTTTATATGTTACCAATGGGGATAAAAATAATTATAATGATAGCTACATTTATTGAGGTTTTTGGGCCAGGTTGTGCTAATTGCTTTATATAATTTATCTCAATCTATACAACAACTCTCTTGAGAGGATAGTCTTTATTTCAGTTTTACAAGAGAGGAATCTGGGCCTTTGAAAGGTCAAGTCACTCGCCCAAGGGCACAGAGCTAGTAAGTAATAGAGCCAGAATTACTGTCTGTAATAAAATGGATTGTTTTAGTTTTACTGGTTAACTGTTACAATGCAAGGATGATCTTAACTAATTACACAGATTGCCCATTTTGTTAAAGATGGTCAGGTATAAAGTATTAAAAGTTTGAATTGAGGGATTTAAATTTCTTTTATTGAACTTCTTGGTTTTAAATATAGTAACTCACATCAGCTAGTAGCCTGATACATAAGTCTGACACATAAATTAGACACAATGTCTAATTATAAGTCTGTTTTATCTATTAAACAATCCTCCAGTTGTTTGCACATAAATGAGTATTTTTCACGTGCTTAAAGTCTTGATTTTGTTAAAGAGATCTAGTTCCCTAGATTTCCACACTAACTTTAGTTGTGACTTTTTTGTTCCCAAAGTAAAATTAAAAAGATTCAGAGTCTGAGTTCCTGGTGAGTGACCAGGAGGCCCACCAGGAGGCTCGCCATCTCTTCCATCCTGGGAAGGCTTTATAGCTGAGGCTTCAGCCAAGCTCCCAATAGTTTGAAGACAGACAGGATCAGGAACAGTCATGTCCTGCAAGACCAAGGACTTGCGGGAAATATCTATAACAGTTCAATGGGATTTAATGACAACTGGAGTCATGAAAGTTTTCTCTGCACTGTTAGGTATGGACCCTGCAGGACTTTTAGGGACGCTAGGCTACAGATTGTGTGTTTTGAAAATTCTTATGGGACTTCCCTGGTGGCCCAGTGGTAAGACTCTGCACTTCCAGTGCAGGGGGCAGGGGTTCAATCCTTGGTCAGGGAACTAAGATCCAACATGCCTCATATGGCCAAAAAAAAAAAAATTCTTATGAGAAGTGCAAAGGTGTGATTTTGTTTATAGTAGAGACCTTGGGGAAGCCTTTGGGGAAAATAATGAATATTGTCTCATGGACTTTTTATCCATGCCACAGATGTGTTCCCATGCTTAAGTAACTGGAGTTCTGTCTGATTTAACTCTTCACTTAAGAGTAAATATCAGTGTTGCTTGATATTGGGAGTGTTTAAAACATGCTCCAGAATAATCCACTGACCTGGAATTTTTTTCCCCCTTATTTTGCAGTGATCCCGAGCAGCTGAAGAAAGAACTAGATGAACTAGTTAGTGCTATTGAAGAGCATTTTTTCCAGCCACAAAAGTATAACCTCCAGCCAAAAGGAGAGTAAACCATCCCAGCCTCGGGCATAATTACATTTACCTACAACTAAGCTGATTCCTAGAATGTCGACGTTCACTCTTGCCATCTCCTGTTTGACCACTTCCAATTTGCCTTGATTCATGGACCTGACATTCCAGGTTCCTATGCAATACTGCTCTTTACAGCATCGGACCTTGCTTCTATCACCAGTCACATCCACAACTGGGTATTATTTTTGCTTTGGCTCCATCCCTTCATTCTTTCTGGAGTTATTTTCTCCACTGATCTCCAGTAGCAGATCCAGAGTGAACGTCGACATTCTAGGAATCAGCGAACTAAAATGGACTGGAATGGGTGAATTTAACTTAGATGACAATTATATCTACTACTGCGGGCAGGAATCCCTTAGAAGAAATGGAGTTGCCATCGTGGCCAACAATAGAGTCTGAAATGCAGTACTTGAATGCGGTCTCAAAAATGACAGAATGATCTCTGTTCGTTTCCAAGGCAAACCATTCAATATCACAGTAATCCAAGTCTATGCCCCAACCAGTAACGCTGAAGAAGCTGAAGTTGAATGGTTCTATGAAGACCTACAAGACCTTTGAGAACTAACACCCAAAAAAGATGTCCTTTTCATTATAGCGGACTGGAATGCAAAAGTAAGAAGTCAAGAAACACCTGGAGTAACAGGCAAATTTGGCCTTGGAATACGGAATGAAGCAGGGCAAAGGCTAATAGAGTTTTGCCAAGAAAATACACTGGTCATAGCAAACACCCTCTTCCAACAACACAAGAGAAGGCTCTACACATGGACATTACCAGATGGTCAACACCGAAATCAGACTGATTATATTCTTTGCAGCCAAAGATGAAGAAGCTCTATACAGTCAACAAAAACAAGACCAGGAGCTGACTGTGGCTCAGATCATGAACTCCTTATTGCCAAATTCAGACTTAAATTGAAGAAAGTAGGGAAAACCACTAGACCATTCAGGTATGACCTAAATCAAATCCCTTATGATTATACAGCGGAAGTGAGAAATAGATTTAAGGGACTAGATCTAATAGATAGAGTGCCTGATGAACTATGATCGGAGGTTCGTGACATTGTACAGGAGACAGGGATCAAGACCATCCCCATGGAAGAGAAATGCAAAGAAGCAAAATGGCTGTCTGAGGAGGCGTAACGCATAGCTGTGAAAAGAAGAGAAGCAAAAAGCAAAGGAGAAAAGGAAAGATATAAGCATCTGAATGCAGAGTTCCAAAGAATAGCAAGAAGAGATAAGAAAGCCTTCTTCAGCAGTCAATGCAAAGAAATAGAGGAAAACAACAGAATGGGAAAGACTAGAGATCTCTTCAAGAAAATTAGAGATACCAAGGGAACATTTCATGAGAAGATGACCTCAATAAAGGACAGAAATGGTATGGACCTAACAGAAGCAGAAGATATTAAGAAGAGGTGGCAGGAATACACAGAAGAACTATACAAAAAAGATCTTCACAACCCAGATAATCACGATGGTGCGATCACTCAGCTAGAGCCAGACATCCTGGAATGTGAAGTCCAGTGGGCTTTAGACAACATCACTACGAACAAAGCTAGTGGAGGTGATGGAATTCCAGTTGAGCTATTTCAAATCCTGAAAGATGATGCTGTGAAAGTGCTTCACCTAATATCCCAGCATATTTGGAAAACTCAGCAGTGACCACAGGACTGGAAAAGGTCAGTTTTCATTCCAATCCCAAAGAAAGGCAATGCCAAAGAATGCTCAAGCTACCGCACAATTGTACTCATCTCACACGTTGGTAAAGTAATGCTCAAAATTCTCCAAGCCAGGCTTCAGCAATACATGAACTGTGAACTTCCAGATGTTCAAGCTGGTTTTAGAAAAGGCAGAGGAACCAGAGAGTAAATTGCCAACATCTGCTGGATCACCAAAAAAGCAAGAGAGTTCCAGAAAAACATCTATTTCTGCTTTATTGACTATGCCAAAGCCTTCGACTGTGTGGATCACAATAAACTGTGGAAAATTCTGAAAGAGATGGGAATACCAGACCACCTGACCTGCCTCTTGAGAAACCTATATGCAGATCAGGAAGCAACAGTTAGAACTGGACATGGAACAACAGACTGGTTCCAAATAGGAAAAGGAGTACGTCAAGGCTGTATATTGTCACCCTGCTTATTTAACTTCTATGCAGAGTACATCATGAGAAACGCTGGGCTGGAAGAAGCACAAGCTGGAATCAAGATTGCAGGGAGAAATATCAATAACCTCAGATATGCAGATGACACCACCCTTATGGCAGAAAGTGAAGAGGAACTAAAAAGCCTCTTGATGAAAATGAAAGAGGAGCGTGAAAAGTTGGCTTAACGCTCAACATTCAGAAAACTAAGATCATTGGCATCTGGTCCCATCACTTCATGGGAAATAGATGGGGAAACAGTGGAAACAGTGTCAGACTTTATTTTTCTGGGCTCCAAAATCACTGCAGAGGGTGACTGCAGTCATGAAATTAAAAGACGCTTACTCCTTGGAAGCAAAGTTATGACCAACCTAGATAGCATATTCAAAAGCAGAGACATTACTTTGCCAACAAAGGTCCGTCTAATCAAGGCTATGGTTTTTCCTGTGGCCATGTATGGATGTTAGAGTTGGACTGTGAAGAAAGCTGAGCGCTGAAGAATTGATGCTTTTGAACTGTGGTGTTGGAGAAGACTCTTGAGAGTCCCTTGGACTGCAAGGAGATCCAACCAGTCTATTCTGAAGGAAATCAGCCCTGGGAATTCTTTGGAAGGAATGATGCTAAAGCTGAAACTCCAGTACTTTGGCCACCTCATGCGAAGAGTTGACTCATTGGAAAAGACTCTGATGCTGGGAGGGATTGGGGGCAGGAGGAGAAGGGGACAACAGAGGATGAGATGGCTGGATGGCATCACTGACTCGATGGATGTGAGTCTGAGTAAACTCCGGGAGTTGGTGATGGACAGGGAGGCCTGGCGTGCTGCAGTTCATGGGGTCACAAAGAGTCAGATACGACTGAGTGACTGAACTGAACTGACAACTAAGCTGAACTTGATTTCTTAAGCAATGTTTTTGAGGGCCAAATAATTTAAAGTATTGCTACAAGTGTTTTATTGTTTAATAGACCTACATTCCTCCTTATTTTATGTTTGGATGTTAAGGGAAATAAAGAAAGATGGCCCAATCTAACAAACCAACATTCCTTTTAAAAGGCTGAGCCTGGACATCATCTGAATTTAAAAAATGAAGGTTTTAAAAATAATTAACCTTCAAAAAACATGTTGTGATTAATAAGCTTTCATTAGAATAAATACCAAATATGTTTGTCCTCTAAAATTCATTTTATATGTAAGTGAAACAGCCATAAAGCCTATACAATTACTAAATTCTGGGCTGTCATATCTAAGCTAGCCACTTTTATATATGCATATATTTGCGTTTCTGTCAAGTCCTTATGAGATAAATGAACAGAGCAAATGTTATGTTTTAGGGAAAATACAAATCACAAGAACCTATAAAGTGGAGCAAAAGATACTTTAAAAAGGTGAAGTTTTTTGACCTAAAATTTATTTCTAATTATGCACTATTATACATTGTGTAGGTGGTAGGAAAAAACAGCTTAACCATCTTTGTGTGGTGTGTGTTCATTTCCTTTTTTAAAATCTTGAATCAAACAGTTGGTTATTTGACACTTGCAAAGTAGATTATTGTAATTTTTTTTTTTTTTTTGCTTTAGTACATTTAAATGTAATCTTGGTCCTAAAGTAGCAAGGATTTTTTTTTTTTTTAAACTTTACATAATTGTATTAGTTTTGCCAAATATCATAAAGTAGCAGGGATTATAAGCAATAACTTCGTGACTGACCTTGTTTTTATGTGATCACAGTGTAAAACCAGACGTTTCCAGGTTCATTATTTGATCTGTGCCTCCTCTTCACTGATGGCCTTATAACCTTCCAAAATGACTCCCAGCAAGTACCATGACCAAGGACCAAACTGTTCTTTATATACTGTATATATTTTGTATGATTCTTTTATTTTTAAAGCAAATGATTACCTATTATTTTTAAATGGTTATTAGCAGTTTCAGAACAACGAAAAACTACAGTTCTGTTGTCAATCATGTTTCTAATGTGAAGGAAAGAATATCTGTATATCCTCATAATAACATAGTTTGTCCCCTACCAGCACTCTTAAACGTACAATATTCCATATATTCTATCAGCTGCTTCATTGTAGAAGCAATATTTATTTTTGTTTGATAATGTTTTCTAGTCTTAAACTGTACTCTGGAAAAAAGAAATTTTAGATCTGAGCACATAAATGGTACTCCATCCCAGAGTTTGTCTCTGGAAATGCGAAGGTAATTTAAGATCTAGTCCTGTTTAACGGAGCTCAGGGTCTAATTGGAGGGCTAATAAGCAACCATTGAGTACAGTATTTACACAGTATTTACAGTATTCTATGACTGAGTTATTTGCAAAGTACTCAGAGTTGAGAATTGTGAGAAAGGAGTTCATTCTGCCCAGAGGAGGCTTCACCTTCAGGAGCAAGTAGCAGCTGAAGATGGAGAAGGAAGTCTTCCAGGCAGAGCACAGCAAGAGCAGAAGTGTGGAGGTGCCAGGGTGTGTGTGGTTGGGGTAGGGTGGGGGGTGTTAAAACAGAACCCAGATGTAAATTTTAGTACCTGCCCCACTTCTCCCCATGAGCAGCAAGTGGGTGATTCAGTTGGACCTAGAGGAGATCCTCCTCTATTTCCAAGTATCTCTTGACTTTTTATTGTTATTATGGGATGCAGGGTAGCAATGTGCGGTGCATAAAACTTGCAACATCAGGCCCCTGCATTCTAGTCTTGGTCCACTGGGAACCAGCTCTGTGACCTTGGGCAC
>NW_011494882.1:2496448-2499636 GCF_000754665.1 Bison bison bison
ATACATTTGTTACCATCGGTGAACCTAAATTAATGCATCATTATCATCTGAAGTGTGGAAACAAGAAAAAGATCAGTGAAGGAGTGAGGAATAGTAGGCAGAGCACAGAGGATTTTAATGGCAGTAAAAAAATTTTTCTGTATTGATACTATCATAGTGAATACATGTCATTATACATACATTTGTCCTAATCCATAGAACGTACATAACCAAAAATGAATACTAATGTAAACCATGGACTTGGGGTGATAATTTTGTCATTTTTTAAATAAAGAGATTTTACTAAATGGTCTCTGAGGTCATTTCATGCTGCAGGTCTTTATATAAAAATCCATTAAGGGCACCATCAGCAATAAAAAATCATCAGCAGTTCTGTTTGGCAGAATGCTTAACTAGCAGTGGCAACCCACTCCAGTATTCTTGCCTGGAAAATCCCATGGACAGAGGATCCTGGTAGGCTGCAGTCCATGGGGTCGCTAAGAGTTGGGCACGACTGAGCGACTTCACTTTCACTTTTCACCTTCATGCATTGGAAAAGGAAATGGCAAACCCACTCCAGTGTTCTTGCCTGGAGAATCCCAGGGACAGAGGAGCCTAGTGGGCTGCCGTCTATGGGGTCGCACAGAGTCAGACACGGCTGAAGTGACAGCAGCAGCAGCAGCAGCAGCCCTCTTAAAAGACCTAACATCTGAGATGGAGGAAAACATTTTGTACCACAGAGACAGGCAGCCTTAGGTTCCTATCCCACCTAACCTTATAGCCTAGAGGGAGGGTAGGGGTGCTGAAATTGGGTATGAGAAAGGTAGAACTGGGTGACATGCAGATGTCAGGAAACATCTGCATGCTCTGCAGGGGTGGAAGGCAGAAATGGCGGCTGAGCGCTGTGTAGCAGCCCTCTCTGCCTTCTAGCTGAGCCTGCTTGGGGAAGACAGTACAATTTGATGTAGGGATGGCTGTCCATCTTCTCTTGGTGCCTGGAAAGAACAAATCCCAAGTGAAGAATGAAAGTCTGACTTGTAGGAGGAAATGCAGGCCAACTGTTTTGGTTTTTTCTTCATGGTGTTTCTGAAATCAAGAGACCTTTATTCTTCTCTCCCATAAGAAACATTGTCATTACCTCTCATTAATTTGTCCCATTGATTTAATTCTATCATCATGCTATTAAAGGAAAGTATTATTATTTCTTGACACTGGAAACATGGTTTTAAAAAGAAATAGTTAAGTAATGAAGCAAATGCATGTGTGCTACTTTAAAGAGATTTTGAGAGGATGGCATCTAAATCGTATTTATAATTTCTACTTCCTCAGAACTATTTGTGCATTCATTATATGTTCACTGATTGAGTCATGCTTGAATTTTGCTATGAGCCAGGCACTTTTCTGGATAGTGATAATAAGCTTGCATTTGGGACCTCAAGTAGTCTAGCCGAGGAAATCCATATGGACACATGATTGCTGCATTGCAATAGTCATGGGATTGAATTATGGGCAGGCAGTTCTGTGATATCCCCTTTTGGCCTTGTCTTTCTCAAGAACATCAAATTCAAACCCCTAACATTTTTGTTCAAAATAATTTGACTCTGGGAGGCTGTTTGCATGCCATTTCCCTGCATCATCCCTCTGTCCTGTTCTTGCTACCAACACACTTTGTGTTGAGTAACTCAACTATTGAAAGCAAGATGTCACACTCTAGACAGATGGGAAGCAAGAATTAAAATAACGCTCCTTCTAGACACTTCCCAATGTAAGCTGCTGCTGCTGCTGCTGGTAAGTCGCTTCAGTCTTGTCTGACTCTGTGCAACCCCATGGACTGCAGCCTACCAGGCTCCTCCGCCCATGGGATTTTCCAGGCAAGAGTACTAGAGTGGGTTGCCATTGCCTTCTCCGCCCCATGTAAGCACAGGGCAGTAACTACTCAGATTCACTGGAGGAGAAAGATAGCTGTCTGGAGAGATGAGGCCCTCCAACATGAGCACATGGTGACCAGGGTGGAGAGCAGTGTTGGGGAATCTAGTTCTTCTTGGCCTGGCTTACTTGTGTAGGTCCGTGAAATTAAAATTTTCGAAACACTAGCCACTTCCCATTTGTGTCCAATGAAAGCCACTTTTGGTGTTTGCTGCAAACCTGGTCCATAACGGACTCAGGCACCCAGAGTCAAGATTTAGCTTTAAAAAAAAAAAAAAGATTTGGCTCCAGGTCAAATAATCATTTGAAACCATTTCAAAGCAGCGTTGTGCAACTTCCAAAGGAAAGTTACGGTTGCAGTTTACAGAGATGACGAGACCTGATTGTGTCCTTCAAATACATTGTTCTGAACTATTTCACCTTGGCTATTTTACTTAAATCTCTAGGTGGCAAGAATGAAATGTAGCTCCATAGCTGAAAAGTGTTCCTAAAACAAAAGTAAACTTTAGGTGGAGGCTTGAGCTAACTTGAGATAACTTCTTTGCTAGTCCAGCAGGCTTCCTTATTTTTTCCTTCTGAATCCCAAGTCGGTTCATTCCCTGAGGTGGAATCATCCATTCTCTGCCCTCTGAAAGCGCCTTTATGGTCAAAGCTGTAATTGTCCTAAGTGCAGGACTACAGACTTTTCTCCCAAGTTCCAATCCTATATTACCGCCTGCCTCCTTGGGCTCTCCTACTCAGATGCCCTCAAATTAGATCAGTGTAGCCAACTCCGAATCTGTTTTTCCTCTTCAGTTAGTTCCTCAGATCCCCAGATTCAGTTAGTTCCTCCAGTCTAATCTGTACAACAGCCACCTCAAAATACCTGCCTGGAGTCTTTGGGGATTTTAACATGTGACTTGCCCCCTTTCCTTTTCAAACTTACAGAAAATTTCAAATGTGTACCAAGAATCATACAATGAGCCTCCCAATGCCCATCACCCAGCTGTAGCAAATCATGGCCAATCCCATTACATTGAAATCTCCCTCTTGCCCTATCTCTCTACAGGACAATTCTGAAGTAGATCCCTTACCTATCTTTGTATCTGTAATTATTTCAGCTGGAATCAAGATTGCCAGGAGAAATATCAATAATCTCAGATATGCAGATGACACCACCCTTATGGCAGAAAGTGAAGAGGAACTCAAAAGCCTCTTGATGAAAGTGAAAGTGGAGAGTGAAAAAGTTGGCTTAAAGCTCAATATTCAGAAAACGAAGATCATGGCATCTGGTCCCATCACTT
>NW_011494882.1:2499736-2499927 GCF_000754665.1 Bison bison bison
CTCAAGCAGAGACATTACTTTGCCAACAAAGGTTCGTCTAGTCAAGGCTATGGTTTTTCCAGTGGTCATGTATGGATGTGAGAGTTGGACTGTGAAGAAGGCTGAGGGCTAAAGAATTGATGCTTTTGAACTGTGGTGTTGGAGAAGACTCTTGAGAGTCCCTTGGACTGCAAGGAGATCCAACCAGTCCA
>NW_011494882.1:2500146-2512769 GCF_000754665.1 Bison bison bison
GGACTCAATGGACGTGAGTCTGAGTGAACTCCGGGAGTTGGTGATGGACAGGGAGGCCTGGCGTGCTGCGATTCATGGGGTTACAAAGAGTCGGACATGACTGAGCGATTGATCTGATCTGATCTGATCTGATATATCTATAAAAGATAAGGACATACTGACTCACACACACACACACATACCACCATAGTACTTTTGTTAACACTTTAAAATGTTTACAACTTAACATCATCAATTATGTAGTCAATGTGCAAACCAGTCATTTGTCTCAAATGTGCTATTTAGTCTTTACTTGAAAAAAAAAGTTTGTTATTCACTCAGTTGTGTCTGACTCCTTGCAACCCCATGGACTATAGCAGCCCACCAGTCTCCTCTGTCCATGAGATTCTCCAGCCAAGAATACTGGAGAGGGTAGCCATTCCCTTCTCCAGGGGATCTTCCTGACCCAGGGGTTGAACCCATATCTCCAGCACCTCCTGCATTGCAGGCAGATTCTTTACCATCTGAGCCACCAGGAAAGCCTCTCTTTGTTGGAATCAGGGTTCAAATAGTATCCACTTACTGCATTTGGTTAATAGGTCTCTTAAAATATCTTTTAATATGTAAATTCTTCATCCTTTTTTTTTTCTTTTTAAATCTATTCCAAACTGAATGATTTGTCCCATAGGGTTTCCCACATTGTGAATTTCTCTAACTGCCTCCTCATTGTGTGTTTAACATGTTTCTTTGTGCCCTACAGGTCATGTAAGGTGGTATGGAAGACGGAGAAGCTTGATCTGATTCAGATTTGATTTTTGTGGAACTTGGGGACAAGGGTAACTGAGGTGAATGTACAGCTTGTGCTGCCTGCTGTGCTGTAAGCAACACAGTCCTTTGCCTCTGACTCACCAGCCTCACATGTCTTCTGCTTGTATCCATGAATCAGTGACAGGCTAACTCATTAGCTTGCAAACAGATAAATTCTCAGACTCTTCACAGTTCATAACAATAAGAAGAGGGAAGTTATACTACCAAATATTAGGATTTATTATAAAGATACAGTAATAAATTTGGCAGAGAGATGAACAGACAAACCAATGGAAGGAAATAGCAAATAATCACATGTATGTAGAAGAAATTGGTGTATGACCAACATGGCATGATAAATCTATCTGTAAGGGAAAACTATTGAGTTAAAAACTCTGGAACAAATAACTATCCAGATGGAAAAACCAAAATTAGATCCCTACCTCAAACCATATCCAAAGCCATATGGAAAATTAACTTGTAGTTGGATTCAAGATCTAATGTGAACACTTAAAAATTCTGAGAAGAAATTCACAACATTGTAAATCAACTATACTTCAATTAAATAAATATTTTTTAAAACTACCTGTTGCAGGCTAAAAAAAATTTTAGAAGAAATTAATTGTAGGAGATTGTCTCTATGATATCATGGTAGAGAAGGATTTCTTAAAGGAGGAATTAAAAACCCAAACCATAAAGCAAAAGAGTCAACCACATTTGTATAATAAAAGCCATTATAAATAGAACTAAAAGACAACCCACAGTTTGGGAGAAGATATTTGTAACTCTTCTAACAAAATTGGTGATGAGTTTTTATGTTACTTTTATTAACTTTGAATCCCACACAACTTGTGAGCGTAAATCCATTTTATACACTCATGTGATACAGATTTTGAATTTTGATCAAGAACCCACTCTCCTCACCTGTGATCCCCAGCCCGTCTCCCATCTCCACCCAGTGTCTCAAGCAAACTACATGTTTCTCTGATTCTGGATCAGAGAGTACAGTTTTTTTCTGGTTTCCTTTTCACAGAGGCACAGTCCTTTACAGATGTCTTGGGCACTGGGATTAAGATAGGATACCATGAATAAGAACAAGAAACTAGAAAAAAGGACCCAATAAAACTATTAGAGGAGAAAAAATAAAAAAACAAAACAACTGGGTCAGTTCCAACTCCCTGCCTCCTACCAGTCCAGGGCCACATTTCCAAGCACCCGTCGGTGGTGTGTGTGCGTGTGTGTGTGTGTGTGTGTGTGTGTGATATGTTATACCCCAGCCCTCGAGACCCACACCTGGTCTCATACCTCCCTCAGGCCATAGGTCCCCAGTGGTTGCTTTCTGGTTTTCTCAGTTTATAAAGGACAATTTTTTTAACATGTAGGAAATATATTTTATTTAGAATTCAACTATACATTTAAACACATTTTGTTCCATTTTATCTAGCACTAATGTCTATTTGAGTTCTGAGCCTCCTGAACACTTGCTCACTCCACATGCTGGCCCAGACCTGGCTGGGCTTTCCTGAGCACCCCACTACCACCCAGCAAAACCTCATTAAGGGGGAAGAGGGCCCAATGGAATTTTGAAAGACTTTTAAGTTGTAAAATTTTAACTTGAAAATGTTACCGGCTTTGAAGACACTTTCCAGTCCTTGCTGGAAAAACTTTGACCATTTGAAAGGGAAAAATGTTTCCGACTTTTTCTTTATAGCAATCATTACACTGCTTCTGAAGCAGCATAAATGCTGAATTCCTGGAGTCTGAATTTCCAAAAAGATTAGGGTTACTTGAAATAGCCTATTAGGTTAGTATCCTGTTCTCCCTACAGAGAGATGAAAGAGGAAAGAAAACTGATAAGTCCAGACAGGAAGATAAAGCAGAGAAATTGGAACACTGAAATATAACAATATGGCCGCTCTGCTACACACCAGATTCTAAGTACTTAACTTTTGAGCTATGTGCTGCTCAGTCGCATCTGACTCTTTGCGACCCCATGGACTATAACCTGCCAGGCTCTTCTGTCCGTGGAATTTTCCAGGCAAGAATACTGGAACAGGTTGCCATTTCCTACTCCAGAGGATCTTCCCAACCCAGGGATCACACCCTTGTGTTTCCCACACTGCACCAACTGGAAAGCCCTTTACCAACTCGAATTCTGTTGACAACATTGTAAGGTAAGTACAGTTATTTTTATTCTCACCTCATAGGTGGAAACACTGAGAACCAAAATAAGTCAGTTAAGTAATTTGTCTAAGTTTACAAAGCTAGGCAGTGATCCATGGCTGCCTGAGGCTGATCACTGTGACAAGAATGGGTTCTTTCTTCAGAAGAACATTCAAACCTAAAGAAACTTCTGTGGTTATGGAATGTTAAAGGGTAATTTAACACATATTTGTGGAGTCTTGTCACTGGTTATAGGAAGAAATGAATTGTGAAACAGTAGGCATTGAGGTCCACGTGTGATCTTGTAGCATGCCAAGTACAAATGAATTTTTGAAGCCCAGGATGACACTAAAAAAATACAATTCGAAAGAATCTCTCTGGATACTAAGAATAGTTGTAGATGTTATCTTAACACACAGTGCATTAATCTTGGAGAACTTGCGGAATATGGAAAATTGCCAGGAAATATAAATTTGGAAAATACATTACCCCCTGCATTAGTTAGGTTAGCTTCATATGAAACCACCTCAAAAATGAGTGACTTAAGGCAACAGCCATTGAATTAGCCTGTCTGGCCTCTTTCTTCAGTCTCTCCCTGCCCTTGCATTTGGGAGACATTTTGGGAACCAACATTGCTGAATCAATGCCCTTCAGTTTCCCTTGTCTTCTCATCTCTATTAAAATTGTGTTCTCAAAGATGAGGGCCTTCTAACTTCCCCATTTCCCCACATTCTCTTTGACTTCCCAAGAGCTCTTAACCTGAGATCAAAGTTTCTCCAGTGATTCTGTACGTAGAATGCAGAGAATCAGTGAACTTGGACAGAAAACAAGAAACATTTTTAAAATTACTTCCAGAAGCTCTGACCAAGATTTAGGTTTTCTTCTAATTATAAATGAAGGCAATAGTGTCATCAGTGCCACAACAGTGTCATCAGGCCCTGCGACTTTGTCATTAATAGAAATCACCTATGTTTTACATTTCAGCTGCCACAGATATCTCAGACTATCATTCATACTCATCACTACAAAATGGTGATAGTTATTAGACCCTATTCAACCTGTGGTCAGATTTTGTTATTCAGTATGCTAATAATGAAGCACATATAAACCCCTTACCCGATATATGGTTTGCAAATGTTTCCCCATTCCTTAGGGGGAATTTTCGTTGTGTAGATTGTTTCCTTTGAGGGAATTTTTAGTTTGACATAGTAATTCTTACACTTTTAAATGATTGGGAAAAAATGTTTTAAGAATAATAGTTCCTGATATGTAAAAATTCATGAAATTCCGATGGCAGTGCCCTTACTCACTAGAATACAACTATATTCATTTGCTTACATGTTGTTATGGCTACTTTTGCACTACAATGACAAAGTTGAAAGTTGGGACAGAGAAAGAATAACCTGCAAAGGCTAAATTATTTACTAAATGGGCTCTCAAGAAAGTTTGTTGACCATTCATTAGAAGAGCATAAGGGTCCCGATGCTGAGAGGGATTGGGGGCAGGAGGAGAAGGGGACGACAGAGGATGAGATGGCTGGATGGCATCACCGACTCCATGGACATGAGTTTGAGTGAACTCCGGGAGTTGGTGATGGACAGGGAGGCCTGGCGTGCTGCGATTCATGGGGTTGCAAAGAGTCGGACACGACTGAGCAACTGAACTGAACTGAACTGAAGGGTCTTGAAGACCAGGATGACATCTCATATTTGCTTATATCACTTCAGTGCCTAGTCCAAGTCCAGAGAAAGAATCACTAATGAACAAATCTCTCTGCTGGTTGATTCTTCTAAGCCTTTTGTGGTACATACCTGCCATCTTGGCATCTTGGTAAATTTTAATTCCCTCTTAGTTTTTTCTCTAAGCTTCAATTTTAAGGACTCAAGTTCCTTTTATTTGAATAACAGGAGAACTTCATCTTACGTTTTATATTTAGCAACAGGAAAACGAGAAGAGGGCTGAATGTCTCTAGTTCAGCTGTACTGTTAAAGGAAATTACTAAGTAATGAAGCAAGCTCCCACTATAATGTTGTTGCACAATAGGAATTACTAGGCAAGAGAAAAAATAAGTGGTCAAAAGGAGTCTACCCTGCATCACATTTCTTCAGTATGCACTGATAAGGGGAAACCTTGACTCAGTTCAGTGGGCATTCCCCCAAGCTAAAGGGAAGGGGTCAGAAGAGCCCAGCAGAAGCTCAGTCCTCCCACAGAACATCTTTCATCAAGGAAGGTTATTCTGAAAGCCAGGGAAATAACCAGGCTCTCCTTATATCTTCTTAAACCACACAACTCTTGTACTCTACTGCCCTCAAAAACAGTCATTTAAAAGCCAGTAAAATTGTACGGGGTTTTCCCCAGTGGCTCAGTGGTAAAGAATCCGCCTGCAATACAGAAGACTCAGGTTCAATCCCTGGGTCAGGAAGATCCCCTGCAGAAGGAAATGGCAACTCATTCCAGTATTCTTGTCTGGGAAATCCCATGGACAGAGGAGCTTGATAGGCTACTCTGCCAGGGTGGCAAAGAGTCAGACATGACTTAGTGACTGAACAATGACAACAATATGGTACAGGGAAGAAAATTAGACTTGGAGGTAGAACATCTAGGTTAAAATTCCAATTTTTCCCCCACAGCATTCTGCCTTAGGAAGATTCAAATGTTCTAAGTATAAATCTCTTCATGCATTATATATAATGAGGGAAAGGAGGGAAATAACATTTCCCTGGTGGCTCAGACGGTAAAGCGTCTGTCTACAATGAGGGAGACCTGGGTTCTATCCCTAGGTTGGGAAGATTCTCTGGAGAAGGAAATGGCAACCCACTCCAGTACTCTTGCCTAGAAAATCCCAAGGACGGAGGAGCCTGGTGTCCATGGGGTCTCAAAGAGTCAGACATGACTGAGTGACTTCACTTTGAGGGCTACTGAGAAGATTAATAAGATGTCAATTACAAAGCATTATGCACTTGCAAATAACATGCCAGGTGATGATGAGGGAAAGCATTTGGTGCAGTATGGAGCTGTAGGCTGAGCCAAGCAGGCTGATGTGTCCTTTGTCTGGTCTTTCATTCACTCATTCACTCATATGTTCATTCATGCCTGCTAGATTCCAGAAATGCCTGCTGCTGCTGCTGCTAAGTCACGTCAGTTGTGTCCGACTCTGTGTGACCCCATAGACGGCAGCCCACCACGCTCCCCCGTCCCTGGGATTCTCCAGGCAAGAATACTGGAGTGGGTTGCCATTCCAGAAATGCCTGGAGGGGGCTTAAATGCATGTAAGGCAAGAGAAAATTTAACACTAAGCAAATAAGAAAATGGGACTAAAGGAAGAGAAAGTAAGTGAAGCTGAATGAAATTAGGAGTCAGGTAGAAAACCAGCGCTTCTAAGACTTTGAATTTTCTGAACCAGGAAAATTCTCCTACAGACTGGGAACTGACAAAGCATGCTATCATTTTCTTTTACCAGGTAAAGACATCAAAAAACAAAACTAAAACAAGCAAACAAAAGCTTCTACCATTGATGCTCACCATCATTTCATTAAAGAAAGACTTTCTTCTGTTAATACCTACAAAGTGGGAAGAATGTGACCTCAGGACAGCCCAGTTGAGTCTTATGAAACTATACACTGTTATTCCTATTTTGTCGTGAATGGATGAAAATTGGCACAAGTTGGCAAGGGCTTAGAATGGTCACTTGTGACTTGATACAAAATAACCTGGATACCTGCCAAACAATGAAATCCTAGAGCCCATTAGTCAGGCCAGGGATGAAGATAAAACTAGTCACTCAAAGAAAGAACAGTTATTCCCGGCAGAGTCTTGAGAGAAAATACTTCCTGGATTCTGCTTGAAAGGACATCACGTGAGGCACTGAATAATATCTCAGGGACTTGCCTAATAATCCAGCGGTTAAGATTCCATATTTCCAATGCAGGGGGCTCAGGTTTGAATCCTGGGTGGGGAACTAAACCCCACATACCGCAACTAAGACCTGATGCAGCCAAATAAGTAAAAATAAATACTTACTTTTTAAAAAACCAATATCTCAGACTGAAAAAGGCATTTGTATCAAATGTATCCCTCTAATATGGGCAAATGGGGTCATGCCAAAATACAATTGGATAAAAGAAATTTTTCTGGATATAGTCCAGGTAACTACTCTTCATTTGGGTTGATCTGAGATAGGAACTGATTTTAGGGGATACAGATTTTAGAGGGCCCATGGACTGTGTATCTTTCAGAAAGTTTTCCAAAATGATCTTCTTAACTAAATTTTTGACGAACACCGAATGTGGATGAATTCTCAGTTGTTCCAAGTCGTTGCGATCCTTGTGCCGTATATCTGGAAATCTGATCCTGTGTTGATGATTAAACAAGGAGTCATATGCTTTAACCATCAGCTCACTTTGGGGGAGGAAGGACATACCTCTTAGGACAGCTGACAAACTTGATGAGGGCACAAGGGATAAACAGAGGGAAACTTAAAAAGTTTCTAACCTAAGGAAGTATTACATAGCTATGCAAGAGCTCACGAATGTCATGTGTTACAAGCTATTTTCATCCATTCTGCACATATTTATTGAATTCCCATTATGTTGCTGAGCTCTGTTCTATGCACTGGAGATACAGCTATGAACAAAACAGGAAAAATTTTCTGCCCACATAGTGGGGGAGCCAGGTGGAAACAGATGACAAATAAGAAATACAAGTGACTAACACAGTATATTAGAGGGTGATAAATGCTCTGAAGAAATATAAAATTGGATAAGAAGTGTGTGTGTTTCTATTTTCAAAAGGTTGGTCAGAGAAGGCCTCGTGGAGAAGGTGGTATTTAGTTTTTAAGAAAACTTAAACAACTATTTATCTACTTTATTTGGCTGCATCGGGTCTTCGTTGCAGCACATGGATCTTTTTATGTTGTTTCGGTGAACAGTTGCCTCTGGGCTCGTGGGATCTTAGTTGCCCAACTAGGGACCAAACCCACATCCCCTGCATTGGCAGGTGGATTCTTAACTACTGGACCATGAAGGAAGTCCCAAGTAGGTAGTATTTAAGCAAAGGTGAAAGAAGGTGCAAAGTAGGGGGGCAATGTGAACATTTAAGGAAAAGCATGACCAGCAGAGGGAATAGTGAGTGCAGAGGCTTGGTGGCAGGACTGTCCCTGACAGGTTCGAGCAGCAGCAAGGCCAATATGGCTTGAGCAGAGTGAACCAAGACTGGTAGCAGACCATAAAATCAGAGGTAGTGGTGTAGGGTCGGAGAGAGCAGAGGATTCCATAAGGCTCCCTAAACCATTATAAGGACTTTGGCTTTTACTCTGGGAGTTCTGGGAAGCCGTGGGAGGATTCTAAGTAGAGCAGTAACATGGCTCAACTAATATTTTATCAGATTCACTTGGCTGCTATACTGAGAATACACTGTAGGGTGGCAAGGGCAGCAGCAAGGAGACCAGTTAGCTGATTGCTGCATTCTCTAGGTGAGATTACACATTAAGTACCAGCAAGGTCAGAATGGTATTCGGGATCAAATGAAGTGGGGAGGGGGGTCTCACGGTGCTGGAAGTTCAGTTATCTCACCAGTCTGGGTAACATCCCTGAGATCCATAACACTGACAGTTTACAAAGAGATTCTCAGAGACTTAGACAAATGTAGATACAACGAAAGGTGACATGCTATTGAACACTTGCTCAGCTTTGTGCTTGATGGCCCAGGGTAGGTGGGAAGAGGGAAGCCCCAGGAAACACTGGATATAATCAGAGAGATTTGTGGGGTGAGGCAGCTGCTTGTGAAGAGCAATGATTTAACAAGTAGGAGCAGGAGCTGAAAAGGGAAGTGGAACCAGTGCCCAGAGTTCTAGCTGCTTTGTCTATAAAAGGAGACGAGGCTCTCCCGGCAGCCACGCTGGGGCTCTAGCACGTAGCACATGGGTTTATGCTGTCTCGTCCACTGCAAGCACGAGTTCTCAAGAATAGTAACATTTTTGTTTATAAATAGGTGAAATTTCAAAATCTACTTTGGTTATCTGTTCATTTCATTTACTTTTTTACTCCACTATGTTTTATTGACTCTCATGCCTTTGAGAAAGCAATTTCAAGGCCCTTATAGGCAAGCCAATGTAAGGTACTCTTTGATCTTGACTTCAATCCATTTCTGTGTTTGTGAAGACTGTTTCTTACAGTTAGTAAAGATACTTGGGCATGACTTACATCCTGTTTAGATGCTAACAGTCATGCATCAGGTTGGCAGGATTGGCAAGTTACCCAGCATTGGTGCTGATGCCACCTCCTCCCAGCTCCAGGCAGATCCTGCTTCACCATGGAGGAGCTGTTACCAGTGAGCTCAGACGCCTCAGAAACCTTTTCCACCAAGGGTTCTGGGGAGCCACCACTGATCAGTGGGAGCAAGTGTCCCCAGTGGGCCACCTTACTATCCCAGGTTCTGTCCAATACAATTTTAACTTCTTGCCTTTATACCAATTTTGGAAACAGACTCACTAGTTAAAAACTCTTACCTTATTATGTATATTTGGAAGTTAGGTGAAAATATATCATAGCAATAATGAGTTTGAATTTCCAACTAATATAAACATTTAAACAAGTCACTAATAGATGTAATAATGAGTATTAAAGTTCTCTTTTCTACATTAATACAAGGCTTTTCATTCTAGATTTATACATGGTTACTTTAACTTTTTTTTTTTTAATTATTAAAAACATTTTTTTTGGCCACACTATATAGCATGTGTGGCTTCCCTGATAGCTCAGCTGGTAAAGAATCCGCCTACAATGCAGGAGTCCCCGTTTCAATTCCTGGGTCGGGAAGATCCCCTGGAAAAGGCTAACCACTCCAGTTTTCTGGCCTGGAAAACTCCATGGACTGTATAGTCCACTGGGTCACAAAGAGTCAGACACAACTGGGTGACTTTCACATACAGAGTGTGGGATCTTGGTTCCCTGGATCAGGGATCAAATCCATGTTCCCTGCATTGGAAGCATGGAATCTTAACCACTGGACTGTCAGGCAAGTCCCATAGTTCCCTTAACTTTTTAAAAGTAAAGGGGCCTTTGTTTTCTTTTGGCCTCTGGGCTTCCCACTTGATTTAATGGTGCCAGTGGGTCACAGTTTTCTAGAGCTCTGAAGCCATCTGAAAGCTGATATTCATGTTTCTGGTCATGGGCAATAAACAACTAATTACTGTGCAAAGGACTAAATTAGGAAAGAATCTATAGAGGAAGTCCCTCCAAGATGATCCATAGCAGGATTTCAGGTGGAGAATCAGGGGTTCGAAGCAGAGTCACAACAGTGTTTGGTCCATTCCCTACTTAGTTTTGTTATTGGTGACTCAAAGAACTACCAGCCTGGGCCCCACAGAGCTCTCTGTTGTCATCACCGATGCCCCCCGGCCTCTCCCCCGACGGTGTACCAGTCCTGCTGGGAGTCTCCTGTCTATGTGACACGGGGAGGGAGCCGCTTCCCTCCTAGAGTGATGGCATTGCAGATGAGAACTGAGTGGTCCCTCCTACCCTTCTGCTATGCATGTGGATGCACCCTCCCTGTTCAACAGTCTTTATCCTGCCATCCCAAGAACACCATTAGTCTCAAAGTCCCCTTTTTTATTTCTTCCATAGCTGCTAGAAATGAGTGCCAATGAGGTGGATGACAGGCTCTCCTCTACTTTCTGAGATAGTGCTTTATAGCAAAAAAAAATTTGAAAATCTTTACCACATATCATAAAGGGAGTTCTTTCTCCAGGAAGCTAAAGATATTATAAAATCTCTCATGATTACCCCCAGGGCAGTAACTGACCCCAGGAGCTGGAAAAGTAATACAGAAAGTACTGCTTCTCACAAGGTTATGATCCTTCCCTAACTCAGGTTATAGGGTCAGGGAAATGATTATTTGCCACTAAGTTGTTAATCTCTGAGCTACAACTTGCTAGACCTAAGTAGCAAGGAGGAAAAGAATAATATGAGAGACAAGGGGCCTAGGCCTGCCTCTGTCCCCCACCCCTCCCACTTCTTACCCTTGTGGCCTGATTAGCACTCCATCTGGCTGTCTACATGTACTGAAGCTTGGCTGCACTCTGGGACTTCGGGTGTGGGTGGAGTGGGGGTAGAGGGAGTTAATGAGGAAAAGCAAAGGGAGTGAAGGGCAGGATAGAAGGAGTTCTGGCCAGGATGCTCTGTGTGCAAGTGTCTAGTCTTGACCTGACTAAGGTAGTTAGGTAATAGTTTCAACCATCAGCTGACTGGTTATGTATGAAAGACAGTTTGGGGATGTCAATGAAATTGGATGAGTGTGCCTGTCTTGACATCTAGCACTCTGGAAGTAAGTGTACTCAGCAGGCTGCTGCAGAGAGGGGATGAGAACTGTATGAGTAAGTTGGAGATGAAGATAGGAAATAATTATGGTGTGATCCAAGACGTAACAGTATGGTTTAACTGGTGAGTGTGTGTGTATGTATGAGCGCTCAGTCAAGTCCAACTCTTTTTTTTTTTTTTCCAAGTCCAACGCTTTGCAACCCCATGGACTGTAGCCTGCCAGACTCTGCTGGTATATCTGGTCTTATAATTTAATGAAGAACAATTTTCATAACCCAATAAACATTCTAATCATTGTATACATCTGTATATATTCCTTATCTTTAAAAAAAAAGATTTGAGGCTAAGTACACAAACAATTTGCATTATAATAAAGAGCAAGCTGAGTGCTATAAGAGAGCTACACAGTGGCCAGAGGGAAAGTATGTTACATGGGGCTTTAGCTCTAGATCCCAGAACTTACTAGCTCTGTGACCCCAAGAGGCATTAACCTCTGGATTTAATCATCTCTGCCCTGAGGAGTTTTTGCAAGGATTAGAGACAATACATATAAAGTGGCTTCCATAATGCCCCCAATAGACTAGCCCCCTCAATGAATACGAGTTACCAGTATGATGAGTTTTAAATCAAGCTGCGGATAAAAATTTGTATCTTACCCAAATATAACTCCCTTGTATGTGAGGATCCAGAGGAATGGGATCAGGGACCATAAGGCAGTCCTGATCAAAAAGACTCCTCCACATGCCTCCTCAGCTCCTAGCAACTCACTGTTCCTGGAGGGAGAAGGCCGCGAGGAGGGAGGGGAGAACCTTGAACCTGTATTTGCATCCTGAGCCAGGGTAACAATAGCTGCTGCCACTACTTGAGGTCCACTCATGTGCCACTGTGCTAAGCACTTTACATACACTTTCCCATTATATCCTCACAGTGCTCTTATAAAGTGTATATTGGTCCCATTTAACAGGTACAAAGAATGGAGACCAGAGGTCCAGCAGCTTGCCTAAGCCAAACTGAGTGGTGGAGCTGGAATGTGGGTTCACATCCAACCCTGCAGTTCAAATTCAGCCACTTCCCTAAAGTCAGCTTGCAGTTACACTAAGCAAAAAATCCTGAAAGATGTCTCCCCCTTCCGTTGCCGCCCAGCCCCCTCTCATCTGCCCCACGACCATCCTCCTCTTGTTCCTACCCTTCTCTCTCTGCTCAGTTCCCCACTTCCCTCAGATCGCTGTCCCAGCCGTGGGGCGTGAAATTTACCTGGTAAGACAGGGATTTAGGAGGTTTGCCTGTTTCCTGAACCCTGCCATCTCCTAACCCTAGGAGCCTGCTTTCTCAGACGTCTTACATCTCCCTGGTGTCTCT
>NW_011494882.1:2512943-2517379 GCF_000754665.1 Bison bison bison
GAGGGAGAGAGAGATAGGGGGTGTGTGTGAGTGCGCGCGCGCGCCTCTGGACCATCAGGAAGGGGAAAAGGCAGTCTAGCCCCTGCGTCATTCCGCAGTTGTTCGGAAATGGGTTTACGGGTGTTTAATAGGAAAAGACACTTAAGCTGTTCCCCGATTCCTTGATTCAGCCCCAGAGGATGCCCGTGCCTCAATTCACTCCCTGACTAGGACGGGAAGAAGGGGTAATGTCTGGAAGAGCCTCCAGGAGGCTTGGCCACCTTCCTGTGTTCTGTGCAGTTTTCACCCTGTCCATTTCGGAGAGAGGAGGCGAGGCTACCGCAGGGCAGTGAAGAGCGGGCTGGCAGTGCCACCTGCTGAGAGCCCCGCAGGCCCGGAGCGCGGCTGGCAGTGCCACCTGCTATAAATAGGCTGCTAAGCTCAGGGTTGGACCGCACATCCCTCCTCGAGGGCTTTAATCAGGCGCGGGGTTTCGCGTCCCCGGAGCCCAGGGTATTCGTCTGGCCAAGACCCTGCTCTGGGGCTGGTGGGGCGGCGCCCCGACACCTCTCGGGGCTGAGGCTGGCTGCCCGGGAGCAGGTTGAGGATGGACCGCCCGGGAAGGGAGAGACAGGGAGGGGAGGGAGACGGAGGTGGACCGCACTGCAGCAGCTGTTGCCGGCGAGTGACTCGCCCGTCTCGGCCATGCCGCTCGAGCAGAGTCACACGGCGCTGTGGGCAGGGAGGGGGCATCGCGTCCCCCTCTTAGGTCCCTGGGGACCGAGTTGGGAGATCCCGGGTTCAGCCCTCCCCTCGCCTCCCCCGCGCTCGCCCTGCCGGGGAGGAGGAAACGCGAGCCGCGCGCAGACACCTCCTCCTCCGCCGCCGCTGCGGCCGCCGGCGTTCCTGCGCCTCGGTGCCTGTTGCTGCCTCCGCCGCCGCTGGACCCGCCGACTGGAGAAGAGGCGGGAGCCCTGCCAGTCCCCGCGGCTGGAAGAGAGCAGCCTGCAGCCACGATGCGCGCCCCGCCTGCCCAGGCCGTCCCCGGGCTACCCCCGAACACCTGCGCGCCCCGGCCGGGTTCCGGGCTCTGAGCGCGCCGCGGCACAGGTAGGCGCTTCCTGGGGCCTCGCCCACGACACCCCGCCGCCTCCTCCCGGGGCATCCCGGCCGTCCCCTACCTCCTGCAGGCCCCTACGCTCCCGGGCCGGCGGAAAAGCTGGGCTCGGGCACTCCAGGGGCGTTCCTGCTGTCCTTGTCGCGCAGGGGGTGTCTCGGGAGAGGAAGTTGATTGCCACCTCGTTGTCCCCTAGTTGGACGAAAGCGAAACCTTCAAGTTCAGAGCGACCCGGGAGCTCCGGCAGGCACCCTCCCTTTGCCCCTCCCTCCACTCCTGCTCGCGGTCTTCGCATCTCCGTCCTCGCCCCTCCCGCCAAATATTTCTAGGGCTAGTGTGTTTGTAAGGCGACCAAACTGGGGGAGGGCGGTCAGAGTAACCCCAGGCCACCCTTTAAAAGTTCAGGGTACTTCGCAGTAGCAACTTGGCAGCTCCACCGGCGCGCGCAACATTTCTTTCTATGGGCACATCCTGTACCAGTCATTTTGAAACCCTGCTTACTTGTTTCTAGCAGCTTCCTGATCTGTCTGTGATTATGAGACCCCTCTAACTTCGCTACGAGTTGTTGTTGTGGGTTTAAGGTGTGTGTGTGCTTAAAAGAGATGTCATTTTTTTTGGAGTCCACCTAGAGGCGGCTTTACTTGTGGCTATTTCATTTAAAATAGATTATTCTCTGAAAGTTACTTTAAAAGGAAAAGAAATCGAAAGTGATGATTGTTCCTCCCATCAAACAGTTTGATTCTGAGTGCCCTGCATGAATTAATGGGTATTCATTCACTTCGTAGGTCATTCATTCTTCCTTTTAGATAATTGGGTGATTTTACTTACTGATACTGTATAATCAGACTTTGAAAGAGCATTTTAAAATTACCTATTAAAATTATTTTTTATTGGCATATACTTGCTTTACAATGTTGTGTTAGTTTCTGCTTTACAGCAAAGTTAATAAAAGTGACCTGGCTTAAATAGGTCACATCTAGGAAACTCAGCTATCTCTAGAAGTCCAAATGTCTAAACCTTTTGCTCTGTGCTTAAACTGAACTGCAGAGTCCTTGATTAAAAAAAAAAAAAAAAAAAAAATCCCTTCTTTGGGACAACTGCAGTTCCTTCTCCTCCAAAGACTGGAGATGAGATTGGTAGAAGTAGAAGCATGGCCACCTCTGGATTTCCTTGTGCTTTGGGAACCTACTGTGGGTGGGAGGGGTTGGCCTCAGGAGTGAACAGGAGAGTTGTTTTAAGGGGCCGGGAATCCACCTTGCATGACAACTCTTTATGTTTCTGAACACATGATGTTCTATTACCATCTTGGTTAGGGATCCCGGAAGCAGCTGGGTTCCACACGATTTTGTAGAGTTGATGTGGCTTCTCTTGCTTGGGAGGAGGTATGTCTCCTGCTTAGCTCTGCGCAAACTCTGGGAGTTGATGATGGACAGTTTTAGAAGCCTGGCATGCTGCAGTTCATGGGGTCACAAAGAGCTGGACATAACTGAGCAACTGAACTGAACTGAACAGCTCTTTCCTGGGAACCTTGAAGACTGTCTTAAGAAATAAGGACATTGAATGAAAAAGTTTGCATAAAATAGGATTGACTGCTTTTGTAAACAGATATTTTATAGTTGTTTCAAGTGGAAAGCTGTGGCAGTCTCGAATCTGCCTGCTTCTTTTTTTTTTTTTCTAACAAGGTATAGGGAAATAAGGCCATAAAAAGTGCTTGCTCTCCAAATTTCTCTACCGTATCCTGTTGATAAAACCTGAGCTAGTGGATAGTGAGTGCAGCTGTGAATTAAAGGGCACTGTGTGAAATGTTTAGGGGAGATTTCCTGAAGTGAAGACAGTGCAGTATCCTGAGACCACAGTATCAACTGAGTGCAAAGAAATATAAAAGGGACTAAGTGTGGCTCAAAGCAGTGCCTGAAATCATCAAACAATCATTAAAATAAATGCCTTTCTGTGGACTTGTCCAGCCACTGGCAGACCAGTAAAACAGGGGGAAAAATTCACTGGTGTAGTTATAAATTATTAGCATATTAGCATCAAAATAAAGTTTTGAAAATGGAACTCTCTGCTTAGTCTGCCTTTATCTTTCCTACTGAGAGCTCTGGAGATTTCTCCTCTGTCTATGGTCATATTTCTGGTTTGGTGCAGCCATGTCAGTATTGACCTTTTGTCCTATATGATGTTGGGACGGTACCAGATGTTTGAGGAAGAAAAGGGCAACTCTGAAGAAATTATTCGGCTTTCCCCACTTCCCTTATCATCCAGCCGTTGACAATCTCTGTGTCCTACTTCCCGGGACACAGTAAGTGTCACCTGAAGACACCCTAGAAGGTGACCTTCACCAGAAGGGCTACAGTAGCAACCAGATGTACCCCTGTGCACAGCCAGGTGTTGGTGGGTGGCTCCTTTCAGTCCCAGATCTTGTGGGAGCTTCTAGGATGTACCAGTGGCAGGCAGTATGACATGTACCTGTTCCCCAGCATCTTCATTCATGATGGCGCCCAGAGTGGGGATGCTGCTTGCAGATTCCACCTTTGAATAGGCTTTAAATTTTATCTCACCAAATGACAACTCTTCAGGCCCTTTTACTGTCTTCACAGCATTTGTCTGAGGGTCCCCAGTCTCCACTCTTCAGATTCTCCAGGTGATCTAGCCCGTGTATCATCCCCCTTGGGGGCTTACATAGGTGTGCTCATGGGTGGGTGCCCTGGCATAGTTTCCTTTGACCTTTTTCTTGTCTGTTCTCCTGCTCTTCTCAAATTTAATAGCCTCATTCATCCCCACACTTGATTTATCTTCCAGGCCCTCTTTTTTCCGTGGTCATTAAAACTTGGAGAAGTAAAATCTGTTCATTAAAATGGCTGTGAGTCCACTCAGAAACCAAGGAATGTTAGGTTTGTATCCCTTTGGTGATGGCAAAGGATTTAGGCTTTCAGTACAGATTATGAACACCTTTGCTGACTTTTATTTTCATTGCTTGCTTTCCACATTCGAATAAAAATATTTTTAAACCAGATTCTTCACAAAATATATGAAGTTTTCCATTCTCAGGGTTTTTGACATTTTCAGGCCAAGATTTCCATTCAATGGATTCTTAGATTTAAGATCAGTGTGTCCCTGTTCAGGTTTCAGATGTTTAGAAAATGATTGGTCATACTGGGGCCATGTGAAATGTTCTTGACACTTAGGTTTCAGTGAAGCTGTGCAGAATGTAGGAAATATGTTTTAGTGCCAGCAAAGATGCATTTAATTTTGAGTGTGCCTGTTTCCTTTGAGACAAGAAGCAGCTATTTTTTGCTCTTAAAAAGAAGATGTACCCATTTAACAACACATTATATATATA
>NW_011494882.1:2517479-2523384 GCF_000754665.1 Bison bison bison
ATATATATATATATATATATATATATATACACACACACACACACACACACACACACATAATCAGTGAATCTAAACTTCCAGAGAGGGGACCTTATGGGTTAGTTGTCAAACTTAGTGAATTTATACGTGTAAAGTGCTTAGAACAATGCTTGGTAGTGAGCACACAATGTATATTGCTTATTGCTATAATTATATTGACTTTTACAGTTTGAGCATATCATCTTCACACTAGATTTAGGTTGCATGCATGCATGCTCAGTCATTCAGTCCTGTCCAACTCTTTGCAATCGCATGGACTGTAGCCCTCCAGGTTTCTCTGTCCATGGGGTTCTTCCGACAAGAATACTGGAGTGGATTGCTGTTTCCTTCTCCAGGGGCTCTTCCCAACCCAGAGACTGAACCCGAGTCTCCTGTGGCTCCTGCATTGACAGGCAGACTCTTTACCACTGAGCCACCTGGGAAGTCCTCAGATATAGATTACTGTTGTCAAATTTAGGTATAAAAATAACCCTGCTTGTCTACTAGAATGATAGTTTAGTGTTACTTGCATCTGGAGATACTGTCAGATTGCAAAGAACAGAAATTTGGGCACATGGGAGGTCTGGATTCAAATCCTGCCTTCCTTATTTACTAGCTAGAGGACACTTATATAAAATGGGGATGATGAAAAGACTCTTGTGAGAGCTGTAAGAACACAGAAGAGCATATGTGTAATATGCAATACTGCTGCTAAGTCGCTTCAGTCGTGTCCAACTCTGTGCGACCCCGTAGACGGCAGCCCACCAGGCTCCCCCATCCCTGGGATTCTCCAGGCAAGAACACTGGAGTGGGTTGCCATTTCTTTCTCCAATGCATGAAAGTGAAAAGTGAAAATGAAGTTGCTTTGTCGTGCCTGACTCTTAGCAACCCCATGGACTGCAGCCTTCCAGGCTCCTCCATCCATGGGATTTTCCAGGCAAGAGTACTGGAGTGGGGTGCCATTGCCTTCTCCAATATCCAATACTAGTTAATAGGTAATACTGACTCTGGAGTGGAAAGACCTGGGTCTGAATCCTGATTCTGCCACTCGCTGCTAGTATGACCTTGGGCAAGTGACCTCACTTCTCTGTGCCAGCAACTTCCTTAACGTCTCTCATCATTAAACTGGAGCTGATAATGATAATTATAGTCCATAATAGTTCTTATTCAGATATGGTAATAATGGTCTTTATTGATGGGGGCTATTGTGAGTGCAAAACCTGTTAACAGACTCACAGGTAAGTGTAATTGTGTGTTAACAGTTAACTCTGGTACTTTTTGGAGAATAACTTACAGCAGCCATGCAGGAGGGAAGGTTAGACATAACCCCTAGAGGCCAACTAGGATGATCCCACCCCACCTTTTATCCTGGGCAATACCGTGGAAGAGAATACAGGAAGTGGCAGTGACATTCTAAAGGACTAGGCTTGAATTATCTCTGATTTATATAGGAAGGAAGTCATTCAAAACAGCATTACTTTATGTGTCAAGTTAGAGAGGCAAAGCCAGGTACTGGAGCGTCCTCGATGAAGTAAAGGTTAGAACCACTAGCTCCAGGAGCCAGTCAGTGAAATAGCCATGTTGGTGAAATAGCCGACTGCTTCAAAGATTTTGGGGACCTATGAGCAATTCCTGAGTGAGCATCACACTTCTCAGATTGGATGGGATTCTGTGCAGGAAAAGGACAAATAGCCAAGCCAAGCCAGTGATCTCACTGCATGCGATTAGAGTATTCAAGTGGCAGAATAATCCTGCTCAGCTGCAAGCTACTCCATCTAGAGTAAAGAACAAAAAAAAAAAAAAAAAAGGTCGTTGATTCTCAAGGGGAAATGAGTGTCCTTGGGGGTTTCCTGTCTCTCCGGCAGGTCCCTGTCAGCTAATCAGTATCGACTGGTTCCTAACCTGGCCTGGAGCTAGAAGCTTCCAACAGCCCTCCCTTCATCCATCTATCTCACTCTCCTCCCCTCCCACCAGCGTCTGAGAAGGTAGGGGCTGCAGTGTATGGCTGGTTACAGGAAAGTCCCCATCCTACTCCCTGTGGTTAACTGGGAGGGAGGGAGTGGATGGGTGCTGGGAAGAGAGAGCACTCCCAATGGCAGCCAGCTAACTCCCACCATCCCCTTTTTTGCTTCTTGATCAATAAACCCCAGGCTGTCTTCATGCACCTCTCCCACATTTATATTCCTTAAGGGAAGATCGGAGCAGCTTTCTATCCCCACACAGTCTCAGGGACATTTGGTATTTTACATTATGAAAATGAGATTCACCAGATTTTAGAGACAGAAGAAAACTTGGGGATGGTCTTGTTCCATCCTTTTGTAAGAGTAAACTTGAGATTTAGAAAAGTAATTTGTTTTCTCAACTTCACACTTGAAAGTGTTTTGTAAGAAAACAGGTTCTTTGCCACGCTTGGAAGGGAGTCAGGGACTTGTATTGTCCTAATTCTGTCACCAAACTTGGACAAACCATTTAGCTTCTTCAGTTTCCTCATTTCCTGCATGTAAGAAAGAAATTTGAGTGGCTTTAAAGGACCTTTCTAGCTTTAAAATTTTGTGATTTTATATACATGCTTCCAGGGGTATTTATCATGGCAGGACTCAAAAACAAGGTTATTGGGACTATTCTGATAAAAGAGTGTCTTTGTGTTTTGGGTCCCACCATGGTTAATGGTTGTGGTGGGCAGGAGTTGTTGTAGAACACAGAAGATCTCTAGGAGGGGTAGGACTTCTGCACAGATGACTCTGCTGTCGAGAACATGACTATTAGATGCTCACCAGAATAATAGACCAGAGTATTTCTGAGACATGAAGCACAGGAGACTTCCTGGAATAGATGGTTCTCCCTGAGGCCGCAAGGATGGTCACAGGTTACATGCATATGATGTGGACTGAGATGGCTTAAAAATAATCTGATGGTTTGTTAGGATTGTTTGAATGGTTCTTCTGTTTTATGTAACTTTTCATTGAACATTAGTTATTCACCGAATCTAAGTTACCATGAATCTTATGTCAGCAGAATCTGAATTACTTATAAATAATTAGGACTCTATCTGAAGTAGAACTTACGATTTGATAGTTTATTGACAGTGTTAAGGTGTTAAGGTCCAATCTGTTTTTTACAGAGAAACTAAGATGTGCCCTTCCTGGTTGAAAAGTGAAAATCTGAGGCATCCAAATAGTTTTGACAGTGAAATTGCCGGACCAGTTTGATGACTATTTACCAAATAATCGAAACGACTAAATTGTGTAATTGTTTTGCTTTATGCTTGTATTCCAGAGAAGGCAATGGCACCCCACTCCAGTACTCTTGCCTGGAAAATCCCATGGACGGAGGAGCCTGGTGGGCTGCAGTCCATGGGGTCACTAAGAGTCGGACATGACTGAGAGACTTCACTTTCACTTTTCACTTTCATGCATTGGAGAAGGGAATGGCAACCCCCTCCAGTGTTCTTGCCTGGAGAATCCCAGGAATGGCAGAGCCTGGTGGGCTGCCGTCTATGGGGTCGCACAGAGTCGGACACGACTGAAGCGACTTAGCAACAGCAGCAGCAGAAGCATTCTTGTATTCCCTTACAAGAAAACTGAAAGTAATTCTGCTACACTGGTTGCCACCATATTAATAGCTGCCTCATCTACTCTCATTGATAGATCTTGGGTCTATCCTTTGTAATAATTCTAGTCACTTCTTTAAACATGTCTTGGGATTAGCAGCTGTCAACGGTTAGAACTTGAAGCAGATTCAGTTACAGGAGTGGAAGCTGAGCTAGACATTTAATGCCACTTTCACCTGTAGGTGAGAGAAAGAAAAAAAGGAGAGACCTTTATTAATGGGGTTATATGAGCTTTAAGTCTGTTTTCATCATCAAGAGAAGCTTTACTTTAAAAGAAAAGAGATAGGGAATACACTTTTATGAAATATATTAGCGCTCTAAATAAAATATGGGCTTATTTCTAAACTTTGAGACATCTAAAATTAAAAAATTAGCTTTTAGCCATGTTCAAATTAATTATAAAAATTCATTCTTTGGATATATGCATATATGTCACATAGTAAACATAAGAGTAAAAAGAATAGGCTTCAGTTGTAGTTTGGAAATGGTTTAGAATTTGAATACCGATTTCAGAAACCCCAAACCTTATGAGCTGAAGACGCTGATAGACTTGTTTAGGGACACCTATTCAGACGTTTAGGTACAAAGTGCAGCAGGTCATGGTGGCTGCCCCGGATCACCATGGGTGAGAGAGGTGACAGTTGCTTGAACTAGGACTTGTCTGTGAGTTGGGATTAGGTTAGAGGACAAGAGTGGGGTCATTGGAAGAGTCTCCTTGGGTTGTCAATGATCCTATTTTTTCATTTCATTGGGAGAGTCTCCTTGGGTTGTCCATGATGCTATTTTATGAGCAGAGGGACCGACTGCTTTGTTCTGGATCACCTTTTCGATTTTTTTCAATAGCAAACAGCCAAAGAAGATAGAAATAGTGTCCCTCTCTGGAAGACACTCTAGAATTTAAGGACAGACATGCTTACTCCTTATTATAAAATAGTCAGGCTTCCAAATCTCAGGTGCCTCTCCTGTAACCCACTGTGGATACAGATGTCACCTGGCCTGTGGGAACTGAAGGTCAGGGAGCCAGCCACAATGCTGCCTCTGTGGCTACTGCTATTGCTCTGAGTAATAAATTATCCTTAGTCTGACCTGGGAGTCGCATGTCCTCTATCAGGAGGCTAACTTGTGGCAGCCTGACTTGTAAGTTTGCAAGCAGGGTAAACTCTCGGGCTCTCTACAGTTCGTGACAGGTATTATGTTCCTGACAGAGAGAACAGTATGCGCTGTGGCACACAGGCACGAGAAATCCCATCTCATGTGGGGAACCGTGTCCAGTTACTTATCTTCAGAGCCAAAAGCTGCATGTGCATATGCGTGCGTGCTCAGTCTCTCAGTTATGTTTGACTCTTTGTAACCCCATGGACTTTAGCCCACCAGGCTCCTCTGTCCATGGAACTTTCCAGGCAAGAATACTGGAACTAGTTGCCAGTTTCTACTCCAGGGGATCTTCCCAACCCAGGGATTGAACCTGCATCTCTTGCGTCTCTTGCATTGGCAGCTGGATTCTTTACCACTGCACCACCTGGAAAGCTCCCAAAGCTGCATTTTAGAGGAGTATACATGGTTGGAGATATGGAAAGGTCCAGATTCTGAAGAGATCCTATATGCCATGTCAAAGAGTAGATTTTATGGGGGCTGTGATTAAGGATTTAGCAGAAGAGTGATATGATCAATTGTATGTGTTGGTTGAGTTACTCTAAGAAATACAAGAAGGCTGGATTGAGTGTGGGGGCACCTTTTCTCCAGTTGAGAAAAAAGTAAGATTTATTTAGATGTAAAGTCAGTTAAGAAGTAGTAATAGAGTAAAGAACAGATTTGAATGACTATCTTAGTTCATTCAAGCTGCTGTCACCGAATATCACAGACTGGGTAGTCTATAAACAATGGAAACTGATTTCTTACAGTTCTGGAGGATGGGAAGCCCAAGATCAAGGTGCTGGCAGATTCAGAATCTTGTGATGGCTGGCTTCCTAGTTCATAGACTGCTCACTTTTCCCTGTGTCCTCGCGTGGTAGAAGTGGAAAGAGAGCTCTCTAGGTCTCTTATAAGGGCACTCAGTTCAGTTCAGTTCAGTTCAGTCGCTCAGTTGGGTCCGACTCTTTGCACCCCCATGAATCACAGCACACCAGGCCTCCCTGTCCATCACCATCTCCCAGAGTTCACTCAGACTCACGTCCAGCGAGTCAGTGATGCCATCCAGCCATCTCATCCTCTGTCATCCCCTTTTCCTCCTGCCCCCAATCCCTCCCAGCATCAGAGTCTTTTCCAATGAGTCAACTC
>NW_011494882.1:2523484-2542503 GCF_000754665.1 Bison bison bison
AATGGACTGGTTGGATCTCCTTGCAGTCCAAGGGACTCTCAAGAGTCTTCTCCAACACCACAGTTCAAAAGCATCAATTATTCGGCGCTCAGCCTTCTTCACAGTCCAACTCTCGCATCCATACATGACCACTGGAAAAACCATAGCCTTGACTAGACGGACCTTTTTTTGCAAAGTAGTGTCTCTGCTTTTCAGTATACTATCTAGTTTGGTCATAACTTTTCTTCCAAGGAGTAAGCTACGATACATCAAATGTGGTTGTTGAAAGTCACCCATAGAGAAGGGAAAATTACCCCTTGAGTGAGTTTGAATCTCGTACAAAAAACACCCTCTATTGATGAGAAGAGACACGGGGTGTGTATAGTACATGAATGAAACAAAATATTTGTGATGGTGTTTAGAATGTAATAGTCACCAAGTATGTGTTAATGGAATTTGAATTCGTGATTCAGAACCTCTAGGCTACATTGGGGAGAGCCTTTAAAAATCCAGGGGTATCATAAGTGATAAGGTCAGTTGTTGAAAACTAGTCCAGTTCAATAGACTGTCATGATAGATAGCTGACTTTTTTCTTGCAAGATTACTTATTTCGGGGGAGCCACCAGTACTGAATTCAGTCATCTTAAAAAAATGTCTTGTAATGTACGTTAAACAATACAGTAGGGTTTAAAGCTGTCCAAGCAGCACTATATTACTTTCTATGGAGCTGGCCTCTGTTGGCTCTATGAGGCTTGTGTTTAACAGGAGTCTCCCACTGGGAGCTTTGTAACCCGTAGTGAGTGTGACAGTTACAGCATTTTTAGGTTTTATATGTAATACAATTTAAAGAAAGCTCTTTCTAGGCAGAGCAGCTTATTTGAGCTAATATCCATTTCTTCATCTGTTTGGGTTTCAGACTCTCAAGTGCTGAAATAATCTCTTTGAAAGTAGCTATTGCCATGACTTCATTAAATTCTAATGCCTCTGTTTTTCTCCCACAGGATTCAGAAGCATGTGAAATAGATTGCTTGGTCTAAAATAGAAAAACAGTGGCAACGTTTTGCTGAGTTTCCAGACCTTTCCCAACATGGAACCAATAACCTTCACAGCAAGGAAACACCCATTCCCTAACGAGGTCTCCGTGGACTTCGGCCTCCAGCTGGTGGGCTCCTTGCCTGTGCATTCTCTGACTACCATGCCCATGCTGCCGTGGGTGGTGGCAGAGGTGCGAAGGCTCAGCGGGCAGTCTTCCAAAAAGGAGCCTGGCACCAAGCCAGTCCGCCTTTGTGTTTCGCCCTCTGGATTGAGATGTGAGCCTGAGCCAGGAAAAAGTCAACAATGGGATCCATTGATCTGTTCCAGTATCTTCGAGTGTAAGCCTCAACGAGTTCACAAACTGATTCACAATAGTCACGACCCAAGTTATTTTGCTTGTCTGATTAAAAATGATGCAGCCAATCAGCAGAGTATCTGCTATGTGTTCAAAGCCGATGATCAAACAAAAGTAAGTGGAGGTGGGGATTAAAAGGATGGATGTGGCTGGAAGGTCTTTGTTGTATGGGGTTAGAGCATTTACGTGTACTGAATTAATAAGGAGCTAATGCTGCCATTATACAAGATTATTTCACTGGATTTTGGTTTATGGGGATGGTTTCTTTATAATCTTTAAGATCATTTGATAATAGATATTTTATTAAAATGAGAAGTTTATGAGTTCAAAAATTCAACAGAGAAATCTTTCGAAACGTATACAGAAGAGCTGAACCACTAGGATTCAGATCATTTAAGATGTGTGTCCTGAGCAGTGCTTCTCAAGCGGAAATGTGCCCATGAATGACCTGGGGAATGCAAAATATGATCCAGTAGGTCTGGGATGGACCCTGAGACTGCATTTCTAACAAGTTGACAGATGATGTGGGCACTGCCCCTTTGCAGGTTGCACTTTGAGTAGCAAAGTTCTAGGTCAGCGAGGTTTATGTTCTTGATGCTGTTAACAAAAATATATTTATTTGTAAGCTGTCTAAGAGTCTTATTAGCCAGTTTCCCAAAGTATCATGTTCACTTAGGCAGAGACCATTCATAAAGAGTAGTGGCTATGAATCTAAGTTTTGATACTTTCAGTTGTTTTTTGTTTTGTTTTGTTTCTTTTGGCCACCTTCAAGTCTATCCTCCCTGGCTTGTTGTTGTTATATCTCATGATATGGCTGAGAAAAATATTATAAAAGAAATGATAAAAATATCACCAGCTCTACTATTTTCTTGTTTATTTGTGCTTATATTGTTGTTAGCATTTGTTTGCAGTTCTCTGCAGGACTCCTTTGAAGCCACTTGGCTGTTTTGTGAGAGTTAGTTTAGGTATGGTTGAAAATATAATCCTGACAGCCTCTTTCTCAATTGTGCCTATGTAAACTGAGATTTGGTACAGCTTCAGGAAGCTGACAAGCAGGGGAGGGTGTTAACCCTGCTGGTGAGGAGTGCCCACGCTCGTCTTGAGTGCCTTGTGTGCCTGTGTGGGGGGCCTATGTGGCTGTTTCCACACACACCGAGGCAGACTCTGAGGATGCTAATGCCAATCCTCGGGGTAAACATAGCATTAACATGCATACACTACCTTGTATAAAATAGATAGCTAGTGGGAAGCTTCTGTCCAGCACTGGGAACTCAGCTTGGTACTCCTTGATGACCTAGAGGGATGGAACCGGCAGGGTGGGAGGGAGGTGAGGAGGGAGGTGCTGTATATATGCTTACTGCGGATTCACGGCTGATTCATATTGTTGTACAGTGGAAACTAACACAACATTGTAAGGCAATTATCCTCCAATTAAAAAAAATGTCAGTAACTATAAAGAGAAATGCTAATGTTTTGTCCCTACACCACACTGTTTTGTTTTGTTTTTTTTCATACCCTCCAGGGTGCACAAACCTCATTTGAAAATTCAAGGTTTTCGCCAGGCAGTTAAACACAACTCAGTCTGTGGCCAGGACGTGTGTCAGGAACTCAGAGAATGGAGTTCAACACACCAGAGTATAAGGAAGGCTTTTTGAAATAATGGCTCACCTGGATCTTAAAACCACTATTTTACATGCAGAATTGGATATCTTCTTATTAAAAAGCAGTTGATGTTATTGTTCATGAATCTCAGGTGGGAGCGCGACCTGGTTCAGAGCTCAGAGGGACTGACTTCCTAGACTCCAGTCCTGTCTACCATCTATAAAGTCAGTGGCCTTAGCCAACACTGAGTCTGTTTCTTTATCTGTAAAATGGGGTAATTATAGTCTCTGTCTCAGAGAGCTGCTGGGAGGACTACATGAACTAGAATGGGACCTGAAACTAGCAAGCATTAATGCCAATAAAAATTTTAATTAAAGAAAGTTTTATCAGAAGCAGATTTTACACTAATTCCATTTCAAATCTTAAGCAAAAACAAAAAGACCAAGATGAGCATCTTCAGCTCTCAGGATACAATCCTGGTCAACCTTGAGCAACATTTTTATAAACCAGACATTAAAAAAAAAACAAAAACAAAACAAAACTGCATAAGTGACGTTAATGGTGCTCTTATTTGGGCAAATTCCAGAATGAAAATTAGAGGACTGTACAGCCTGTTCTCTACGCCAGCTCTATATAAGGACTGTTTCCTTGGGGGCAGTCTCTGCACGGAATAGCTGTTCAGTACTTTATACTTCTGACTCTTTCCCAAAATCTTTTATAGCCATCTGAGAACAGGCTTCCAGCCAGTCATTCAGCTACCTGACAGGAAGAAGAGATTTATAACTAAATTCTGGAACTAGGGCTTCGAGTCGTGCTGAAAGTAGAGAATTGACCTCACTCTATGTTCTAAAAAGCCACGGTAGAAATATGAATCCATCCTTAAGTTATCTTTGGCTTGCTTACAATTTTTACAAACACAAATTGCCAGTACTCAGAGTAATAAATTGCTATCATCCCGCTTGTTTCATAAAAGAGTAATTTGTAGCATAGGCATCTCAATCAGTGATTCTCTTGTTGAAAACTGAATGGTGAAGCAAACTGGCACCGATTCTAGCTGGCACGATGCTGTGTTCTTGGGTCATCCTGGCACCCTATCTCATCGCAGAGCATTATCTGCTGTGGGAGCAAGTTAACCTGTGTCATTATTTCTCCAGACTATTTGTAATGTTTGCTCAGATAAATAATGCTATTAGCCCTCTTCTAAATAAGTGAGATCAGTATCCACCTGTGTTTGCCAGAGGAGAATATAAGCATTTACTGCCAGAGTCATAAGGACAAAACCACCGTGTGAGATGAGAAGAAATCTTTGAACAGCATATAAATTAACTTACTGAAGAAGGTCTGAGAAGAGACGTGATAGGGAATAGTTTTATAAGCATAGCATGAGACTGTGTTTCCCACTGTATGCTTCATAGAATATACCCAAGATGTTCCACAGAGAAGGGCCTCCGTGATCAAAATACATTAGGGCAGCATCTCAGACTTTTTGATCTGAAGATGCTTTTCATTCTTAAAAATTATTCAGTATCCCAAAGAGCATTAATGTGGGTTGTATCTATTAATACTTAGACTATATTAGAAATTAAAACAGAGATATTATAAAGGTATTAATTTAAAAAGTGATAGTAAGTTCCCTATGTGTTATCCTGAATAATATTTTTTTGTAAAAACAATTGTATTTTCCCCAAAATTTTAGTGATAAAACTGGCATCGTTTAATTTTGTTTGCTTGGTTTTTTGCAAATCTCTTTCATATCTGGATTAGTGGTCAACTATTAATTCTCAGCTACTTCTCCACTCATTCTGTTTGTGATATGTTGTTTTGGTTGAGCCTATTAAGAAAATGTGGCTTCACATGGATATGAACTAGGAAAATGGAGAAATATTTTTGAGCCTTTTTAGAAAATTATGGATATTTTTCTTTAATGCTGTACATAAACTAGACAGATGCAGTTTCTTAAAGGTTTGTTGCAGTGTGCAATCCGGAACCATATCAAAGTACTTTTTGCACTTTGTTGTATTAAAATCCATTAGTCTGTCTTGTGCTTTAATGAATATTTTAAGCACGAATGATTCTGTAACATAATACAGTGATTATTCAGAAAATATTGGTTCACTGAATTATACAGACCACACTCTAAAAACTGTTGTATTAGGGAAACAATATGTTTTCTATTCCACTCTTTAACTGTACATTTGTCCAGTAAGTTTCTAAATTTATTGAACCATGGATTACATTTTTCTCATAACATTCAAGAACATCCCTCCAAACACATGTGGACACAGTAGCGTAAGGTTCTGAGTTAAAGTTTAAAGTTAGAATCCATGGCAGGAAATTTTAAAAATCCACTCTGGAAGACAAATAGCTACATGGGTGACCCTGAGTAGGTCTTTACCCCATCACATGACAAAGAAATCAAGAGTTCCTCCTGGACTCAGCCCTAGGAAAAGCATAAAGTCTAAGAGAATTATCTCAATATTCTTTCCTTCTCCAGTTCTTCAGCTTTGTTTCTTCTAAGAAGAACATCAGCTTGGCCACTCACTTGAGTGTTACTTTAGATCACTCGGAAGAGTATTTACACTTTAATCCTTTTTTTTTTAAATTTTCTTTTAAAAATCCACAAAGTAAAAATCTCTGCTTCCTTTAAAAGAATTTCCAGCACTGAGTTGCAGGCAGTGGAAGTGTTGGGCTGGGGCTTCTGACTGTGTATGTTGCTGTTTTATGTCAATGAATGGAAAGAATGGATTTTGAATGAGGAATGACAAGGATTATTGAGCCGGTAATAAACGGAGGAGAAGTGTAGGCTGGTGTTAGGTGAGGGAATGGACAGTTCATGGGACCCGGGGTAAGGCAGAAATTGGGGTGTGTGGGAGTAGTTTTGCTATAAGGACCCACTCTTCTTCAGCTGACTTATACTTGTAACCTGTCCTGGATTTTCAAACATTTTAGTTAGGGCTCATCTGGGCACAACAGTCTGTCCAGTCTGGGCACAACATGGTGGTTTCGTAACTGTGACGGATGTCATGAATGAGCAGAGCTTCCCCTCCCCCACCCTCCCTAAGAGCATCGTGGATTTACTAGAATCTTGCTAGCTTCATTTCTCCCTTTTCTAAGGAGGAAATGTTATCTTTCGCTGGAAAATTATGAAGTACTAAAACCTTAGGGACGAAGAGGACAGCAAAGTATGCCAAAGGAGCATGGGGTAAGGGATAGAGGAGCTGGGGTGACTGCATGGGAAGGTCTAGAAAGAAGTCTACTTCTAGAAAGACTTTTCTAAGTGCTGCTGAGGAAGGCATGATTGAGAGAATGTCAGTGTCCTTTGAAAGAGTGGGTTTCCTTTTCTATGATTTTTGGCAACGAAACTGCATTTCTTGAAAGTGAGCTATATCCGAGGCTAAACTCTGTGGGTTCCCATACTGCTTGTTTGAAGAGTGCTTAACTATGGTGAATTTAATTTAAGAACAATAAAGTTTTCCTTTTGAAATTTCCGGTACAGGACCAATGTATTCTCACATGAGACCCTCTAAGCACACCATCTTTCTCAGTAACTGATGGACTGCTACCCCACCGAGCCTCTCTGGATTCATTATGTTGCATATCAATTGAAAAGGTGGTCTAAAGTTATTTTCCTGTGATTAGCAGGTTTAATACTTAAGTCCCTTATATAAGCCCAAGTTGCTTTGGCTGAATTTTATGATTTAATTAACAATTTAAAAAATTTTGGTTTTGATCATAGCTTTGTTCCGGTTGCACTTTTACCCATCATTCATTTTTCTTAATAATTCCCCATCTGCTTGGAATTTTAAGTTAGTGACTTAAAATATGCATCATTTATTTCAGGATTTTCAATAGAGGCTGGCTTCGATGGCATCTCTTGCTTGGCTGTTATATTTGCTGGCTCATTACTTCCTTTCTTTGCTGGAGTGAAGATCGAAATTATAACACTGAGCTGGAGTGTTTTTGTTCCTGAGGGTGATTATTCTGAAGAGCATAATATGATTTTGCAGCTCTTCCAATCTAGCGCCTTTTTGCATTGAGTGTTCATAATTTTAAATATCGGACAAGAGTCTTTCTTTGCTACTCAGGGAATGGTTCTGAGAAGGCTATGTGGCATATGTTTTGGAGGATTTTTTCATGGATGTTAAAATTGCCACGTGGCATCTTTTATCCCATCCTGGTTGTTATGTAAGATTTCATCTGGGGGCCCACTCGGTGGCTATGACCCAGGGCATGGGTGCACGGAGCAGTGTGTCTGAGTCAACCCATCAACACTTGACTGTCTGTCACACTAGACAGAAGCCGGTTGCTTGGTACAGGGATTGGCAGGGACTCTTTTTCATCTATAAAAAGAATGTCCTGGACTGCATGAACTCCAAAGTATTTGTTGGAAGGTTTGGGTCCATGACACAGGATTGATTATGCAATATATTTTTTACTTTGAGAGATGAGTCTGAGGGTTTCAGAAGCATCCGCCTCGTGATCGGTGTCTAGATAATTTCTTTAGACATCTATTTTCAATGCATATCACTTTTTATAGCTTTGCATTTTTCCCTGATTGCTTTGCATTGGTAATTATTTTTATAATAAAAATCTGTTCCTAAGAATAGACTTTACAAGTGTCGTGAACCTAAGGTTGACTTGTGTCTTAGAAGAACTTATTTATAGCCTAGACCTCCAGTGTCCAGGACGGCCATTGGTAGTTGTCTGCGGCTGTTGAGAACTTGGAGTGTGGCAGGTCTGATCTGAAATGTGCTGTGAGTGTTAAAACAGTGGATTTCAAAGACTTGGTTGGAAAAGAGGAATGGAAAATGTCTCAATAATTTTCTATTTTGGTTGCATGTTGAATCATAATATTTTCTATATATTGGGTTAAATCAAATATAATAATAAAATTAATTTCATCTTTTGCTGTATCTTTATGAATGTGCCTACAAGAAAATTTTGAATTACATATGTAGCTTGCATCTTGTACTAGTCAGCCTTGGAGAAGCTACCTAGAAAAGATTTCTGGAAATAATTTGAATGTTTATCACAGAGTGAGTTCAGATTTTCTGTTTTCCTTTGCTGCTTTCTATTTGTTAGTGATAGAATTTTGCTCAAAGTTATTTAAAAAAAAATCACATTAAACACTAGGACCTGTTTTTAATTCTAGGTACATATTACAGTGGTTAAGAACTCTGAGGGCTGCTAGTTTGGAATATGGTGAAAGAGATAAATCTCTTGTTTCTAATTTTTCTCTTTTTTGAGTGCTTTTCCCCCTTCTGGATGGTTCAGTGTCCACCACACTAATTGCAGCCTGTGATCCTGAACCACCAACCAGAGCAAGCCAACAGGAGACTAAGCCCCGTTCAGAGAAAGTCTCAGAAGAGGCTGGATTAGGAATGGGGCTTAGGGGAGGACTTCGATGCAGGATGTACCAGAAAACTCACATGTGACTTCAGGGCAGGAAAGGAGCTGCTTTCAATTTCAGCAGAACATCAGAAGTCATCCTTCCCTGTGCTCAAGTGATGTATTTGAAATGTTACAGATTTTACATTAATTCTTTCTTTGAAATGCAACTAATGTACATTTATGTGGCTGGGTGCTAGGGTTCAAAGTCAAGTAAGCCATGATTGTCCCCTTAAGAAGTAGCATGATGCTTTATATGCCAAATATAGATTCTGAAGGCTGCACAGCTGGGAGTTAGCAAACATCTGTAAGTTATAAAAGAGCAAATTTGAGAGACCGTGAGGAGGCCTAGTATACTCATAATGAGTGCCTGAAGCTATGTGAAAAGCTGCTGTATACAAAATGAAGTAGACAATTTTTCAATTGCTTCAGAGGGCAGAACTAGAAACAAGAGAAATTTCTAGAGGCTGACTTTTGGCTCCTCCTGACAATGATAGCCATCAAATAATTACGTGGGTCGTATTGAACAATGGACATGGCTGGAGGTTTCACCTGGCAAGTCATCACTTCCTGTGTCCACACATGGTACCTGACAACGTCCCCTTTTGTTTCAGAAAACTGAATTGTCCCTAAATCTCTTACACTGGAATGAAGTTGTTTCCTGAAACGTTTAGTTCTTCATCATAGCTCTGTCTTCTGGAGGGACCTTCCAAATGTAATTTGGAAGACATTTGAGTGGGTTTTGAAGATCCTCTAGATATTTCCCAGGCTGATGAGTTTGGTGCAGATTGAATGGACGTCCTAAGTGGTGGCGCTAGTGGTAAAGAACTCGCCTGCCAGTGCAGGGGACATACGAGACACAAGTTCAATCCCTGGATTGGGAAGATCCCCAGGAGGAGGGCATGGCAACCCACTCCAGTATTCTTGCCTGGAGAATTCCATGGACAGAGGAGCCTGACAGGCTATAATCCATGGGGTCGCAAAGAGTCAGACACAACTGAAGTGACTTAGTACGAACTCATGGACAAGTAGGGGATTGAGCACATCAAGCCAAAGTGGGACAAAGGTGTACAGAGTTGTCCATTGTGGCTGGAGCTGCTATGATGTGATGTTTTGCAAATTGCACGGTCAGAGATGTGACAGGAAGGAAAAACTGGAGTCAGATTTTATAGGGCTTGATCTGCCTTGTTAAGGATATTGGGTATTTTTCTTAAAAAGGTTGTGCTATGTCAGCCATGAGAAGTATTCAGAAAGTGAAATAACTAGATTTGTTTTCAGATTTTGAAGTAGAGAGATGAGATAGAAGAGGGAGATCAGTTAGGAGGCTGTCACAGTAGTCGTGTAAAAAATCAAGCAGTGTCTTGATCCATAAGTATTATATGAAGTGGTTCATTTCTGCTAAACCCATGTTGATGTCTTCCGATCACTTTCCTCTCCAGTACCCAGAAAATTTTTAATAGTCGGTTTATTGGCCTCTAACTGAAAAGAAGGCAATGGCAACCCACTCCAGTACTCTTGCCTGGAAAATCCCATGGGTGGAGGAGCCTGGTAGGCTGCAATCCCTGGGGTCGCTGCGAGTCGGACACAACTGAGCGACTTCACTTTCGCTTTTCGCTTTCATGCATTGGAGAAGGAAATAGCACCCCACTCCAGAGTTCTTGCCTGGAGAATCCCAGGGACGGGGGAGCCTGGTGGGCTGCCGTCTATGGGGTCACAGAGTCGGACACGACTGAAGCGACTTAGCAGCAGCAGCAATGGAAGAGAAAGTCAGATAAGACTTCCTGTCCTACTGATGCTGATCTGCTTGGTTCCTAAAGAATGATATGAAAAATAACACAGAACTGAAATTCTTGGTCTGCTTTTGCTTGGTCTTCTAAGTATTGGTATCGCCCGTCTTAAAAACAAGCCATCCTCTAGCCCCATTTCACATCCCAGCTTCCTCCAGTAACTGGTCCAATCTTCTGCTCCGTTTTTCAAGAGTTGCCATGGTGGCTACCTTTGCTTCTACTCGCCCATTTTATTTTTTTAAAAAATTTGTTTAAGTGGAAGGTATTTGCTTTAAATGTTTTTAAATTTATTTTTGGCTGTGCTGGGTCTTCGTTGCTGCACGTGGGCTTTCTCTAGTTGCGGTGAGCGGGGGGCCGCTCTCTAGTTGAAGAGTGAGGGCTTCTCATTGTGGTGGCTTCTCTTGTGGAGCCTGGGCTCTAGGAATCAGACTTCACAAGTCAGCTCACAGGCTTAGTTGCTTCACAGTATGTGGAATATTTCCAGACCAGAGATGGAACTCATGTTCCCTGTGTTGGAAAGTGGATTCTTAACCACTGGATCACCAGGGAAATCCCCATTTTTTTCCTTGGTTTACCAACTGGGCTTCTGTCTTGATCTGATGGCTCCTACATGTCACTAGTCACTTGTAGCTTGTGAAATCTGGTTGTCCCTTCTCTGTACTTCTCTCATCCAGTAACTTCGATGTAGTTGACAAGACATTGTTTCTTCTGTCTTAAAACATTCTCTTCTCTTGGCTTTTGGAAAATCACAACCTGCTGTTTTCCCTTTGCCTCTAATAGTGGTTTCTACACAGTCTCCTTAGTTGGTTTCTCCTCTTCTTAATTCTGAGTTGTACGTCCCTTGAGATGACACCACCCTTTATGGCAGAAAGTGAAGAGGAACTCAAAAGCCTCTTGATGAAAGTGAAAGTGGAGAGTGAAAAAGTTGGCTTAAAGCTCAACATTCAGAAAACTAAGATCATGGCATCCAGTCCCACCACTTCATGGGAAATAGACGGGGAAACAGTGGAAACAGTATCAGACTTCATTTTTCTGGGCTCCAAAATCACTACAGATGGTGACTGCAGCCATGAAATTAAAAGACGCTTACTCCTTGGGAGGAAAGTTATGACCAACCTAGATAGCATATTGAAAAGCAGAGACATTACTTTGCCAACAAAGGTTCGTCTAGTCAAGGCTATGGTTTTTCCTGTGGTCATGTATGGATGTGAGAGTTGGACTGTGAAGAAGGCTGAGAGCTGAAGAATTGATGCTTTTGAACTGTGGTGTTGGAGAAGACTCTTGAGAGTCCCTTGGACTGCAAGGAGATCCAACCAGTCCATTCTGAAGGAGATCAGCCCTGGGATTTCTTTGGAAGGAATGATGCTAAAGCTGAAACTCCAGTACTTTGGCCACCTCATTCGAAGAGTTGACTCGTTGGAAAAGACTCTGATGCTGGGAGGGATTGGGGGCAGGAGGAAAAGGGGACGCCAGAGGATGAGATGGCTGGATGGCATCACTGACTCGATGGACATGAGTCTGAGTGAACTCCGGGAGTTGGTGATGGACAGGGAGGCCTGGCGTGCTGCGATTCATGGGGTTGCAAAGAGTCGAACATGACTGAGCGACTGATCTGATCTGATCTGATCTGAGACTGTCTTCTGCATTTCTCTCTTTGACACGCTTTCCAGATGAACTCATCATAGCAGTAAATACCACCTATTTGATGGAGACTCTGAAAGTTAATTTATTGCTTAGACTCACCAGTGAGTTCCAGACTCATCTATCCAACTCTGAGCTTGACTTCTACTTAGCCATTAAATAGGCATTTTGAACTCAACATGGTTAAAGTAGAACTCTTGAATTTACTGCCTACCAACCTGTGGTTTTTCCAGTCTTCTGCAGCTCTTAAGTGACAATGGCAGTTGCTACAGCCAAAATCTAGGAGTCATCTTTCTCCTAGATTTCTCTCTTTCCTTCACACTGTCATCCAAATTATTCAAGACCCATTCCAAATCTGTCATTGCTCTGATTCCATGGCTAATCCTGAGGCCACGACTCCACTATCTCTCATCTGGAATGTTGCAGTAACTAACTTTTCTTCCTGTCTCCTTTCTTGCTTCTTCTTTCCACCAAGCTAGCATCCAGAGCACCTCTAGAATAGCTACCAATTCCTGCTCAAAAACCTCTCTAAGGACTTCCTGATGTACTTGGACTAAAATCCTGTATTTCTGCTGGAGTTTCCACATGGACCTCATTCCCCACACTCTTTTCAGTGCTCTTTGGACCCCAGCCACCCTGGTGTTCACATGGCTAAAATGTGACAACCTCCTTCTTCACACGAGGTCTCTGCATTTGTTGTTGCCTCTCCCTGGAGAGCTCTGCTCCCAGCTTTTCATGTGGTTGGTTCCTTAGACTGTTATGAACTCAATTCAGCCTCATCCTCAAGCCTCCCAGTCAAAAGTACTCCCACACCAATCATTGACACTTCATTAGATTTTAATGTCTTTGTGGTGGTGGTGGTTTAGTCCTAAGTTGTGTCTAACTCTTGCGACCCCATGGACTGTAGCCCCCAGACTCCTCTGTCTGTGGGGATTCTCCAGGAAAGAATACTGGAATGGGTTGCTATTTCCTTCTTTAGGGGATCTTCCCGACCCAGGGATCAAACCCACATGTCTTACCTCGCCTGCATTGGCAGGCAGGTTCTTTACCACTAGCGCCACCTGGGAAGCCCTACAGAATGTTTTTGTGCTGCTTATCATTATCTGGAACTGTCTTGCTGGTGTATGCTTCCTTGTTTACAGAACCCTGACCTGCCGGAGCAACAAAACAACAGGGCCCTTGCCTGTCTTGTTCCAGGCTAGACCCTGGCACCTGAACCATGCCTGCTACAGGGGGTTGCTTCATGAATGTATGAGTGGATGTTACCTTTTGTATTTGTTCTTGGAGGGTGTGGTCCTCCTTTTTTATTTTTGATGTTTTGGCCAAATCTCTTCTGGAATCCCCCTATGCAGCCATATTATTAATAGTTTATTTCCTTGTTCTTCATTTCCTTCCTCATCAATACAGATTTCTCTTGTTCAGCCAGAATTTCAGTCTTAGACACCATCGCTCTCTTCCTATCCCTACTGAGTGTTTTTCCCCTCAGAGTCTTTGTTCATGATAATATTCACTGCCTCTCCGTTCTGTTGCACAGTTCTCTGGATTTGATAAACACAAAATTTAGGGGCATTATTGATGAGAATTATGGGGAAGATTTCATAAAAGCTGAGTAGTCTACTTCTCAGTAACTTTGTAGTATATAGGTTAAATCCCTTCCCTTCAGCTGTGATTTGAGCCCATCTTTTTTGGCATCAACTTTTTTCCCCCCAAATAAAATGTTTTTCTGATTATAAAGGCATTTATGCTGAATATAAAAAAATAGTACAATAGAGTTACAGTTAAAAGTTCTCCCTTAATCCCACCTCCTAGAGAGAAATCAACAGTAACGAACGGATTGGTGTATAGCCTTATAGATTTTATTCTTTTATTATATAAACAAATGTGTTTATATGTAATCAATTTATATATTCCTTTCTACACTTATCTTTTAAAAAATAATTTTATTTATTTATGGCTGTGCTGGATCTTTGTTGCTGTGCAGACTTCTCTGTAGTTGTGGCAAATGGGGACTGTTGTCTAGTTGCAGTGCTCAGGCTCCTCCTGTTGTGGAGCATGGGCTGCAGGGTGTGTGGGCTTGGTAGTTGCAATTCCTAGGCTCAAGAGCACAGGCTCAGCAGTTGTGGCTAACGGGCTTAGTTGTTCCATGGCATGTGGGATCTTCCTGGATCAAGGACTGAACCCATGTCTCCTGCCTTGATAGGCGGATTCTTCACCACTGGGCCTCCAGGGAAGACCCCACATATCTTTTTAAACTCAGTCTCCCTTTTGATCTCCCTGTCTATATCTATCTATCTATCCATCTATCTATATATGTATGTGTATATATGTGTGTGTGTGTGTGCTGTGCTTAGTCCCTCAGTCCCCATGGACTGTAGCCCATCAGGCTCTTCTGCCATGGGTGTTCTCTAGGCAAGAATACTGGTGTGGGTTGCCATGCCCTCCTCCAGAATATACATATACATATACATATACATGTACATATACATATATATATATATGCTGTGCTGTGCTTAGTCACTCAGTCATGTCTGACTCTTTACAATCCCATGAACTGTAGCCCACCAGGCTCCTCTGTCCATGGGGATTTTTCAGGCAAGAATACTGAAACGGGTTGCCATGCCCTCCTCCAGGGTATCTTCCTAACCCAGAGATCAAACCCAGGTCTCCTGCATTGCAGGTGGATTGTTTACTGTCTGAGCCACCAGGGGAGCCCAAGAATACTGGAATGAGTAGCCCATCCCTTCTCCAGGGGAACTTCCCGACCCAAGAATTGAACTGGGGTCTCCTGCATTGCAGGCGGATTCTTTGCCAGCTTAGCTACCCAGGAAGCTGTATATATACACATACATACATACACACACACACAATTAGCTATAGCTATAGTTATATTTTAGACATTTTTTATAATGGTAGAGATGTGTCCTTTTGCATGGCTACAGTTTTGTGCAGCAGGGAGAAAGGAAAGGCTAGCTTCACGATTGGTAGAAAGTGACAGCATCAGCTTTGTTTAGCTTTGATGAACCATTTTGGTTATGAAAAAAGAGCATGACCAGGATGGGCTGGAGGTGACTCAGAGATGTCTGATCTGTCTATCATTAGAAAGAAACGAGATTTGGAGCAACAAAAGCGAAGATAAGCAAGTTGGACTACATCAAACTAAAAAGCTTCTGCACAGCAAAACAATTAATAAAATGAAAAGACAACCTATAGAATGGGAGAAATTATTTGCAAAGTATATATTTGATAATGGGTTAATATCTAAAGTATACAAAGTACTCATACCTCTCAAGAGAAAAAATTTTGATTAAAAAATGAGTAGAGGCTTTCTGCCCACGGACGCCACTGAGAAAGCATTGTTGAAGTCTCCCCCACACCCCCACTTCACTGCCGTCATGTTTAAGTCAGACTCTCCCAAAGAGCCCAAACAGCTATGGAAGCTCTTCACTGGAGGATTGAGCTTTGAAACAACTGATGAGAGTCTGAGGAGCCATGTTGAGCATTGGGGAATGCTCACAGACTGTGTGGTAATGAGGAATCCAAACACCAAGCGCTCCAGGGGCTTCGGGTTTGTCGCATGTGCCACGGTGGAGAAGGTGGATGCAGCCATGAGTGCAAGGCCACCCAGGGTGGACAGAAGACTTGTGGAACCAAAAAGGGCAGTCTCAAGAGGAGATTCGCAAAGACCTGGTGCCCACTTACCTGTGAAAAAGATTTTTGTTGGTGGTATTAAAGAAGACACTGAAGAACGTCACCTGGGAGATTATTTTGAACAGTGTGGCAAAATTGAAGTGATTGAAATCAGGACCGACTGAGGTATTGGCAAAAAGAGAGGCTTTGCTTTTGTAACCTCTGATGACCATGACTCCGTAGACAAGACTGTCATTCACAAATCCCACAATGTGAATGGCCACAACTGTGAAGTGAGAAAAGTCCTGTCTGAGCAAGAGATGGCTAGTGCTTCATCCAACCAGAGAGGTCAAAGTGGTTCTGGAAACTTTGGTGGTGGTCATGGAGGTGGTTTTGGCGGGAATGACAACTTTGGTCATGGAGGAAGCTTCTGTGGTCAAGGTGGCTTTGGTGGCAGCCGTGGTGGTGGCAGATATGGTGGCAGTGGGGATGGTTATAATGGATTTGGTAATGATGAAAGCAATTTTGGAGGTGGCAGAAGCTGCAATGATTTTGGCAGTTACAACAATCAATATTCAAATGTTGGACCCATGAAAGAAGAAAACTTTGGAGACAGAAGTTCTGGCTCCTGAGGTGGTGGAGGCCAATACTTTGCCAAACCATGAAGCCAAGGTGGCTATGGTGGTTCCAGCACAGCAGTAGCTATGGCATTGGCAGGAGGTTTTAATTATTGCCAGGAAACAATGCTTAGCAGGAGAGGAGAGCCAGAGAAGTGACAGGGAAGCTACAGGTTATAGCAGATTTGTGAACTCAGCCAAGCACAGTGGTAGCAGGGGCTGTGCTACAAAGAAGACATGTTTTAGACAATACTCACGTGTATGGGCAAAAAACTCTAGGACTGTACTTGTGACTAATTGTATAACAGATTATTTTAGTTTCTGTTCTCTGAAAAGTATAAAGCATTCCAACAAAGAGTTTTAATGTAGATTTTTTTTTTTTTGCACCCATGCTGTTGATTGCTAAATGTAATAGTCTGATCATGATGCTGAATGAGGTCTTTAAAAAAAACAAAAATGAGTAGAGGAACTCAATAGACATTTTTCTAAAGAAGACATACAGATGGTCAGCAGGTACATGAAAAGGTGCTCAGGATCACTAATACCAGGGAAATGCAAAGATAAACCACAATAAGATATCATCTCACACCTGTTAGAATGGTTGTCATCAAAAAGACAAAAGATCAGTGTTGGCTTGGAGAAGAGGAAACCCTGTGCACTGTTGGTGGAATGGAAATTGGTGCAGCCGCATGGAAAACAGTATGGAGGTTTCTTGGAAAATTAAAAACAGTACTACAGTGTGATCCAGCAATCCCACATCTGGGTATATATACAAAGGAAATGAAAACAAGATCCCAGCATTTCTGCTCCCATGTTCATTGTAGCTGTTATTCACAATAGCTAAGATATGGAAACCACTGTGTGTCCATTAGCAGATGAAAGGGTAAAGAAGACAAGGTACACAGATACAATGGGATATTACTCGGTCATGAGAAAGAAGGAAATTCTGTAATTTGTGACAACATGGATGGATCTTGAGGGCATGATGCTAAGTGAAATAAGTTAGAGAAAGACAAATACTGTGTGATATCGCTTACACAGGGGATCTAAAAAAGCCAAAGTCATTGAAACAGAGAGTACAGTGGTGGTTACCACGAGCTGAGGGTGAGCGAAAGTATAAAGTGAAAGTCGCTCAGTCATGTCTGACTCTTTGCCACCTCATGGACTATACAGTCGATGGAATTCTTCAGGCCAGAATACTAGACTGGGTACCAGTTCCCTTCTCCAGGGGATCTTTCCAACCCAGGGATCGAACTCAGGTCTCCCACACTGCAGGCAGATTCTTAACCATCTGAGCCACCAGGGAACCCCATCAATGAATATAAACTTCCAGTTAAAAGATGAATAAATTCTGGGTATCTAATGTACAGCGTGTCATTATAGTTACTAATACTGTATTATATACTTATAAGTTACTGAGAGAATAGATCTTAAATGTTCTCACCACACACACACAAAAAATATGGTAATTACATGATGAGATGGAGGTTTTAACTAACCTATAGTGGTAATATTTTGTAATATATGTGTATCAATTCAGCATGAGGTACACCTTAAACTTCTGCAGCATTAAATGTCAACTATAAACATCTGAATGCAGAGTTCCAAAGAATAGCAAGAAGAGATAAGAAAGCCTTCTTCAGCAATCAATGCAAAGAAATAGAGGAAAACAACAGAATGGGAAAGACTAGGGATCTCTTCAAGAAAATCAGAGATACCAAAGGAACATTTCATGCAAGGATGGGCTCGATAAAGGACAGAAATGGTATGGACCTAACAGAAGCAGAAGATATTAAGAAGAGATGGCAAGAATACACAGAAGAACTGTACAGAAAAGATCTTCACAACCCAGATAATCACGATGGTGTGATCACTGACATAGAGCCAGACATCCTGGAATGTGAAGTCAAGTGGGCCTTAGAAAGCATCACTACAAACAAAGCCTAGTGGAGGTGATGGAATTCCAGTGGAGCTATTCCAAATCCTGAAAGATGATGCTGTGAAAGTGCTGCACTCAATATGCCAGCAAATTTGGAAAACTCAGCAGTGGCCACAGGACTGGAAAAGGTCAGTTTTCATTCCAATCCCAAAGAAAGGCAATGCCAAAGAATGCTCAAACTACCGCACAATTGCACTCATCTCACACGCTAGTAAAGTAATGCTCAAAATTCTCCAAGCCAGGCTTCAGCAATATGTGAACCGTGAACTTCCTGATGTTCAAGCTGGTTTTAGAAAAGGCAGAGGAACCAGAGATCAAATTGCCAACATCCACTGGATCATGGAAAAAGCAAGAGAGTTCCAGAAAAGCACCTATTTCTGCTTTATTGACTATGTCAAAGCCTTCGACTGTGTGGATCACAATAAACTGTGGAAAATTCTGAAAGAGATGGGAATACCAGAACACCTGATCTGCCTCTTGAGAAATCTGTATGCAGGTCAGGAAGCAACAGTTAGAACTGGACATGAAACAACAGACTGGTTCCAAATAGGAAAAGGAGTTCATCAAGGCTGTATATTGTCACCCTGTTTATTTAACTTATATGCAGAGTACATCATGAGAAACGCTGGACTGGAAGAAACACAAGCTGGAATCAAGATTGCAGGGAGAAATATCAATAACCTCAGATATGCAGATGACACCACCCTTATGGCAGAAAGTGAAGAGGAACTCAAAAGCCTCTTGATGAAAGTGAAAGTGGAGAGTGAAAAAGTTGGCTTAAAGCTCAACATTCAGAGAATGAAGATCATGGCATCCAATCCCATCACTTCATGGGAAATAGATGGGGAAACAGTGGAAACAGTGTCAGACTTTATTTTTCTGGGCTCTAAAATCACTGCAGATGGTGACTGCAGCCATGAAATTAAAAGACGCTTACTCCTTGGAAGGAAAGTTATGACCAACCTAGATAGCATATTGAAAAGCAGAGACATTACTTTGCCAACAAAGGTCGTCTAGTCAAGGCTATGGTTTTTCCAGTGGTCATGTAT
>NW_011494882.1:2542603-2542743 GCF_000754665.1 Bison bison bison
CTGTGGTCATGTATGGATGTGAGAGTTGGACTGTGAAGAAGGCTGAGGGCTGAAGAATTGATGCTTTTGAACTGTGGTGTTGGAGAAGACTCTTGAGAGTCCCTTGGACTGCAAGGAGATCCAACCAGTCCATTCTGAAG
>NW_011494882.1:2542843-2561626 GCF_000754665.1 Bison bison bison
AGTCCCTTGGACTGCAAGGAGATCCAACCAGTCCATTCTGAAGGAGATCAGCCCTGGATTTCTTTGGAAGGAATGATGCTAAAGCTGAAACTCCAGTACTTTGGCCACCTCGTGCTAAGAGTTGACTCATTGGAAAAGACTCTGATGCTGGGAGGAATTGGGGGCAAGAGGAGAAGGGGACGACAGAGAATGAGATGGCTGGATGGCATCACTGACTCGATGGACGTGAGTCTCAGTGAACTCTGGGCGTTGGTAATGGACAGGGAGTCCTGGCGTGCTGCGATTCATGAGGTCGCAAAGAGTCAGACACGACTGAGCGACTGATCTGATCTGATCTGATACCTCAGTAAAGCTGTGAAAAAAAAAAAAGATACAAGAAGAACAATACTGAGATAAAATCCTCAAATAGGGAATTTCCTCATGGTCCAGTAGTTAGTACTCCATGCTTCCTCTGCAGGAGGCACGGGTTTAACCTCTGGTCAGGGAACTAAGGTTCTGCAAGCTTCAAGGTGCAGCCAAAAAAATAAATAAAATAAAATCCCCCAAATAAAAATGACAACAATAAAAACAAAAAGGATTTTGGAGAAAGCTAAGCCTCAACAGGATGGGAAGCTGAGGCCAAAACGAAATTCCTGTTTTTGATGGCGAAGTTGGAAGAATAACCAGGGTCTTCTAAGGATAGGAAGCCTTGTTTTAGTTAGTTGCTATGTTGATTATGTTGCAGTAATTTTTCTGTCTGTCTTTTTCCCACCATGGCCTTCCCTTGCTAATCTCCCCAAACAGATATTAGAGTCCCTGACACATAAGAGGTGTGAACATTATTTGTGGACATCAACAAAAAAGGACTGTGTGGTTCAGTGAACAGAGAAGGAATGAGTTATGAGTGATAAAAAGAAGGAGAGGAAAGAGAGCTAGTGTTCCCTGGGGGCTGGAATCCAGAGGCAGAGGGAACAGGAGGAACTGTGGACTCCCAGGAACCCCTGGAGAATTTGGGGTGGATGCTGGGCTTCTCTTTCCTCATGAGAAGAGATTTTGATCTGATTTAAATCTCCCAAATGGCAGAATGACCCCTGCTGCCATCTGGCCTATATATGGATGTACCATAATTTAGTCAAGCCCCTATTAATGGTCTTTTAGATTTTCCCCATTTTCCTGTCTTTGTTATAGTTTTCTCTGTAACCAAAATCTTGCATAGCTTTGTGTCTGCTTCTAAGCAGTTATAGTTAATTAATACATATTAATAGAAACAATGCTGCCTCCTCAAAAAATAGACTAAGAATACTTTGAATATGATCCTCATAGCAGCAGGCATGGCTTGGAGCCCGTAATTGCCCTGTGTTAGTTCCTTGATGTTAAATTTGGAGCCAGATCATATTTTAATTATGATGGCATGCTTTAATGGGATTCACAGCTTAAAAAAAACAAACAACTGGAGATAAATTGCACATGCGTGTGCGTAAGTGTCACAGCCATGTGCTTTCCGTTCTCAAAGCTTCATTTATAACACTTGGATTTCTGAAATCTGTTTTTGCCTTTCTCCTTCCACTTACACTATATTCTGGGTTTTCTCAGGACTGCTCGTAATAAATGAGGTGACTACCACTGACTTTTACAGTGCAGAAGGGAAAAAGAAAAATTGTTTTATATTTTTGACTGTATTTGGCATTTGTGTTTTAAGAGGAAAATAAAATTACACTAAATAAGATTTGAGATGTTTCTTTTAGCTTTTCTGTTTAAAATAAGTGAACAGGCCAATGCCATCATGGAGCGTTTCTGGCATTTTCTGTGTAAAGCTAGCCTTACCATCTTTGATCAGTATCCAAAACCAGATGTACCAATGAATACTTCATCTATCAACTAACTTTAAATGATGCTATTTTTAAAAATAGATAGACAACATATACTATTTTAAATTTCTTATTACATTTCTGACATATTTAATACTTCAAACTGCTAATTAGCATAATTCAACATAATTGTTCAATAACTTTTCCTTTAAAGGCTTTAGATGATATTTTACTTCTTATTGCAAATGTCAGCAACAGGGTAAGAGATGCAAAAGAAAATGATCCCTACATGGAAGCGTGAAGTCTTACCCTCTCTTTCTTTTTTTAGACTGAAAATGTGTATCTTGGAAATCAAAGTTTCAAAAGAAACAGTAACCCAAATAATTTTAAGATTATAGATTTTAATTTGTTAGGCAGTTTCTATGTGGTTAACTACTAGAAAAAAAAAACAACTGCTCCTATTTAAGACTCAAAATGTGATCACTGGTTAAAAAATGCATGTGCGTAGTTCTCAAAATAAATAACCTAGTGTAAATTTAGAATCTGCTGCATCCTCTCTTTCATAGTTTTGATGTTTGAGCCTCCCCTTCTCCGACTTCATCAGTGCTGAGTGCTTGGATTAAAATATCTATACTGACTCTTAAAAAATAACAAATTCTTTTTTTGTTTTTTTTTGTCTGCACCCCATGGCTTGCAGTATCTTAGCTCCTTGACCAAGGACTGAACCAGAGCCACGGCAGTGAAAATTCAGAGTCCTAACCACTGGACCACTACAGATTTCCCCAACAAATTCTTTTCATTGCAAGCAGAATGTTCTTATTTGGCCTCACCACAACTAGTGATGCATACATGCTATGTCTCTTCTTGAGACCCCATGGGCTGTAGCTTGCCAGGCTCCTCTGTCCATGGCATTTCCCAGGCAAGAATACTGGAGTGGGTTGCCATTTCCTCCACCAGGGGATCTTCCTGACCCAGGGATCTAACCGGAGTCCCTTGTGTCTCCGGCATTGGCATTCAGGTTCTTTACCACAGCGCCACCTGGGGTGTGCAATTGGTAAAGATTGGTTTAATTCAGTCAGTATGAACTGAACACTGTGCCAGGCATAAGAGATAAAAGCAGCCTATGCCTTTGAAGAACCTAGGGGGAACTTAGGTGAGGGTGGACGGGAATTTGGAGGACAGTTCCAGACAGATGCTTCTATAATATCTGGTAAAAAGTCAGGAGGTACAGTTATGCCCAGGGTACTAGATGGACTCTTCTCCTCAATCCGGGGGTTTGGGAAAGTCATCTTGAAGAAGCCGACGTGTGAGCTGAATCTTTAAGGAGGACTGAGAATCACGTGAAGAGACAAGGCCCAGAGCAAGGAAGAGTGTGAGGTGGGGCATGGCCAAAAAGACGAGGGAGGAGGGAGGTGAGGTCTCACCTTGTGACTGCCTGAGATGGGGAAAGGGCGACTAGGGAGAAGGTTGAGGGAGAGGAAGCTTCCATTTGGGGATATGCGGTATTGGAGTGATCAGAGTGATGTGCAGTGGGCTGAAGTTCAGAGGACGATCCAGGCTAGAGATACGTAGCTGGGGCATGGCCACGGAGTCAGGACTATGAGCGTGGTTGACAACATCCAAGGAGAAAGGAGCACCGCGGATGTGATTGTTTCCGAGGGTGGGTAGGGAAAGGGGAGTCCCAAAAGGGGATTAAGATAAGAGGAGACTCATGTGGTGGTGGTGTCCCCAGAGCCAAGGCACAGGAAGTTTCAAAATGAAGATTAGGACAGCAGTGTCAAGAGCAGTAGTGAAGTAAAGATTGTTGTTTAGTCACTAAGTCAGTCCGACTCTTTGCGACCCCATGGACTGCAGCGTGCCGGGCTTCCGTGTCCTTCACTGTCTCCCGCAGCTTGCTCAAACTCATGTCCATTGAATCGATGATGCCATCCAAACATCTCATCCTCTGTCATCCCCTTCTTCTCCTGCCCTCAATCTTTCCCAGCATCACGGTCTTTTCCAATGTGTTGGCTCTTCACATAAGGTGGCCAAAGTACTGGAGCTTCTGTTTTAGCATCAGTCCTTTCAATGAATATTCAGGGTTGATTTCCTTTAGGATTAATTGGTTTGATCTCCTTGCAGTACAAGGGACTCTCAAGAGTTTTCTCTAGCACCACAATTTGAAAGCATCAATTCTTCAGTGCTTCTTTATGGTCCAACTCTCACATCCTTACAGCTAGATACAAATTATGAAATTTTCATTCTGCCTGGCCTAGTTTTATTTCCTTTTCCAACTTATCTCCATTCAAGCCCATCCTTTTTTTTTAACCTCACCTATCTTTTGACCTTAAAAACTGTAACTAAATGATATGCCTCTTCATAATTTACAAAATGCTTTCACATATATATCACCATATATAATATGCTCACCCACCCTTTGAGTTGGCATTTTAACTGAATTATAGTTGTTTAGGATTGAGGCTCAGACTTGAGGTCATAGATGCCTTGAAATTCCTCCTCTCTCTCTCTCTCTTATTGAATATTTATTTATTTGGCTGCATCAGGTCTTGGTGGCAGCATGTGGGATCTAGTTCCCTGACCAGGGGTCAAACTTAGGCCCCTTGCATTGGGGTCTTAGCCACTGAACGACCAGAAAAGTCCTCAAAACCTCTTTCTGTACTGAGGAAACTGAGGCTCAGAGAGATGTATGTTATTATTAATAGTATGTGTGCCCAGTCACTTCAGTCGTGTCTGACTCTTTGTGACCATATGGACTGTGGCCCTCCAGGCTCTTCTGTCCATGGAATTCTCCAGGCAAAAATACCAGAGTGGTTTGCCATGCCCTCCTCCGGAGGATCTTCCCAACCCAGGGATGGAACCCACATCTCCTGTGCGTCCTGCTTTGGCAGATGTGTCCTTTACTACTAGTACCACATCAGAAGCTCAGACAGATGTGTGTCTTATGTCAGTTTCACTGCTCTTTGGTGTGTCTCGGCACTAGAAACCAACCTCCTGATTTTCACTGCACGACTCTTAACTGCAGAGTGGGAATATTGATTAGATTCATACAACCCTGTTGAAACTCAGTACAGGAGGAGCTCTGGCCCATAGCTGAATATGATCCTGTCCCTTTAAACCATCCTGACTCATCCATTGCTAATTGCAGGTAAGCAATAAAACTAAACCGCACACCCTCCAGTCTCCTCTGTGGTAATTGCCTATGACTCCCTCACTTTGTTCCCACTCCTGTCTGCTGTTGGTAGACATTCAGTCTTTTTGCCAGAGCAGCATGTCTTCTTCCTTATTCTGTCAGCAGCCCCTCCATATGGCACACTCAGGAGACTCATGGCTGATCAGCATATTCTGTTACCTTGGCCTCAACAGTTGGTTCAGGGGTGGGTTTGTGATCCAAGCCATGAAAACCAGAGTCAATCTTGGAAAAACAACCTCTCAGCTGCAGCTGCCAGGGACCATGTGGCCCCTGCCTGGGAAGGGCCTGGGAGAAGGAAGACAGCATGGAAGCAGCCCAGTGATAGATGGATGGCTGGATCATGATGATGTCATTTGCTCATGAGATGCAGCCTGCCTGGAGCTGGAGCTCTCCCTGCACTTGAGGTGCACAAGCCAATAAAGTCCCCAGCTACGTTCAATCCTCTTGAGTGGCAGTTGCAACCACAAGGGCCTTATTTAATATTTTCCTTTCTGTAGCTCCGTTTCTCCCCTGTGTCTTGATCTGACTCACCAACTTTGACCCTCAAATTTTCTAGGATTTGCTTCAGACCAGTCTTACTCTGGGCCTCTTCAAGTTTGCCATACCTTGGTGGTTCCTTCCTTCCCTGTTGTCCCTCACCAAACCCTCTCATGGGATATTTTCTCATCACTCTTTTTCTAATATATAATTTCTATTATTTGTTTGGCCACATTTCGAGGTGTTCATTATCTTTGTTCCTCAACCAGGGATCAAAATCATGCCCCTTGCAGTGGAAGCCCAGAGTCTCGATCACTGGGCCACCAGGGAAGTCTGTCCTTACTCTTCTAGGAGTCAGGACTTAGAAGTTATGAGCTGCCTGCACTTTGAATGAACTATTACTATTATTAATAATGACAGAAGAAGTTTTTTGCCATTAACCCAGCACTTTTTTAATTGTGATAAAATATACATAAGATTCACTATTTTAACCATTATTATATATACAACCAGTGGCAATAAGTACTTTACTGTTGAGCAGCTATCACCTCTGTTCATTTCCAGGATGTTTTCATCATCACAAACAGAAACTCTGTAGCCAATAAAAATAACTCCCAACTTCTCCCTTCCCCTGGCAGCCTCCATTCTGCATGTTCTTCATGAATTTGCCTGATGTGTGCATCTCCTATAAATAGGATCATATAATTTTTTTTCTTTTGTAACTAACTTATTTCACTTAGCATATTATTTTCAAGGTTTATCTATGTTGTAGTATGTATCAGAATTTTGTTCCTCCTTAAGGCTGAATAGTATTCCACTGTGTGTACATCGCATGTTTTGTGTGCTATTGATACATACTATTTCCATCTCTACCTTCTGACTACTGTGAGTCATGCTGCTATGAACACTGATACACAAGTACCCCTTTGAATGAAGCCCTGATTTCAGTTCTTTCGGGTATATACACAGAAGTAGAACCATCGGATCAACCCAGCACTTTGTATGTACCAGGCACTGTGCTATATGTATTTTATGTTCATTATTTTATTTAGTATTCACAACTTTATGAGGTAGTATTATTATTCCTACCTTAAAGTGAAGGAAACTGAGGCTCAGAGAATTTACCATGAGCAAAGGCTTATCCTTTTCCATAAACAACCATACCTGTTGGACTCCAGAGGCTGTGATCTTAGTTGGAATGCTGAGGCTTCTATAAAATCATCCCCAGTTTCTTCAAAAAGCACATCTGGAGCAGATACTGTGTGTCAGGCGTTAGATCAAATGCTGGAGTACATAATCACGTGTTCATCACGCCTGGGGTGCTTGTTAGTGAATTGAGAGGAGATACAGTCACCCTGTTCTATGAAGCCTGGCCTGGGCTTCATGGGAAGTGAAGGTGCCTGGCCCGTCTTTCATGCACTGAATGTTATCTTCTCCATTTATATCGCTGGACTTTATTATTGCCCAGACGGTGATCAGTCCTGCCAGGCTTTTTTAGAGCTGCTTTCCTGGATGAATCCAGTCCTTTCTGGAGGTAGAGGGAACAAGGAAACAAGGGGGAAAAAAATATATATATATATATTTCTTCTGATTATGAAAATGACACATAATCATTACAGACAACTTGGGAAAATTATGGAAACATAGAGCAAAGAAAACAGAAATCACCCGATAATCAAGCTATTCAGAGGTGATTTTTTAATGAAAGTTTAATAAAATGCCTTATTATCCCCCACTAGGGAGCTTCCTTGGTGACTCAGTCAGTAAAGAATCTGCCTGTAATGCAGGAGACCTGGGTTCGATCCCTGGGTCAGGAGCATCTCCCTGGAGAAGGGAATGACAACCCACTCCAGTATTCTTGCCTGGGAAATCCCATGTACAGAGGTGCCTGACGGGCTGTAGTCCATGGGGTCAAAAACAAGTCTGACGCAACTTAGTGACTGAACCACTACCAATCGAAGTAGTTTGTTATCATTTTACTCTGTAAAACAAAGGGGAGAAATCAGTCCCTGAAGATCCCCTATCCCTCAGCTGCCTCTACTGTGTTTAAATTACTCAGTTCTCTGACTGCAGATTTATGTCTTCCTATTTGAAAGGCATTCATCCTGCAGAATTTGCCAGATGGTGCCCTGTAATGGCTCTTTGATTATCCATCATCATTAGAAGGAAATGCTTCCTAATCTGTCAGCATGAACTTTAACTATGTGGAAGGAATGTGTGTGCTTTTGAAGAAAGGTTCTGTGTGAGGAAAACAGAGAGGGAGGCCTCCCAAGAAGATGGCGGATCCTGGCAGCGAGCATCAGGACGCAGATTCCTTCCCTTGGTGCCTCCATGGCCTCCCACGGCCTCCCATACCTGTCGGTCAGGTTGCGGTGGCTCCTTCTTATTTCACTGCTCTCCAGAGCTGCTAAAGTCATATGTCACCTTGTCCAAATTAGAAAAAGGCACCCCTTCCTTCCTGTGGCAGGAGGTAGCTGTGCTGTACAATGTGGACAGAAAAACGGTACTGAATGCACTTTCCACTTTCTTCCCGGCCAAGCATCCTTGTTCAGTGAACAACACACAGAACTCTGTGTAGTGGTCCTGGCTTTGCCCTTTTGAGGCTCATGCCTCTCCAGGGATGTAGAGGCTGTAGATATTCTAGATCTAGGTGATGCAGCCCCCACTCTAGGTGAGCCCTGGGTATGTGGTCCTCAACTTGACATGTATTTATCGAGCTCTTAGTATCCAAGCCTGGCCCCCATGGAAAACTACCTGCTTCTCACCTTCTCTTTGGCCACTGCCACCATCAACTCTGTCTTTTAGAGACTAGAACTCTCAGAAGTCTCCGCTGAATTTATTGGAAGTTGTTTTGTCTACAGCTACTTGAAATATCACTGTGTAATTACTGAATTTGCAGCCATTCTAATAAGCAGACTCCTCATGTATTTGCAGACACATCAACTGGAGCCTCCAAAACCACCTAAAACTCCCCTCATTTCTAATTTTATTTTTTTTCATTTGAAGCTGAAGTCCACTCTCCTTCTGCTAAAACAAGTTCTATTTCCTCTTTGGATTTTGGTTCTTAGACTTGGTCTCAAGCCTTTCCTTCTCTTCAGCTACTCCTGAAGAGTTTCTCTCTTATAGCTATTGCTGTGTAACTGATATTTTCTTGGTCTGGGGCACGCTGATCTATGGCTTCAGCTATACTAAGCACTCCTAATTTTTGCTTTACCGCAGTGATGTTTGCATAAAAGCAAAAGCAGCAGTTACATTGTTGGTGGATGAATTTTTCATGTTAGAAACAGTCTTTGTGCTGTTACGCAAATACAGTATAATTTTTTGAATAAGTGGGATACAGCATCAATTGAGCTTGTTGTTGTTTAGTTGCTAAATCATGTCCAACTCTTTTGCAACCCCGTGGACTGTAGCCCTCCAGGCTCCTCTGTGCATGGGATTCCCAGGCAAAGATATTGAAGTGGGTTGCTATTTCCTTCTCCAGGGGATCTTCCTGACCCAGGGATCGAACTCATGTCTCCTGCATTGCAGGCGGATTCTTTACTGCTGAGCCACCAGGGAAGCTCATGTCAACTGAAGTACTTACATAAACATACAAATCATTATGTTTTTATCTGGTAATTCACCTTCAAAAATATGGGTAAGATAGAAGTACCCTCGTGGTCTAGTAGTTAGGATTCTGGGCTTTTATTGCCATGGCCCTGGTTCAATCCCTTATCAGGGAACTGAGATTCTGCAAGCCATGTGGTGCAGAAAATATATATATATATGAATTATAATACTTATTAAAATTAATTATATGTTAATATATGATATATATTAATATATATATATAGTTAGGATGAAATTCCTAACTGTATATATACACACTCTCAAGTGGAGAAGGCAATGGCACCACACTCCACTACTCTTGCCTGGAGAATCCCAGGGACGGGGGAGCCTGGTGGGCTGCTGTCTATGCGGTCGCACAGAGTTGGACACGACTGAAGCGACTTAGTAGCAGGATGAAATTCAGATCACTATAACCCCCAAAATGGTAATGACTGCTGTATGTATGTTGAGTGTGATTAAAAAGCTGCACTCTAGAGCTGAAAGATAGTGAGAAACTGTGCCTCAGTTTCCTCATTTGTAAAATGGGAATAATAATAATACCACTATTCTGCATTGTTCTAATGATGAAATGAGTTAATATATGTGAAGCGCTTAGCATAGGGCCTGACACACAGTAAGAGCTACTAGCATATAAGCATTGACTATTACATGAAAGATACTGTATGATTACCTTCTGGAAGCCAGACAAAATTTAGGTGGGCATTTTTATAATGTAGTATTAATTTTTTAATGCTTTGCCCAAGCAAATTGTGATAAAATCCAACAATGACAAATACCAAATGTTTAAATGTTTTAAAACAGTGATGATCTGTTTTGCACACTTTTGATCATTGACTTACCCTAGGAGTTTTCTTTTCTAGATGGCATGTATTTGTCAGAATCAAAGTAAGCATAGTAAGGGCTGTGCCATGCTAGGTCGCTTTAGTCATGTCCGACTCTTTGTGATCTCAAGGACTGTAGCCCACCAGGCTCCTTTGTCCATGGGATTCTCCAGGCAAGAATACTGGTGTGGGTTGCCATGCCCTCCTCCAGGGGATCTTCACAATCCAGGGATCGAACCCACGTTTCCTTTGGTTCCTGCATTGTAGATGGATTCTTTACCACTGAGCCACCAGGGAAGCCCTAATAAATAGTAGAACCCAAATATTTCTTCCTGTTACATCTGATTTTTCAGTTTGTTGGGAGAAGGCAATGGCACCCACTCCAGTACTGTTGCCTGGTTGTTTCTGCTACTCTTCCTCTATCCCTGTGGCAAGATTCTCTGCTCTGTTCTGCTTCTTGCACAGTTTGTTTGGACTCTGCCTGCTCTCTTCCTCTGTGCATAAAGCAGCCAGCCCTTGCAGTGGGTAAACTTCAGAAAATTTAGATCTTGTTTTTGCAGCTTGTCTGTGCACAATAAACAGACAACCTGTGCCAGTTTTCTCTCCAGCTCTTTTTGGCACAGGATTGAAAACTGGCCGCTCTGATCAGGAATGCTGCATGTTCCTCTGTGGGTGGCCGGAATCTGAGCTGAAATAGAAGGAACTCAATTTTCTGCTATTCCAGTCCCTTCTACTGAAGAAAAGAGCATCATCATAACTTTGAGAAGTTGATGATGGCCAGTTCGTTTCCTTTTTTACACTACAGTAGTTATTTTTAACAAGTAACTTTTTGAAATTCAAGGTCATGCAAACCCCAGGTAGGATTACCTGAAGTGCTGTGAGCTCTTTCTGAACAGTCCTTAGGCTTGGTTTGGGAACTGTGAGCGGGAAACAAAGAATTTATTTCTGGAGTGCTAGTCAAAACCCATCTATTGGTCCTTTAAATTTGTCATGATGAAACTATAAGATGGCTTAATATAAAATGTAAAGCTGTATCCAGTAGTTTGTCTCTTTCTCATCTCTTTTTGATCATTTCATAAGTGACTAGTGGTATCTGTAGTTACGGGACACCAGAGAAACTTTTTCTTTCTGTATATCTAGTTAAGCATTTATCAGTTTATCAGCCAGTCCACCTCCTGAACCAGAAATGATCGTGGGTGATTGATATGTACACATAAAACACGACAGTAGTCCATGGATTAAACACTGGGTGACAGTGGTTTCCCTGGGGATCCAGTGGTTGAGGGTCCACCTTGTACTTCAGGGGACACTGGTTTGCCCTGGTCTGGGAGGATCCCACATGTCTCGGGGTGGCTGAGCCCATGAGCCACAGCTACTGAGCCCATGCATTCTAGCACCTGTGCGCCACAACGAGAAAGACCACCGCGGTGAGAAGCCTTCACATAGCAGCTGGAGAGTGGCTCCCGCTGGCCACAACTAGAGAAAGCTCACATGCAGAAACAGACACCCAACGCAGCTAAAAGTAAATAAATATTCTTTAAAAAAAAATGGGTATCGAGGGAAGAACACAATGGTAAGGGTGTTGAGTCAGACATGAAAGCTAAAATGCAGTGTCATCTATTGATAGCATTACACCAGAGGTTTCAAAATTTAGTGTGCAGTGGTCTCTTGGGGTGAATATTTGTTTAAAATGCAGTTCCTTGGCCTCCCCAAAGGAATTCTGACACCCACGTTGCTAACACATGTCCCCAGGGACCCCTACTGTGTGGTGTAGACATACTCTAGGAGCACTGAACTATTTACCTACTGCCAATGGGTAAATTTGGCTCCTGGCTTTCTGACCATCAACAGGAAAAGGGAAAACTGTTTTTTTCATAGTGTGCAGAAGATAGCATCATTGGCATAAGGTATACATGAAGGCTTAACTAGGCTTAGATCAACTCTAATACCTGGGGAATTCCTTAGCAGTCCAGTGGTTAGGACTCTGCTTTCACTGCCGTGGCCCCAGGGCTCAATCCCTGGATCCCGCAAATTATGTTTCTGTGGCCAAAAAAAAAAAAAAAAAAAAACCCTTTAGTGTCTGAGGAGGACCTGGACTTGCATAGGAATTCAGGAAGAAAATGTCTTTGCTAATCCTCCCTAATGTAAAATAAGTCCATGAGTCTATTGTATTCAATTAAGAGGTAGTAACTGACCTTCTGGAGAAGAGTACCAAAGCGTCTTAGAGAGAAAAGAATAGAAGAGGGAAAAAAGCTGGGTGGGGTGGTGCTGGGAAAATAGTTTGATATTATCTACAAAAAGAGTGAATGCAGGGAATTCCCTGGCAGTCCAGTGGTCGGCAGTCCAGCCAAGGGCACAGCTTCAACCCCTGGGTGGGGAACTAAGATCTCATATGTCGCAGGGTGTGACCAGAAATATTAAGGAATATACATTTTTTTAGACATAATGCTATTGCACACTTAATAGACTATCAGTGTATCATATACCTTTTTTCCCCATATACGTTTATATGCACCGGGAAGTCGAAAAAATCGTGTGACCTGCCTTATTGTGATATTTGCTTTTTGTGGTGGTATCTAATTGAATCTGCAGTATCACCAAAGTTTGCCTGTATAAGTGATGAAAAGATAAGAAATTAGGCACATTCACACAAAATAAAACTTCCTCCAACAAAGGGAGAGAAAATCATACTGACTTATACTCTGAGTACTCTTCCTTTCATATGGAGAAAGAATGCGTTTGGAGACTTTGTGATAGTGGCCTGTATAAGAATAACGATGGCCATTACCATTTCTTCTATGCCTACTTTAGGCCATTTTCCGCCATAGGCAGGGCTTCCTAGGTGACTCAGTGGTAAAGAATCCACCTGCAATGCAGGAGATGCAGGAGGCGCAGGTTTGATTCCTGGGTCAGAAAAAATCCCCTGGAGAAGGAATTGAGAACCCATTCCAATATCCTGGCCCGGAAAATTCCGTGGACAGAGGCTTCTGGTGAGCTACAGTCCATGAGGTTGCAAAGAATCAGACACAACTGAGCGAGTGAGCAGGCACACGATGCACCACTGTAGGTACATAGGTATTTTGTTTTCAATTGTCACACAGATTCCGGAGAATGAAGTCCTGTTGTCCCCAGTACCCCCAACCTTTCTCTTCTCCACTCATTATTTTCTATTCTAACTCATTCACACCCAATGTTTTTGAGACTTATCCTTTAATGTAAAATACTGTTACTCTTTCCTGTGCCTTGAATCTAATTCACTTTGCCCTGATGATAGGAAATGACCAGGATAGAGAAATCAATTTTGAAATAATAAATTAGATCTAAAAGTTCTGTAACTGTTTCTTTTTGTTTCTCCATTGACTTCAGTTGTTAGGATTTTAACTGACAACTTTGGAATCATCTGAGAAAGTCTTCAGCTCCTCTGTCATTGTTTTCTCCCCAGTGGCAGCTAAATATTGCAATTGTGGGCTTTTGCCAGAATAAACAGTTGAATCTTCGGTGAGGTCTCTGGAACCTAACTCCCAGGCATTTCCAAAGGATATGTTGAAACTGGACCTTAGTTTGCCCTTTACAGAAATAGCTTCTGTCGGGTCTCTATAACTGATTCCTTTCATGGTGCATTGTCTATCTAGCCCACTAAACGTAGAGAGAATATGCAGTCTTTTCCATTTCTGAGCTTTTAATTGATGTGGGACACTAAGAATTACCAGTGATGTTTCATAATCATACTGCTTTAGTGCATTCGTTAAACTACAGGTCATATGAAATCAACTTTTATTATTCTCATTGATACTTGGGGAAAATAATTTTACAAGGCTTTTAGGATGGAAAAAAGGCACTAGAACATGAAATCTACTTTAAATATAAAGCTATTCTTTTAAAAGTGATTTGATTTGACATTTTAAGTCTTCTGAGCAGGAACAACCCTGATAAGGCATTAAGTCAAACTCCTTCATTTTGTAGATAGGGAACTTTGTCATTTGATTTTGTTTTTAGGCACTTTTAGTACTTTTTTTTTTTTGCCATGCAGTGTGTGAGATCTTACTACCCTGATCAGGGATTGAACCCATACCCCCTGCGCTGGGAGCACAGAGTCTTAACCACTGGACTGCCAGGGAAATCTACAGATAGGAAACTTTGACTCAGAGAAGCTATGTGCTGCCAGACAGCGGCAGAGCCAGGACTGGAACCCAGTACTCCTGGCTTCCTGCTCTCAGAAAACAATTTCTAAATGACTTTAGTGTAAAATATAATTTGAAAAGAGTTTATTTAAGAAACTCAAAACATAATAAATTTAAGAGTTAAAACTTCTATTGAAATATTATATTGTACTGGGTGTTATACCAGGTGGTTAAAACACAATATATTACCTTCCATACTTTCTAACCTGAGCTTGGAAGATTTTTATACCTATAGATAGATATACACACATGTATATACTCATGAACACACATAAACATATATACACATATAGTTATATGCACACCTACATGTATATATACACATCCTTACACATATTTATCTATGAAGGTGAAGGTGAAGTTGTTCAGTCGTGTCCGACTCTTTGCAACCCCACGGACTGTAGCCTACCAGGCTTCTCCATCCATGGGATTCACCAGGCAAGAATAGTGGAGTGGGTTACCATTTCCTTCTCCAGGGGATCTTCCCAACCCAGGGATCGAACCCGGGTCTCCCACATTGCAGGCAGACGCTTTAACCTCTGAGCCACCAGGGAAGCCCACATTTATAATAAACATACACATATATGCCAGTAGACTCACATACGTATATATGTGTACATATACATACACATTATACATATGTAGGCTTCCTTGGTGACTCAGTTAGTAAAGAATCAGTCTGCAATGCAGCAGACCTCGGTTCAGCCCCTGGATTGGGAAGATCCCCTGGAGAAGGAAATAGTGACCCACTTCAGTATTCTTGCCTGGGGAATCCCTTGGACAGAAGAGCCTGGTGGGCTACAGTCCATGGGGTTGCAAGAGTAGAGTAGGACATAACTTAGTGACTAAACCATCACCACCATATACACACACACATATATATACATACACACACACGCCAGTAAATACACACACACATACATATATATCTCAACACACACACATATAGCAGAAGAGTAGAAAACAAGGACTCAGGAGTTAGGCAAACTTTCAACCCTACTGGTATTGGCTGTGTTTTCTCAGGCAAATATGTGAACTTTTAAAACCTGTTTTACCACTTGTAAAATAGAAAAAATAATACTATGCTTAAACTGACTGTGAGAAACAAAATAAATGGTATGTTAAATATTTAGCACATTGTCTGCCATCTAATAAGTTGTGGCGCATGGACTCTCAAGTTGTGGTTTGCGGACTCAGTAATTGTGGTGTGTGGGCTTAGTTACTTTGCAGCCTGTGGGATCATAGTCCCTGACCAGGGGTCAAACCTGCGTCCCCTGCTTTGCAAGATGCATTCTTTACCACTGGGCCTCTAGGCAGTGCCAGTGTTCGTGCTTAGTCATGTCCAACTCTTTGCGACCTTATGGACTATAGCCTGCCAGGCTCTTCTATCCATGGGATTTTCCAGACAAGAGTACTGGGGGCACCAGGGAAGTCTCCTAATAAACTTTCAATAAATGTTAGTAGCTAATGTTGTGAACAAAATGTACAAAACGTTGAACAATGGGTAAACTTAAGAAAAGGTAGATATGTTTCTCTATCTTGACCTTAATGCTGATCATAATTGTCCTGGCAAACTGGTTACCTCTGGTTTGAGGACTGGACCAAAACCACAGAAGTGGCATAGTCCTATTCATTTGGGAAAAAGGGCTTCTAAATAGATGGTGGCACTCTCAATCCTGATCCATGGTAAAAGGAGCCTAGAAGGTGGGAGAGCAGGCGGCCTGTGGAAGAGCCTGTCCCAGGTCAAAGAAGAGCAGAAGTCGCCCGTGTTGCATGTGCTCAGTGTAAATGAAGACACTTACACATGTCAGTTTGTGCGGGGTGGTGCAGTCGGGGGCAGGGGGCAGGCAATGTGAGTGAGAAGACAAGAATCAGACTGATTGGAACCTGGAAAGGTCAACTGGCAGAACAGCTGTTGGTCTGGAGTCACATCCAGGAATCAAGCCCAGAAGCTCAGGATGAGTCAGAAGAGGCATGGACACCACAGTGCAAGGTGTCCCTGGGCCTGTGCCAGGAGCAAATGGACATCAGGCTGCCCAGATGACCCCCAGGCCAAAGACCAAAAACAAGGTAAGCCAGAGGTGAATGCAAGAGTTAATTTGCAGAGGTTTCTGTGAGTCGGAAGCTAGGGCAAGAGTGGGCTTTCTCTGTAGGCTCCACTTTATCGGCTGATAAATGTTGCTTTTTTGCAGGTTTCTGCCACAGACCTGCTTGCTTCTCTTCCCACCTGTATCAGTCAGAGTAGGTTTGGTTTTGCTGCAGTAACAAACAAATCTCAGTACCTTATAACAACACTTATTTCTTGTTCTAGCTATGTATTCATTATGAATTACCTATCACTTGGTTACTAGAAATCTTTATTCTGAGGTCCAGGCTGATCGTGCAGCCCTCTCAGGAATGTTGCTGCTCATCATAGCAGATAGAAAATAAACTATGGAGAACCCTGCACGCATGTGTGCCGCTTCAGTCATGTCCGACTCTATGTGACACTATGGACTGCAGCCCACAAGGCTCTTCTGTCCATGGGATTTTCCAGGCAAGAATACTGGAGTGGGTTGCCATGCCCTCCTCCAGGAAATGTTCCGGACCCAGGAATAGAACTCAGGTCTCCTGTGTCTCCTGCATTGGCAGGCAGGTTCTTTACCACTAGCGCCACCTGGGAAGCCCCATGGAGAACGCTGCGCTGACCTTAAAGATGAGCTTTCTGTACAGAAGGAGGTGATCTATGTCATTTCACTTGCATATCATTGGTCAAAACAAGTCATGTGGCAACAGCAAGGTAGCAAAGTTGAATCTCCCCCCAGGAAGGGGCAATGAATCTTTATAAGAATAATACAGCCCACCCCATGACTATATCAACCGCAGGGGCGTCTCACTACTCCCAGACCTCAGTCATTGCCCATGTGATCCTAGCTCCCGTCCTCTATCTCGTATCTCTGCACAGAAATCTAGGCCCACATCTGTGGCTGCCAATCAGGCAGTTCTCCTTGGTCACTTTGAACATGAACAAGCAAACTAAAGTCATTTCCTCTTCAGCATTTTGTTTGTTTTTGGTTGAAGGCCTCCTGTCCACCTGGCTACACAAATCAGACACCTAGGTGTCATCTGTGACTTCTCTCTCTCCTTATTCACCTCATATCCACCCACCACTCAGAAAATCTTTTTGACTGTACCCAATACATGTCCCTTGACTATTCCTGCTTCTTTTCATCTCTCCTGCCCCTACTAGTTCTTACATGCATGCTCAGTCACTCAGTCGTGTCTTAACTCTTTGAGACCCCATGGACTATAGCCCACCAGGATCCTCTGTCCATGGAATTTTCCAGGCAATGATACTGGAGTGGGTTGCCATTTCCTTCTCCAGGGGATCTTCCCAACCCACGGACCAAACTGGCATCTCCTGCATTGGCAGGCGGATTCTTTACCACTGTGCCACCTGGAGTATAGTTTTTCTATTCTGAACTCTTGGTGAGCCCTAAAATAATCCTGATGTCTCTGTATTTCCCCTCCCCAGTTCATTCCACCTGACATGCGGTGATCTTTCTAATTTGCAGAACCGATAATACACCCTTCTGTTGCCACCTCTGCTTGAGCTCCTCAGCAGATGGCTTCTGATTGTTCTGGGAGTGGAGTGCCAGTAAGGCTCTTTATCTGCCTCTCCAGCCTCACCTTATCCACTGTCCCTCCCTCACAAGTGCTATGTTTCTTGTCCCCACCGCACTGAACTCCTTCCATTTTCTCTACGTGCTGTGCCCTCTCTTGCTTCTGGTATATTGCATGTGTTGTTCCTTCTTTTAAAAAATTATTTATTTATTTGGCCACACCAGGTCTTACTTGCAGCATGTGGGATCTAGCTCCCTGATGAGGAATTGAACCCTTGCCCCCTGCATTGGGAGGGTGGGGTCTTAGCCACTGGACCCCCAGGGAGGTCCCTGTTGTTCCTTCTGACTGTTCTGCTCTCTGTCCTCTTCAGCTGTCTGACTTTAAATCATCCCTCATGTCTCAGCTTAAAACTCACTTCCCCCGGGAAGCCTTCCCTGGCTGCCTCCTAAAGTAGGTAAGGTGTTCCTGTTGTATATTCTGGGGCAGCAGGCTTTCTTTTCCCTGGCGCACATCACCCTTTATAGCTTCCTTAAATGTCTGTTATCTGTCTTTGCTGCCTCACTGTAATGTCTCTCAGGGCAGTGACTGCTTCAACATTGTGACTCAACTCCTAGCAGAGTGTCTCAAATAGTCTAGGTGCTGGCAGATGCGTATGAAATGACCATGAATGACTGAGCGTGGTGTCAAAACCATAGTTCTGGCCTGAACTCAAGAGCAAGGCCAGGAGGACATGAAAATGTCCTTGCTTCTTAATGTCAAAGGAAACTGAGAAAAACCAGCTTGGCTTGGCTTGGCTTAGGGCTAGAGGGGTAGTATCAAATTAAAACAGGCTTCCAGAGAAAGGCAAAGGAAGGTCAGGGCCAGGAAGAAATGAGATCCTCTGGGCTATAACCTCCTCGAGCGAATGGATTTTAATTTTGTTCACAGCAGAATCCCTGTGCCTAGAACAGTATTGGGCACATATTAGGCAGTTAAATACTTTGTTGGGGAACTTCCCTGGTGGTCTAATGGTTAGGCTTCCACACTTCCACACTTCCAATGCAGAGGGCACGGGTGTGGTCCCTGGTCTGGCAACTAAGATCCCACAAGCTGTGTGGCATGACCAAAAAAAAAAA
>NW_011494882.1:2561726-2589836 GCF_000754665.1 Bison bison bison
AATAAAATACTTTATTGGCTGAATGAATGGACAAATTCTGGGTCACAATTCTTGGCTCCAGGAATCAACCCTGGCTGACATAAGCAGAAAAAGAATTTATTGAAAGGATATAGGATAATTCTCAGAATCAACATAAAGACCAAGATAATCCAGCCTCACAAATGAGCAGCAACCAAGGGGAGCCAGGCAGGCAGGACCATGGCCAAGGTTGTAGCACAGGAATACTTGCTAAGGACACCACTCTGACACCCCTGCTACCAGAAGCCAGTGTCCGCCACACTCCCACCACTGGCTGTGAGCTGTGGCCCCGCTGGACTTCAGTGACACTGCCCTCCTTATGAGTCGATCTCACTGACCCTATGACCTGAATTTACCCCTTCGAGGTTCAGATCCCAGACAGGAGTGGTTGTCTGGCAGAGCCAACGTTGATTGCCAGAAAGGGAGAGAGTGTGAATATTTGTCCCCCGTCAGCAGAGGGGGCCATGCTGCCACCTATTTGAGAATTTCTCCCTAAATAAGACAGTCATTTGATGCTAGGCAGCCTAAAAATGCTTTATGTCCAATATGGGAGGGCTGGAGAAAAAAATTCAGAACCAAGGAAAGTATTTTTTCATTTAAAACATTTAATTATAATAAATGCTAATTATAAAATTTCAAATAATTCAGATATGGGTAAAGTATAAAGTGTTAAGTCCCTCTACTTCCCAATCCCCATTCTATACCAAGATATAACCACACTTATCAGTTGGAAATAGGTTCTTCTTCAAGAGACTTCTTGGATCAGAATTGTTTCTTAAACTGTACAGGGTTGGACTTCATCATTATGAAGTTGCTTAGAATTTACATGTAAAGCTTATAGTCAGATATTTTTTACTTGGACTCTTAGTCTGGGTTACGTGGCATTGCTGTGGGTTCATATTCCTGGAGAGGGGCTACCTGCCTAATGAAGGGTAAGTAATTTGCTTTGCTTGTGCTTAGTTAGTTATTACTGGGAATATTTCTTGCTTGGGAGGAATCAGGGATGTAATGGGGTGTGTCATTATGGTGGGTAAGCAAAATTTGGGCTTTGTTGGAGAGAAGGTACTTCTGCTTTTGACCAAGTTTTGTTACTCACCAGGGTTCTTGGCCTTCTTAATCAATAGAAGTTGATTAGAGGCCAGACAAGAAATTCAGCGAAGGTTTATTGGGGCCCCAGCTTCAGAGGGAAGGAGAAGAAACAATAGGTTCCCTTGCTTGTTTTCTTACTGTGGGGAGCAAGCTGGTTCCTTATATGGGGCGACGGTAGGGTGTGTCCAGGGGTCGGGCTGGAGGGCTGCCTTGGGTGTTTTGTCCACCTCTTAGGTGGTGTTATGTGCAGGGGGCATGCAGAGTAAGTAGCCTGCTTTACTCCAAGCTCTTCAGAAGTGGCTGTTGGGCTTTTTGGTCTCTTTGTATCTTTCATCCAGAATTTGCCCTAATAGCCCATGCCTGCAGTTATGGGCTGTAACAGTTCCGTACAGTTTCTTTGTATTTTGTCGCTGGTGGGGAGATGTGTCCAGGTGCAAGCACTGCAGCATTGAAGCATGGGGTCCCAGGTCCCAGCCTGTCTCAATTTGAGGGCCAAAGGAACGTCTTCCTGTTCAGGATGTCGCTTGCAGAGTGTTCTGTTCTTAAGAAAACAAAAATTTTGATGGGTCTTAACTAAACTTATTGTAGTAATCATTTATCTATCTATCTATATTGAAATCATTTGTATACCTTAAACATACAATGTTGTATGTAAGTTATATTCAATATAGTTGGAAAAAAGAAAAAATTAAATTTTCTCTAAAAAAACCCAAAACCCAAATTATCTGAAATAGTATTTTGCTGATTTTAAAGAAGCAAAGTTCTAGAACCAACCCATTCTCAACTGACCTCTAGGGAAGTTATTCTGGGCATGTAGCTGTTAATTTTCCTTGTTGGGTTGGTGGTTGACTGGTCCATAACTCCAGGAAGGGGTTGGCCAAGCAAAACTAAGACTTTTATATGTCAGACAGTTACACACAAAGACAGAGAATTGGGGCTCAAATAAGTGATTTGAATTTTAACAAAGTGAGACTGGTTTTTTAAAATCTTACTTGTAAGAAATACATTAAAAAATATGTTAAAATTGTAAACGAAATAAAATACTTAAGTGCATCTTAATAAATATATCTCAGGTTGTTGCATGGCTGACCCAAATTGGTCATCGAGTTTGGTCCCAAAGTAAAGCCTTGGGCTGGTATTCAGTGTGGTCTCGGAAGAACCTAGGAGCAAAAGCCAGCACCCTGGTCCAGCCTGCTTTGCTCTGTGTTGTCATAGGTTTACTGCTACAAAAGATTACGTATGTAATTTTTGAACCCTGCCTTATGCTTCTTCCTTACCAAGCAGTCCACAGTGTTTCTACGAAAAAGGGAACAGATACCAAAAGATTATAATGTGACATCCAGGATTCCCATACAAAGCCTTTATGTAAGTCTAAACTTAGGTGCTATGTAAGTCTAAACTTAGGTGCTATATTGGTACCTAAACTGGTAGCAGTTCTATTTCACAGTTGTGAAATGGCATACATTTTAGGTCTTTTGGATAGAATCTGGTGAACAGATATGGGCTGAAATTTTTAAATGTGGATTCAGTGAGACAATTTCATCTTGGAATTACAGCCAAAAAAAAAGTCAGCTGTGATTCATTTGGAAACGTGGACATTTTGAGTGTTGACAACAAAGACAGGCCTTCATTAAAATTATAATTTTCCAACGTGTCTACAGTGAAGCTGGAACAAATATGACACAAAGCCATAATATTTTGTTTATGCCAAGAAACACTGGCTTTCTAAAAGAAGGTGCCAGTTAAAGTGGTAACATAAAGATAGGTGAAAGTGATACACTTCGATATCTTACTTTGAATTTAACTGGCGCTTGCTTTGGTGTCTTGACTGTTATACAGCCAATCTAAATAGATTAGAAACGTTGGAAAAGCCCATATATGAATCTGTTAAAACAATCCCTTTGTTTCGTCTGAATAGGAAGGAAACCGGTCTGTCATTTTGCCAGGGAGAGGCTAGACCATGACTAGGGCGTTGAAGGGTCAAGGAAAAGAATTAGAGGCATTGGCACAGAAGGAGGAAGTCGAGTTGCTGTGGCTGCAGCGGGAGCCGTGGAGGGAGCAGGGGGCCAGTGCTGTCTGGAGAGGGTGTGTGGAGTGGAAGTTGTGGTGTTGCCAAAGCTAGTTGTCTTCTCAGCCCACGAACCACAAGCCAAGTGTGCTACCAGGTTTTTGTAAACTTTCAGTACAGTAATAGGAATCTACATGAGAACAAAAACACATGTCTCCACAAAGCCTTGTGTACCAATGCCCCTAGCAGCTTTGTGTGTGATATCCAAAAATGGAAAACAGCCTAGAAACTCAAAACAACCCGGATGTCCATCAACAGGTGGCAAGTAAAATGCTATTCACAATAAAAAGGATGCACATAGCAGTGTGGAAAACCTCAAAATCATTTACTGAATAAGACAGGCTCTCCCCTCACTGATAAAAAGAATATATGCTCTATCATTCCATTTATATAAAACCCCCAAAATGCAAACTAATCTTTAGTGAAGAAAACAAATCTGTGGTTTAGTGGTTGCTTGGGGATAGGGCAGAAGGAGGAATGGGTTGCAAAGGGGCACAAGAATTTAAGGGGGTTATGGAAATATTTGGTAAATTGCATTGGTTTCACAGATACGTTCCTATGTCAAAACATATCAAATTATTTGGTCAGCAATCGGGGAAGGGCCTCATGACCCTCAGCTAGAGAAGACAAGATATAATGACACTTAGCAAGAGGGGAAAGTGGACTTTATGGTTATAAATTAACAGACTTCAAAAAGGGTATTTGAAAGGGATGTTCAAAATAAATATTTTAAAGAGCTCAGGGTATCTGCTCAGTAAAGCACTTAGGACCTGTAAAGTGGTTATAGTATTTGTCCAAGAGCAGTTAAGTACTGAAGATCTAGAAAGAGATCACAGTCTTTGTCTAGACAAGCAAGGCAGTAAGTTATGAGTTTTAGCTTTCAGAATATTAACATGAAGTTCAGATTCAGATGATAATGGATATGTACTTTACCATGCCACCCTGCTCTGCCGGGACACAAATCTACATATTATACCTAAGAGTTCTCAGACTATGAATGATCCTTTCATTGGATTATAACTGTTCACCATTAATGTAGTGGAATTTGAAGGAAGAGGAAGGTGGGAAAGATTTACCTGGAAAACAACAATGCTAGCAGTGTTGGCAAGGCTGAGACTGTCACAGAGCCTGTGGTTACTTGTCGCCTGGTGGCTTCCAGCTCATACCAGGGGCCCTGAGATTATTCATACCAGTGTCCTCACACTGTTCTTTGAGATTTTTGTTTTGGTCTTTGCTGAATCAGTTGTGGGTGTCACAGGGTAGTTTTATTTATTTATTAATATTTATTTTTAAAATTTTATTTGAGTGTTCCAGGTCTTAGTTGGGGCACACAGGATCTTTGATCTTCACTGTGGTATGCAAGATCTTTAGTTGCTGCATTTGAGCTCTCAGTTATGGCATGTGGGATCTAGTGCCCTGAGCAGGAATCAAATCCAGACCCCCTGCATTAGGAGTGCAGAGTCTTAGCCACTGAACCACCAGGAAAGTCCCCATAAAGTAGTTTGGATTTTCACTTTTACAATGTGTGACTTTAAGTTCTGCTGATTTGGTGGGGGAAGCGGGGTAGTGAGGGGCAAGGGAAAGGTGATATTCTTGTGCAGAGTCATTGGTAGAATTTGAATAAAAACCTCCATCTCTGGAGTCCTGCTTTTTCAGTTATCCCTGATGTCCTTGTTTGCACAGATTTTGTGATGGTGTTGGCTTGATTGGGGCGGCAGATAAATTATGCTCATTTACAGTGGAAATCAAAGCATATCAGCACATCTGATTGATGGTGTGCAGCCGTCATGTGCTGATTGATGTGCCGTCTGTGACAGCTGCGGTACTCATCTCCTTCAGCCTTCTCCTATCCCGACACTCGACATAACTTGCATTCTAATCGAGTCACTGAAGGCCTCTTCTGGCAAGTATGGGCCGAAAGGTATGAATGTTAAATTTCAGAGTAATATTTTTTAAAAATACATGGTGCTATGAAAAGCGTATTGATAATTAATGAAATAGAATCAGGTAGGAATTTCTTGGAGAGATAAGAGAGAGATGGTGTTTGTAATCTGAGAGTGAGCATGAAAAATTCTTATGAGCTCAGTTTCAAGCTGATGCATATTAATATCAGAAGATAAAAAATTTGTCGAAGTGCCATGTGCAATTAAACGTTAATCAAGGAGAGACACATGCATGTCATTACTGGCAACAGAACACTGTTTATGTGGTTTTTAATTTCCACGCTACTGAAATGGAACACAACCATAATATAATATATAAAATCTACCAGGGAATTCAACAGTTTTGCAATTAAATTTCAAGTCTTTCAAAATCATCTTGTCTATTTAACAAGTCGCTGTAATTGTTTAATAATTACTTGAATAAAAGACCCTGCTGCTGCTGCTGCTGCTAAGTCGCTTCAGTTGTGTCCAACTCTGTGCGACCCCATAGACAGCAGCCCACCAGGCTCCCCTGTCCCTGGGATTCTCCAGGCAAGAACACTGGAGTGGGTTGCCATTGCCTTCTCCAGACCCTAGAGAAATAAAATACCCTAGAGAAACATATATGGGAGTAAGTGCAAATAAAATTAATGAGTGAAAAAAGTGACCCAGGCTGATGGGTGGAATAGTGGTAAAATCTACAGGCGCTCCTTCAAGTAAAGGATGAGCATGAGGCAGGCCCAGGAGGCTTTTCGTATGTGTTAAGAAGTTTGGATGGTTAGTGTAGTTAGCTTGGATGTGGGGAGGGACAGTGGGCAGTAAGGATAAGTTCAGGTAAAAGTAATTTAGCTGAAATTTAGCATTCATACCTTTCAACCCAGCTAAAAGTAATGGAGTGTCCAGTCTGTAGCGGTTTACAGCCTCATTTCTCTAAATGTGGTCCTTGGAAAGCAGCATCATCTGGGAGTCTGTTATTGAAGCAGAGTCTCAGGCCCCACCTCAAATCTACTGAATCAGAATTTTCATTTTAATGATATTTCCAAGTGATTCATAGGCATATTAAAGTCCAATTTAGGCAATAAAGATATTTTGATATATCCTTTAATAAGAATTTGGAGGTAAGCAGTTTCAGAGTGGTTAGATCTACCACTCTGGATCATCAATAACACAGGCTTTTATTTTATTTTATAATTTTATTTATTTATTTATTTTTTAAATATATGTATTTATTTTTGGATTCAACGGGTCTTAGTTGTAGAATGGCATTGGGGCTCTAGTTGCAGCTCATAGGCTCAGATGCCTTGAAGCATGTGGGATCTTAGTTCCCTGACCAGGGATTGAACCTACATCCCCGGCATTGAAGGGCAGATTCTCAACCACTGGACCACCAGGGAAGTCCCAACACAGGCTTTTATCTCAGAATTTGGAGGTAAGCAATTCCAGAGTCACTGGATCTATATCATCAATAACGTAAGCTTTCATCTCATTACATTTTGCCAGAGTTAGCACGTCGATTTTTTTAGCCTTATTCTCAGTGACCTCATGGTTCCAAGATGGCTGCTGTAGCTCTTTGCACAAGTGAGTTCCAAACAGGAAGGATGGGACATACTTGTAGTATCTCATTGGCCAGAACAGGGTTACATGTTGACTTGTAAAATTGTAATCATTTGGGAAGAGGAATGGTATAAACATGGTTGATTTATACCATTTGTTCATTTAGTTAAAAAAAAAAAAGTGGATTGCCTGCTATGTGTCAACCCATAGCATATCCCTTGGGGCTAAGCCTGAGATCAAGAGTCTCTGTTCATTAATTGCACAAAATTAGGGTTCTGCTAGTAAAGAGGGGTGGAGGAAACCATTATTAGACAGGAATCATTGCCTACTGCTGGTAGGATAGGCCAGATTTGGAAGAGTGTTGGAAGCCATGCCAAGACTGGACTTGATCCACAGTGGTCATTGGAGAATCAAGGGAGGGTTGATGTTTTGAGAAGCAAATCTAGTCTGTGGTGCAGGTACTGAGGCCAGTAAGGAGATTTATTATGCAGTTGTTCAAGTGAGAGGTGATGACAGCTGACCTAGGACAGCGACAAGCTGTGGAATGGAAAGAAGGGATACATTTGGAAGGCCACTCCAAGACAGAAGCCATTACTTAGTGATGCTGTATGCAGGCGGTAAAAAAGGGAAGGGCTCAGAGGTGAGTCACTGAGACTTCGGCGGGATAAATAAGTTGTCTAACGGGAGTTGCCATTATAAAAAAACTATGTATTACATACATGTGATCACAAGTTACAAAGCTCTGTAACTTAGATTTTCCACTTCATGGATCGCAAACTGATTTTTGTGTTAGTACATAGAGAACTCATTCATCCCTCTTTAACTATTTTTGTATTTATTTGAAAAATACTGTAAAGCCCAAGGAATTTAAGAATCATTTGTAATCTGATAAATTTAAGAAATTATAAAAAGTAAAAAAGAAATTTCCCTCTCCATCTTGCTGCTGGAAATGTGCACCCTCCCCCAATTTTCTCCTTAAGGTAATTCAGAATACCCAGAGGTTCCAATGCACATACACACTTCTCTCCTTTCTCTTTTTCAGAATGATAAATTCGTATTAGTCTGCAGCGTGTAATTTCCACTGTCACTCTTTTCCACAAAAATCCTTGCCCTTTATTTGTCGTGTGTGGCCAGAATTCGAAGAATCCCCAGTGTTAACACAGGAGGATTCTGCCTCAAAGTTTGCACCTTCTCTTTTTCTTTTTTTGTTTTACTAACTGCTTTATAACCACAAACTACTATGGAGAATGCCCTGTACAAAACACAATAAAGGTTCAAAGATGGAGGTGTTCCCTTAGGCAAGGCTGAAGACTGCAGTCTCTGGTATTTGGAATTTAGGCTGCAGTCCTTGTTTTTGGATGGATCACTGGGTGTGTGGCACAGCCCATGCTTTTAACCAGATTTGAACAGGAGAATGGCCACTTGGCCCAGGTAGAAGTAGATGAAGTGTTTGGTTTCATGTGTCACATAACTATCGAAGTTCCTCCCCACGATGCAGTGCCAGGTGGGGTTGTACTTCTTGTCAAACTCCTTCTTGATATGGGCCGCAATGTCCTTCTCTATACTTTTCCAATGCCTGAGTAGCACACTCCACCGAGTCCTGTTGCATCTCCTCCGACATACGGGCATTCTTGATTACGGCCTTTCGGTCACACATGGTTACCAAGGTGCAGGGGCTGGCCGACTGCAACGGTCTCCTGGGGTGGGTGGGGGGCGCTGGCGAAGCTCCCACCCGCGTAGAGAGGAGGTCACTACCGAAGCCGTGGCGCATCTCCTCTTTTTCTATTCATGTGTGTATATTAAAATTTACAGCATGTGCTTCTCATGAGCTTTTAATCTACCGTGCATTTATTGTTTTGTTCATTGTCTTTCTTCACTAGGATATAAGTTTTGTGAGGGCAGGGATTTTTTTGTTTGTTTCGTTAATAGATATATCCTCACAGCCTGCACAGCATCTTGCCCAAATAGGTGCTCAATAAATATTTGTAAATGAATGTGTTTCCAGCAGATTATTCTCACTGTGCTTTAACACATTTGAAATCTCCAAATGTTTTTTTTTTTTCCCCTGTACCTCCCTTCTGTGCCTTTCCTCCTTGGAGTCGGAAAAGCTCTTTTGGAAGCTCCACGCTCTCCTTTTATTACTACGTTCTTCTGATGAGATAAATTTCATATGGTATTCTCAAGGGGGCTAACCAGTTTTAATATTTACTTAATATTAATTAATACTAATCTAGAGAAAGGGGAAGTACAGTCATGAATTCCCCCCAGAGAGGTCACTCGATGCCTGCCACAGTGAAGCCAAAGTGATTATTGTCACCTGGTCCTTGGTGTTATTGGCATCACTGCCTCTCTCCCTTGTATGCAGGCCCAAGCTGACCAAATGGATGTTTAGACTCCCTTTGGAGGTTGGGAGAACTCAAGCAGCTGTTGCCTTTGTGCAATCCCCATGGCCACAGCCCCATCATACAACAGGCACATCCCTTACTTTCCAAAGGAGAGAAAGAGGCAAATACATATGATCCATGACACTGGGTGACGCTTTTATCCCTCACAACCATTAAAGTAATAAATTATATCACCATTTTAGAAAGGAGGAAATTTACCTCATCACAAGAAGGTAGTAATAAAAGGAGAGAGTGGAGATTCCAAAAGAGCTTTTCCGACTCCAAACCCTGTTGTGCTTTTACCCTACACCACTTTTTCATAAAAGTTCTGAACAGATTGTTTGATGTTTTTCTTTTTCTTCATCATTACTTTGAAAAGGTTGATTTTGACATTTGATTTACATTTCCTGACAAGCCATGTATCATTTTCCTCCTCTCCTCCCTTCCTCTTACCCTTCCTTTTTAATTCTTTGCATTTATAATGGAACAGATGATAGCTTTTCATGGTGTGCTAGTGATGGTATATTTTATGGAAAATGCCAGACAAATAAAATTATAAGTAGTCACTAGTGGAAACCTACGCTGGAAAATATGATTTCAGCCATAGTTCCGTGTTTTTAAAAAGCTATTTTTGCTGATCTCTACTAAGAGTCCCAGAAACAGATGGGCATGTTTGCTGGATTTGCTGCTAGTTTCTATGTCTCCTTTTCTCCTATACATTGATGGTGACCAAGTTTACTTTTAAAAACATGCTGAGAAGAATGACATTTTTTTTTTTTCAGATTTAAGTTGTCTAGGAAAAAAATCATGCTTAAGAAAGGGTCTGTAAAATCAAAGAGGCAGATGTATCTTCTAGAAAACCCATTCTCTGATCAGGCCATTTTATCTCTGAAGCCTTCTGGCCTGTCCACCTCCCACTCCCCAGCCAATAAATGCCAAACTCCTTAGTTTGGCAGTCAGAGGCCTTGCCCATCTGGTCTCAGATGATTTTTTGGACTTTGCTTTCTAATGCCAAGATTTTGTGTTCTATTCTGCAACAAAATAAGACTGTTTATTTTTCTGGAAGAGCCCAGCTTTCCTCTTTTTTCTCACCTTTGTTTGTTTTACCTGAAGAGGTTTTTTTCCTTTTTTCCTTTGCTTAAGAAAAGTATTCCTTCCATCTCTCCTAGCTCAAATACTGCCTCCTCCAGAGAGCTTTCCTGGATTAGATTTGCTTTCACACCTCTGGACACAACCAGTCTGTCCCTTCTTTAGGATGGGTCTGGTTAAAAAAAAACCCGCCTGCCAGTACAGGATAAATGGATTTGATCCCTGGATCTGGAAGATCCCCTGGAAAAGAAAATGGCAACCCACACCAATATTTTTGCCTGGGAAATCCCATGGACCTAGGAGCCTAGCGGGCTACGGTTCATGGGATCAAAAAACAATCAGACACAACTTAGTGACTAAATGACAACAACAACAAATTTTTACTTTATTTTTGCCCAAATTTAGAGAACAGTTTTAAGGCTATTTTTTAAAAAACTGAATATGTAGGGACTTCCCTGGTGGTCCAGTGGTTAAGATTCTACTCCTAATGTATGAGGCCTGGGTTCAATCCCGTCAGGGAATGAGATCCTGCATGCCCCAACTAAGCACTTGTGTGACAGCTAAACATCCCACATACCACAACTGAGACCCAGCACAGCCAAAAAGAAAAAAGAATGGGTAGCTATATTAGCTGTTTGGTCGTAAACCCTATTTGCATGAAGCTGTATTTAGACATAAGAAAACATTTACATAAAGTATCTTAGAAGCAAATCTTGTAAAAATAAAAAGGAGCTGATACAATAAATCGTAAAAAAAAAAAAAAAAAAGAATGTCAAAATATTTTGAATGAAAGCAATTAGCAAAGGTTCTATTAGTGGTACAGTGGTGCAAGGTGGCAGATGGGCAGCCTGTAGACTTTAAATTTGTCAACCATAGTGTTTGAAGCAAAGCAATTCCATTTGAATGCCTTCGGATTGGCATGTACACTCTGTTCGCTAGCCTCCCCACTCCCTGTTGCCTTCCACCTGGCGTTTCACATTTATACACATGCTGCCTGACCTCTAATGGTACTTGAGTTCACATGCTCCATGTTGCTGTTTAATCAGTCACTCGACAATACACCAGGTCCAGATCATGACTCTCACTTCCTAGCTAGTTGTTTTGGGTTAGAAGTAAGAGTTCTATTAATACCTTTCAATGCCTTTTGCCTTTGAAATGGGCCTTATGCAAAGAAACAGGTATATATTTGACTATAGACTCAAATACAGACACACATGTGGTGATGGGTCAAAGATTCCTGGAATGCACTGGAGAACAAGCATGTTTATCACTGAACTGAAAGAACTCCCACCAAAGCTGCCTTCAACTTACCTCTAAGCCTTAGAAACAGAAGTGACCCTTTGCTGCTATGAATCAAGAGGCTGGACTGGGTTGGAAGAGGGTTGGCAAATGGGTGTGGCCATCACCACACCTCTATATCCTGTGCCCAGACTTTACCACCTATGATGTCACTGCTGAGCCTAGACAAGGCTCTATGACTCTAACACTAAGTGTTAAATTTCTGCTCCCAATAATCAAAGTCAGCACAAGAGGGAAGTCAGGGTGAAAATATTTGGCCCTTCACAGTTAGAAGAACACTGGGGTGTTGCTTTAGCCAAAAATGGAAGACTTGGATTTAGTCAGGTTAGTAAGAAGTGAAACCGTGTATGCAAAAGTTCATTATAAATTAGGAAATGCTATAAATGCTGCTGTTTATTGATTGGTCGCCCTGTACTTTACCTAAGTATTTTTGATCACTTCAAATGCCTGCAGGATGGGTGTTACCTCCATTTTATGATTGGGAAATAGGGCTTGGATGTTAAATAAACTTGCCTGAGTCCCCAGGCTCACAGTAAGCTGTGCTGAGACCCCTTTGCAGCTTTGTCCAACCTGAGCCTGCCCACTTTGCGGCTCCCAGGTCATGCTCCAGCTACATGAGTTAGTTATTACCACAACAATTTCTGCTTTAATGAACATTCTACTTAAATATAAAGTGGGTCATGTTCCTTCTTATTCTCCCGTAGCTGTCCCCAGGTTCTACCCTGTTTCCAGACCCAGGCTCCTACTTTGGATGAGGTATGAACAAGGTCTGCTCCTGCAGAGAAATCAGGAGACAGGCAACAACAAAGGATAAAGGTGAAACAGCCAGGGTCAGGTCAAGAGCTTCCCTTGTCAGCTCTTTCCAGTCTTGCAAGAATCAGATAGCAGCCTTAAGGAGGTCCTGGAAACCAAAGGTGCTAATTAAGAGAAGATGGAGAGTGAAGTGGAATGCCGGAAAAAAAAATAGGAAACATATTTGCAACTTGGACTAACATTGATTATCTTAAATTATCTGCGTGGTTAAATAATATGCATGAATTCTCATGTTGCTTCTAATGTGTTCGAAGTTAGAGGAGCTTTACAAACAGCCTGGGATTCTATACAAAATTCTGGTATGTGTCTAATGTCAGTCTACATAACTGGAGAAGCCTACAGAGTTACTCCGTGGTTGCTGAATTCTAGAATTTAGTGAGCTTTCTAGATCAGGAGTTGGTATTTATTGCGTGTGTGAGTAGTTTTTTTGCTGCTACTAAAAAGCAGGTGGTAGTTATGTCTCTGAATATCTCATTTCACAAACAGCTAACTGGATGTGTTTGCTGAAGGACCACTTGAAGCAGCCAGAGGCCACGGGTCCAGATGCCTTCCCAACTAAAGGATGCACAAAGTTGACCTCTGGAAGAGATACAGGGTCTCAGTCCCAGACCGCCATACCATTCGTTGTAGAAGAATCACTGTGTTGTGACCTTCTGTCCCCCTCACATTTCTCCTTGGAAGTCTGTGAAGTTAAAAAATTCAAGACAGATCATAAAACACTGGAGAAGTAATTGTAAGCAGTTCCTTATTCACAGTTTTTTTCAATCTAAAGGTCATCCTTGATTTCTCTCTCTCACTCATACCCTACCGTCCATCCATTTGTAAGCCCTGTTGGTTCTGTTTCCAAAATATGTCTTGAATCCGTCTGCTTCTGTCAACTTTCACTGACACCATCCTAATCCAAGCCGCCGTCATGATAGCCTCCTAACTAGCGAACTGGTCTCTTGTTCCCATCTCTGACCCCAGTATTCCATTCTCCATTTAATGATCAGAGTGACTGAGTAAAGGATTTAATCACGTAATTCCACTACTTAACCCACCAATAGTTCCCCATTATATTTAGAGTAGATTCCAGCTCCTTACCATAGCCTTCAGGGCTTTGAGTAATCTGTCCCTTGCTTTTATCTCAAGCCGTTTGCTACCTGACTCTCCCTGTGGTACTCACAGAGATACTTTTTGCCTCCCTTTCACAGAGCCTTTGCACGTGCTTTTCTCCCAACTCGTGCTATGGCTAACTCACATGGGTCTCCGTTTTAGTGTTAATAGAAGCCTGTTGACTACACATTCTAAAATAAGTCCCTTGCCCACAAGCCTTTCTCTCACATTATCTTGTTCCCTTCCTTCATGGCCCTTAACCACACTTTGTAATTATTTATTTCACTGGTTCCCTGATATGCTTATAGCTTGTCTCCTCTACTAGACTGTGAGCCCCTCATGGGGGCTCTTGTCTGATTGGCTCACCAAGAGACTAAGTACTTACTCTTCTCCCAGAGCTGATTCCACGGTGGGTTCTCTACGTTAGTAATCTTTGTCTTGGCTCAATGGCCCACACAAGGATGCGTTTCTGTTACCTGAGGGCATAGGCTCCTGCCCATCCTCTATCCATTGCCCGCTTCACCAGAAGATCTGAATTTCATCTATGAAAGAGGATATGATATTGTGTGAATGCCAGGGCCCTGTTTTCCTGTAGGATGCATATCTCTGTGTTTCAAACTCAGAGCAAGCACCGTAGGCATATCCTATGACAAGGTTGGAAGCCCTGCTGGCATCAGAATCCTGGGGTGTTAATCTTGCCTCCTTCACTGATGGACCACAGACTATGCAAGCTATTTAACTTCCAAAATTTTACCTCTTAAAGTCATCATCAGAGACACTAAATATGTCTAAATTCTGTTTAAATATTTAATATCTAAATTTAGATGAAATTCTTAGCTTAATACATAGTAAGCACCTAAATGATATTTGTTAGAGTAGAAGTTTAATAAATATTTGTTGAATGAATGAATGAGTAACTTTCTTGGCCTATCAAACTTCAGTTTCATCACCTGTAAATAAAGAGATTTAAGAGGATGATAACTTTCCAGTCTTTGGATTTAGTTATGAGGATGTTAATAGTTGTGATAATTTTTGGTTATGTTATTACTGACTTTTTCAGGATTGTTATGAGGTATGATAAAAAGTCAAATTCTAAATTGAATTCAAGAAAACAAATTAAACAAAATTTGAACAAAAATGAAAACATTTAAAAAATCACCCTAAATCAAATGATAATCTGGTCTTTAATTTAAAGTGTGTCTGTGGTCATCATAGGGCTTGCAGCTTCTCTGAGGGTCTTTAACATTTCCAGGACAGTAGTTAATCATTTAATGTAGGTACCTCTTCAGCAATGAACGTGAACTCTTCTTTTTAAACATCTGTTTGCATATGCTGCCCTAGGCCATGAGATATGAAACCATTAAGAAAATACAAGCCAGATCCTCTGCTAAAGTCAATAAAAATCGTTTGGTTGAAGGTACCCATATTTAAGAGACTACACTCATCTTTTAACTGATTCTCTTAATAGTATTGTTTCTGAGTAATTGTCAAGTCAAACAACAATTGGTAAGAATTAATATCCAGAATATCTAATGGATTTCTACAAACCAGTCTTTTAAAAAAGACAACCCAGTAGAAAATGGCCTGACAATGTGAAGAGGCAATGAGCAGAGGAAACTTGAATAGCCATTTGACATATAAAAAGGTGGACTACTCACTAGCAACTAGGGAAAGGCAGATTAAAGGGAGAAAATAACATGTCGCACTCATTAGATTAGCAAAATTTAAGAGCTTGTTAACATCAGGATTGGTGAGGACATGAGGAAACAGGAACATAAGTATGTAGGTGGGAATGTAAATTGGCACAGTGGTTCTGCAGCAGATTACGGCCGTGTGCAGTCGCGCTGGAGATGAGAATACCCTTAACCCAGCAATGCCATTTCTAGGCATACATCATGGAATGTGCACAAGGAGACAAGTACAAGGATGTTTACTGTTATGGCAAGGAAAAAAAAAAAAGGTGGGAGGTGAGGTAAAACTTTAAATGTCCATCAAAAAGGGAAGAGAGAATTGTGTAATAATCATGCAACTTAATACAACTGAATATTATTCAGCAGTTAGAATAACACAATGTTGAATATAAACAGGCAATTCCTAAAAGAATGTATATACTATGATACCATGTAGGAAAAACTTCAAAAATCACAAAATGCTACTTTCTATTGTTTGTGGATTGATACCTATGGTATCAATAAATGAAAACATAGGGAAAGTTATACCCAGTGCAGGATGATAGTTACCTTTGGGGATGGAGGAGAAGAGCTCTAAAAGTAACATTTTACTTCTTTAAAAAAATATCTATTTTTGCTGCTGCTGCTGTTTAGTCATTGTATCCAACTCTGCGACCCCATGCGACCCCATGACTATAGTCCACCACTTTCCTCTGTTCATGGGATTCTCCAGGCAAGAATACTGGGATGGGTTGTCATTTCCTTCTCCAAGGGATCTTCCCAACCCAGGGATCAAACCCAAGTCTGTGGCTTTGCAGGTGGATTCTTTACCACTAAGCCACCTGGGAAGCCCTATGCACACACACACACACATATACAAAATATTTAAAATTATTAAAACTAGTAGTATCTACCTAAGTATCTGTCATATTATTCTATTTAATGTTTTGATGTATTTTATAATTTTTAAAAAAACACCTTAGAAAATAAGAATGCTATATGTAATAAAAAGTCCAGTATCAACGTCTACTCCTTTGCAGTTTAGCAGTTTAGGGATCGTCTTCCTCCCCTTTTATCCCCCAGTGGCTAGTTTTCAGTTGGCCTTCGGGTGTGTTCTTAAACCCTTCAGCTGTCTTAGAGGGTGCCCCCTTCCCCAGGGTTGGGTTACAGGCTTCTCTGTATGCTCTCTTAGCACCGTGCCTTTTCCTTCTAGCAGCACTTCTCACTTGGTCATGCCGTGTCCTGTTTGCTGCTTCTGTGGGCCTACTGGACCCTATGACATTCCTCTGGGCACAGGCAGCGTCTTTACTGTGGCATCCCTAGGGACAGCTGTGTGAATGTGCGCCGTAGTATTTATCAAGTGACTGTGTGTGAATTCATGGATATTTCAGTGGCTTAAGTTCCCTTGCTGTGCACATGGAGGGCCATAGTCAGATACCTGAAATCACTGTTTGTTGGGCTGAAACTATAAAGCAGAGTTTGTTGACGTCGAGGAGCTCTGTGCTGCTTTCTCGGATTTGGCCAGCTGTGGGCCCATGGAGGGGAAGGGCAGGGTGATGTTTTTCATGTAAGGAAACCTTTTTCTGGACCCACGGATATACCCAATCCAAGAATCAGGTTCTCATTAAGCTGTGCAGGGGCCACACTGCATCCCAGCTGAATTTCTTGGGCACTGGGAGGTGAGGTTCCCCAGCCCATCAGTCAGGCCAGCTTTTCACAGGAAGGACCGCTGCTCCAGCCTCCCCGACATGCAGCCGCATAATCCTCGGTTTGCCCTGGGTTCAGGTCAGGTGGCCTCGTGGGGCAGCCCACTGCAGCCTCTCTTCCTTCTTACTAACCCCTGGCCCCGCTGTACCCTCAGAAAGGGCCCTTCTCCCTCAGACTCAAAGAGAACTAGCCTCTCTTCCCTCCCTTCCTCTCTCATTCAATTGTTGATTCATTAAAATTTGCTGCCATTTCAAGCCCACCTCCCCCTAGCCTAGTTGGCACTGGCTCAGCTCCTGGCTCCAAAACTTCTGCCCTTGACAGAGCCTGTTGGCTGCAAGCTGGTAACTCTCCCCAGAACCTTTCTTGGCCAGACTAGATCCCCGAAATCTTAGAGCACAGAGTCCTGTGTTGATAGCACTTAGGGCCATTTGCTTTCTTGACATTGCAAAGACAGCCTCAGCTCTAACCAAGTAAGACCTTGGGTGAAGGATTGATTTTTACCTTGCTCGACTTCTACTTCCTTGCTTGCAAAACAATAAATAACAGCCTGCATCTTAGTTTTGAGATAATAATTAGGGTAGTAAAGTGGTTAGGTTGGCATAGTGTTTCAGCCTGTATCCTGGTTTTACCTGTTCAGTTTGCCATCAGAAGCAGAGTAATCCTGGTCCCAGCCTCGTGCACTGTAGATGCTTAGAACGATGCCTGATCCTTAATGAATGCACGTCAAAGGTTTGCTAGTGTTAGCAGTGGCCGGTAGACAGTAGACACTCCATACACATGTTCTACTACTATTGTTAGTCTTAGTCCATTCGAGCTGCTGTAACAAAAATACCACAGACTGAGTTACTTATGAACAGCAGCAGTTTATTTCTCACAGGTCTAGAGGCTGAGACATCCTAGCTGAAGATTTGGTGTCTTGTGAGAGCTGGCTTTCTGGTTCATAGACGACAGGCTTTTTGCTGTAACCTCATGTGGTGGAAGGGAAGAAAGATCACTTTGGGGTCTCTTTTATAAGGGCATTAATCCCATTCATGAGGGCTTCACCTTCACGACCTAATCACCCCCAGAGACCCTGGGGAATTTGGTTTTAACATAGCAATGTGGGGAGTATGTAAACAATTCATTCCGTAGCATTCTGTCCCTGATGCCCCCAAATTCATGTCTTTTGTAATAAATTCATTTATTACATCCCACTGTCAACTCAAAAGTCCAAAGTGTCATCTGAATATCACCCAAATCAGACATGGGTGATATTCGAGGTATGACTCATCCTGAGACAAATTTCTCTCCAGCCATGAACCTGTGAAATCAAGCAAGTTATGTGTTTCCAAAGAACAGTGATGGGACAGGCATAGGATAGACAACGCTGTTTTGAAAGAGAGAAATCAGAGAGAAGAAAGGGGTTGATAGGGCCCAAGTAAGTCCAAGATACCAGGCAAACTCCATGAGATCTAAAGCCTTAATGCTTTAGAACAAGCCCCTTTGGCTTGATTCTCTGCCCTCCAGTCCCACTGGGACAGAGGTCTCACCTTCTGGACACAGCGGGGCAGAAGTTCTGCCCCTACAGTTCTGCAGGGAGAGGTCTGACCCCCCAGGCTCTGGGAGGTCCAGCCCCCAGGGCTTTGGAGTTGTGAGGGTTCATGAGAATATATGAAAACACATGGCATGTAATAAGGGCTCAGTGGGTGTTGTTCCTTCCTGACCCTTGACCTTGGAGAAGGGTACCTCAGACAGGAAGCAGGTGACCCCTGCCATTGTGTTGTAGGCATTCTTTTTTGTCATCTTCTCCCCTGAGGTAAGAAACTAACTGTAGGTTTTGCAAACATTCTAAGTTGGAAATTTCCAATTATGACCTTGAGATTGGGAAGCAGGTATGTTTCAGTTCTACCTTGACCCTGAGCTAAGGCTGCCAGTCACAAACCCACCATGGGCATTTAAATTAGAATATATTCCATCGCATTCCTAAGGGAAGTTTAGAAGGAACCCAACCTCCAAAAATTTACAAGGTGGGGACTTCATGCTCCCAAGGCAAGGGGCGTGGGCTCAGTCCCTGGTCAGCAAACTAGGATCCCACATGCCAAGTGGCGTGAATCAAAGATAAAATAAATTTTAAAATTATATTTTAAAAGTGCTTGCTTTGGCAGCACATACACTAAAATTATATTTTAAAAATTTACAAGGTGCAAACAGGTCCAGAAATGCAATGATAGCTGCCTGAGGTCACACAGCCAGTCGTGAGTAGGTGGAAGCTAGCTGCGCACACCTGGACACCAACGCCCTGTTCCTCCTGTTGGGCTGTCTCCAAAACCACACTCCCTGCACAGACAGAAAGGCTCCAAGGGCTGGGTGCAATTCATTCTGACCATTTAAGATGAATCCTGACCCTCATCTGAAGGTTGAATCCATCTTCACTTCCCCCAAAGCATAACCTGTACTGTGTTTGAAAAACTCCGGATGACAAGAGCCATATTTTAGGCTTCTCCACTGATACGCATTTGAGAAACGGAAGGTGATTCCAACACAAATAGAAAAGAGAAGCCACTTCCTTCTTCTTGTATCTTCTCGGCCTTTGCATCTCCTATCAAAGCCAACATGAGTGATGTACCTTCCCCAGCTGTGTGTACAGACCAGGATGCAGGTGCTGGTTTATTTTACAACCTATGCATTCTTTTGCTAAGCAGTGAGCCCAGAGAGACCTTTTATCTTTAGAGTTTTTGGAGGGGCGTGGACCTAAGAATGTAGCACGTGGATCTTAGCTTCTGGAAAGCACGTTTGTCCTGTGCACCTGAAAACTCGGCTGAGCAGAGCCAGGATTGGTATACATAGCTTGGTGGAATCTTTTTCAGAATCTCAAGCCCTGGTGAGGAAACAGATATGACTTTTTTTTTGCATGACTGTGTGGAGGTGCATGCCTGTGTACCAGGCATAGGACTCTGACACGAAGAGGCATTTTATCTCTTTCAAGGTGTGCAGTTCTGTTCCAAAATATGGGAGCATGCACACAAAACACTGAGAACATTGACAGAAAGTTTCAGTGATGTTTAAAACTTGATTTTTTTCAAAAGTTTTTAAAGAATAGTTGTAGTGGCAAAGTGCCAAAGCGTTAGTCGCCCAGTCATGTCCTACTCTTTGCGACCCTATGGCCTGTAACCTGCCAGGCTCCTCTGTCCATGGGATTCTCCAGGCAAGAATACTGGAGTGGGTAGCCATTCCCTTCTCCAAGGGATCTTTCCAACCCAGGGATTGAACCTGGGTCTCCTGCATTGCCAGCAGATTCTTTATTGGTTTTAGGTTCACAGCAAAATTGAGCAGGTGGTATTTCTCATATGGCCCCTGCCCCCATACAATCATGACCCTGCCTCCAACTGTCAGCATCCCTCACCAGAGTAAAACAGTTATAACAATTGGCAAACCTTCACTGACACACCACTGTCCCCTGACGTCCAGAATTCACATTAGGATTCACTCTCAGTGTTGTACATTCTATGGGTTTGGTCAAATATATAATGACTTGTACTCATCATTATGTTGTTGTGTTGTGTTTAGTTGCTAAGTCATGTCGGACTCTGTTCAACCCCAGGGACTCTAGCCCACCAGGCTCCTCTGTTCAGAGGATTTCCCAGGCAAGAATATGGGAGTGGATTGCCATTTCCTTCTCCAGGGGATCTTCCCAACCCAGAGATTGAACCACTGAAGGTGGATTCTTTATTGCTGAGCCATTCATCACTATAGTATCATACAAAGTATTATCACTGCCTAAAAATCATCTGTGCCCTGGTGACTCGCCCCTTCTCTCCTATCCTCAGCCCCTGGTAACCACGGATCTTTTTACTGCCTCTACAGTTTTGCTTTTCTTAGAGTATCACATATGGTTGGAATCATACAGTATGTAGCCTTTTCAGATTGATGTCTTTCACTTAGTAATGTATATTTAAGGTTCCTCCATGTCTTTTCATGGCTTCATCACTCATTTATTTTTAACACTGAATCATATTCCATTGTCAATATATTCCACAGTTTATTTATTCGTTCAGCAATTATGAAATAAAGCTGCTATAAACATTGGTATGCAGGCTTTTGTGTGAGCATAAGTTTTCAACTTAGTTGGGCAAATAATAAGGAGTTCGATTGCTTGACTGAAAGATGACACGTTTAAATGGATGAAAGTGAACAAACACATCATTTTACAAGTGGGAAGTCATTCTAATCAAGGACAGAGTAAACGGCCTTTTTGGGAGGAAAAAGGAAATTATGATTTAGTATGAGAAAAGGGGGAAAGGAAGTCTTGGTGTGATTTTTATTCACTAATATATTTGACCAGGAAGTAGGAACTGATGGTTTTTAGTCTACTTTTTAAGGAGAAACATAACTTTTAGTGTAGAAAAAGAAGTTATTTTTCAGTGTAATTAGTGCTGTACTAAGTAGTGTTTTTCATGTTCCTATTAGAAATTATAATTAAAATGTCTGAGTTGGAAGCTGAGTGTCTATGTTGAGTTGTAACACAGGGTGAGGATATCAAAAATCTTTTGACTCCAACTTTTCACTGTTTTCTTTTATGAGCTCATTGCCACTGGGTTTTTCCATGAATTTGAAACATGTGTGTGGAGTACTTTGGAAAGAAGATTATTTGCTTAAACTTTACAGACTGAGCTAAAAATAGAAAAACACTGTTTCTATTTTTGGAATGCCTTACCAGCTAAAAAGTGAACACAGTTACTGCATATATTAAGGAAAATATTGAGATGGGAACAGAAATTTAAATAGCAAAATATATTAATTTAGCTAGTTGTGACATGTCACAATGACATATTGATTGTTCTTTCTACTGAAGAGAGAACTTTGTGTCATAAAGGAAGTTTCTGTTTTAATTAGACTGCTGAGTACTGAGAGAAAAAAAGGCATCTTGAGAAAGTTCACTGATGTGAGCTTTATTCTTGGAGGGATTTGTTACTACTGTCTGGTTCACCATACAGCTCTAGAATTACAAGTTCAGTGGTTCCCTTTTTACACTGCAAGACTTAGAATTTCTAGCAGGGCTTCAGCCAGCTTTTTTTTCTTTTTTGACCTTCTGGCATAGCATGCAGTCCCTGACCAGGGATTGAACCCAAGCCTCTGGCAGTGGAAGCACAGAATCCTAACCACTGGAAAGAAAAAGAAAATGTTAGTTGTTCATTTGTGCTCAACTCTTTGTAACCCCATGGACTGTAGCCCACCAGGCTCCTCTGTCCAAGGGATTTCCCAGGCAAGAATACTATAGTGGGTTGCCAATTCCCTCTCCAGGGGATCTTCCCAACCTGGGGATCAAACCCTGTTCTCCTGCATCTCAGGCACATTATTACTGTATAAGCTACCAGGAAAGCCCTAACCACTGGACAACCAGGGAATTCTCAACCAGCTTTTAATTTTGCAATGTAGTGAAGGTGACTGGCGCTTAAGAAATTTTAAAATGTTCTTTTAAATTTGTTTGTTGTTATTCTGGCTAATAAGAAACTACAACTTGATGCGCAAAATCAAAACATAACGTTAGAGACCTTAATTTAAACACTGACACAGCTCTATCAAAGTAGAGTGTTCTTCAGCCTTTCCCCTGAATTTGTTGTCTAAATCTAAATGTTTGCACAAGATTTATTCTTCCACTCTGTACTTTCTTTCATTCATTCACCAGTTTATTGAGCATCCTTTGCTCTGAGGCTGGTCTTCAGATATTCAGTCTTGCCACCCAGAGACCCTATGTTGAATCATTTAAAATGTGAGTACATGTTTGTGCTTGAGAAAAAGCAAGCGCTGTCAATAGGTAATGACACACAGGATGTTCGGGGAAGAGAAATGATGGATGAGCAGTGTGAGTGAGCAGAATCCATTTCTTAGGAAGGAATATCTGAACTTTCTGAAAGTGTGACAGGCTAGTAATGCTTGTGCACACCAAGTCTCTGCCCAGAATGACGGGAATTTACCAGCAAAACTTGGACGATTCACGGTATGCCTTATAGAGTGAAAGTAACAAGTGGAGCACAGTCATACTGCTAGACATAGCAACCCATAAAAAGGGAGAGGAAAATATTGAGAGATGTTGGGGGGCCCACCTGTCCCAGAATTAGTTTTGGCTAACACACAATCTCTTCTTTACTCTCAAGTGTTTGTCTATAAACCCAGCCATGAGCGTGAGATCTCCAGCCCATCACTTGTGTTCTATTTCTGTATTTATAGTAGTCACGCTGTATTAGCCTTCTCCGGAGAAACAGAACCTATAGGGTATATTAGAGAGCTATATAAGGGGAGATTTATTATAGGAACTGGCTCACGTGGTTATGGAGCCTGAGAAGCCCCATGATCTGCTGTCTGCAAGCTGGAGAACCAGGAAAACCAGTGGTGTATTTCAGTACAAGTCTGAAGGCCTGAGAGTTGGGAGGGCTGATGGTGTAAGTATATCCTGGTCTGAGTCTAAAGGCCTGAGGACCAGAAGCACTGAGGTCTGAGGGCAGGAGGAGATGGAGGTTTCAGCTCAGGCAGAGCGAGAGAGCGAGAGAGCGAGAGAGCGAGAGCGAGAGCGAGAGCGAGAGAGAGAGAGAGAGAGAGAGAGAGAGAGTGAGCGCTTTCCTCCTTCCTCTACCTTTCTGTTCTATTCAGCACCTCAATGGAGGGGATAATGTCTACCGAACATTGGTGAGGGTGACCTTCTTAACTCGAATGCCGCAGACACACCCAGAAATAATGTCAACCAGCTGTCTGGGCAGCTCTTAATGACACATGAAAATTAACCATCACACATACTCATCATTGGCTTCGCTGCTGGCTCAGATAGTAAAGAATCTGCCTGCAATGAAGGCGACCCAGGTTTGATCCCTGGGTTGGGAAGATCCCCTGGAGAAGGGAATGGCTACCCACTCCAGTATTCTTGCCTGTAGAATCCCATGGACAGAGGAGCCTGGCAGGCTACAGTATCTATGGGGTCGAAAAGAATCGGATACGACTGAGAGACTAAGACTTACTTATACCCATCATTAAGCTACAACAGTTACGGCTGCCATCGCCCAAGTTTCTTCTTTCCTCTCTTCGCCTCTTTCTCCTCCTCCACCCCACCCCCCAACATCAGCTGACATTTCCTGAGCACCTACTATGTGCAAGGATTCAGGCTGTGTGCTTTATATGTATCTCATTTAATTCTGAAATTAGCCCTTTGAAGTATAGGTTCCATTGTTATACAAGCTCAGGAAATTAATTTATCTAAACCATTAAACATTATATAAGTCATTAAACCATCATCACATAGAGGGATTTAAAAAATTGAGCTGTAATTCACAGGCCATGGAATTTGGGGCTTTAGTATACACACAAAATTGTGTAACCATCACCACTGTCTAATTCCAAAGTATTTTCATCACCTCAAAAAAAAAAAATCCATAATCATTAGCAATCTCTCCTCATTTTCCTCTCAATCCCTGTAAACCACAAATCCACTTTCTGTCTTTTTGGATTTGTCTATTTGAAAATTTCTTATAAATGGAACCATACAATATATGTCTCAGCATGGCCGCTCAGTCAGTCAAGAATCCGGCAATGCAGGAGACCTGGGTAGGGAAGATCCCTTGGAGAAAGGAATGGCAATCCACTCCAGTATTCTTGCTTGAGAAATCCCATGAACAGAGGAGCCTGGCAGGCCCCAGCCCATGGGATTGCAAGGAGCTGGACGCTACTATGTAACTAAACCACCACCACCACCACCGCATACAATATATAGTTCTTTGCGTCTAGTTTCTTTCATGTGGTATAATGTTTTCAAGGTCCATTTATGTTGTAGCATGCATTGGTACTTTATCACTTTTTATGGCCAAATAATATTCTGTTGTGTGGGCACAGTATCCATTTGTCAGTTGATGGACATTTGGGTTGTTTCGACTTTTTAGCCATTACAATATGCTACTGTGAAAACATTCATATACGAGCTTTTTTTCATGGACGTATGTTTTCAGTTCATAAGGAGACACTTTTTTCATGACATTTCTGGATTTGCTAGTATCCTTTGAAAATATTTTTTCTGGAAACAAACTTTTATGCCAGAGAGGCATGACTACACACCTCCAAACTGCCATTTACTAAAATGCTCTTTCTGCAGTGTGAGCTTTGACTTCTATCCTATCTGTCCTGGTATGGCTTGATTTCCAGAGATGAACATCAATCCTTCATGCCAGTGGAAAACCCACTCCTTCATCATCATCCATAGAAGTCCTGATGTCTTCTGTCAGGACGCTGGTTCTTCCTTTGTGGCCAGAAGTTATTTTTCATTCCTTTGGAACTCCACGGAGCTTCACTTGGGCCCTTCCCTTGACATTGTTCACTCTCTCCTGCTACTTCCTATGCATATTCAGGGCATGCTTCGGGTTTGATCATTTTTGCTATTCCTTGTTAGGACACGTGTTGCTGTACTCCATAGGTGCTAAGGAATATTCACAAACTGAATAAATTCTTGATCAGTTGCTGTGATATTGTGATTTATAATAAGCAATTTACTTTTGGTCTTTGTCCACCTTTCCAGACACAGAACCACTAAAACCCTTGGAATTTCCTGTTTAGAGAGTGATAAAGGTGTCTTTTGTTATGTTAATAAGGTGACTTTTGGAAAGTCCCTAGGTCCTCTAGGGATCGAGGCTGGTTGCTAGGGGAACCAACCTTGCGATTAGAAGGTCCCACCCCCTGAACTCTACAGAAGAGAGAGGAGGGGGAGAATGATTACAATGGCCAAAGGCCAATGAAGAGGTCAATCATGCCTGTGTATGAAGCCTCCATAAAACCCCAGAAGGATGGGATTTGAAGAACTTCCAAGTTGATTAACAGGTAACAGATTTGACGAGAGTAGTGTGCCTAGAAAGAGCATGGGAAGTTCACCCCATTTCCCCATAACTTGCCCTGTGTTTCTCTTTCCTTTGGCTGTTCCTGAGTTACATCCTTTTATATAAATTGATGCTCTAGTAAGTCAGATGTTTCCCTGAGTTCTGTGAACCACTCAGCAAATTAACTGAAGCCAAGGAGGGGTTGCAGGAACCTCCAATCTATAACCAGTTGGTCAGAAGCACAGGTGACAACCTGGACTTGCAATTGGTGTCTGAAGTCAGGGTGGGAGTAGATAATGTCAGAATTGAGTTGAATTGTAGGACGCTCAGCTGGTGTCCCAGAATAGCATAGTATTGTGGGAGAAACAATCAAACCAAACACATTGTAACTGCTGTCAGCATCCGAGTTACCAAGTGCAAAGTGGTTCTCATTCTCTTGAAACCAAGTTGAGTTTCCTCCCGGAGTTGGTATGACAATGACTCTGTTTTTAACCGGGTCTTGTGGTGGGGAGGAACAGGCTGCAGAGTGGGGTCATGCTCCTGCAAGTTTCCGACTTCTGTGCCCTCCACGTTTCAGGTGTGGGAGAGGAGCCTGCCAGCATCTCCTCCTGGACTCTCAGGAGGTTTTGCTGTCCTTGCCCCTTGCTCCTTTTCAAAGGAGGAACATGGCAAAAGGGCAGCAGTGTCAGGCTTATTTGGGAAATTATGATCAAGTTTAGTCAATGAGCAACTCTTCCAGTTTCTGAGTTTCCTCTTTTTAGCCCTCCTTTAATGTCTCAGGAAAACTGAGATGATGAGACATTCAAGTGAAAGTGAAAGTGTCCGACTCTTTGTGACCCCATGGACTGTGGCCTGCCAGGCTCCTCTGTCCATGGAATTCTCCAGGCAAGAATACTGTAATGAATAGCCATTCCCTTTCCCAGGGGATCTTCCCAAACTGGGGATCAAACCCAGGTCTCCCTAATTGCTGGCAGATTCTTTAATGTGCCATCAGGGAAGCCATAAGCTTCCTTTTAAACTTACCTGGAAATTGGTCCTGGGTGTTCTGTAGATCCTACTTGTTTACACCTCTTCAGTCTTATTTGGATAGCCTGTTGCTCTCCAAAGAGCACGGAACTTATTTTTTAAAATAAAGGATCCAGGATTGAGAATTATGGAAGTGGTTCTCAATCCTGGCCAATAAACAGAATCACACACACACACACACACACACACCACACTCCTCCAAGTTTTAAGTAAATCCAGAGGTCAACACCAATAACACCTCTCCTGCTGAATTCATTTGGGTTACACATTTGCTTGGCTGGGTGGAGAGCTTTAATAATCGAGTACTCATTCTCCACATTGCCACAGTTCATTTGTTCCTTATTGTCTCACACTTGGCCCTCTTCACACATGAATATGACCTGCCTGCCCCTTAAGGTCTTTGAGAATTCAACCCTGCCACAAACAGCCAAATCATCTGCCCTCCTTCCTCACCCAACCGCCTTGGCAGCACAGGTGACTCTAGAGAACCATCAGCATCTTTGAGCAATGATTATTCTGTCTGTAAGTGTCTGTAAGTATTCTCAATTCTGGCTGAAAGGGCATCACTGGGGAGCTATTAAAAATTATCCATGCCCCCTCTATGTTCAGTCCTTCCCTGGGGGAATATACAATTTCTTAGAAGAGGATACCTTTTTCATATGGGAGGAAACGTAATATTTTAAGGAAAATCGTTTTGAATGTGAGATCTGTTAGCTTGTCTAATGTTAACAGTTTCCCTTTAACGAACTTCCAGATTATAACAGAGTTTTTGTTGGCAAAGTACATGTTGGCAGGGAATTAAGAACTTAGCTGGTAAAGAACCTACCTGCCAGTGCAGGAGATGCAAGAGATATGGGTTTGATCCGTGGGTTGGGAAGATCCTCTGGAGAAAGAAATGGTAACCCACTCCAGTATTCTTGCCAGGGAAGTTCCACGGATAGAGGAGCCTGGTGGGCTACAGTCCATAGGGTCACAAACAGTTGGGCACAACTGAGTGTGCATACATACATGTAATATTTAGCCTTACAGCCCCACATGTTACTATCAAGTCCATCCATCAGAAAGGTTCTTAGATTCCCTTGAAATGAGTGATTCTGCCCAATCCTGGATCAAGCAGGACACCTGGAACAGATGGAGACCTCTCTTGAGTCTAAAATCATGTAAGGTTTCAGTTCAGTTCAGTTCAGTCACTCAGTCATGTCTGACTCTTTGCGACCCCATGAACTGCAGCATGCCAGGCCTCCCTGTCCATCACCAACTCCCAGAATCCACCCAAACCCATGTCCATTGAGTCAGTGATGCCATCCAACCATCTCATCCTCTGTCATTCCCTTCTCCTTCTACCCTCAATCTTTCCCAGCATCAGGGTCTTTTCAGATGAGTCAGCTCTTCACATCAGGTGGCCAATGTAAGGTTTAGGCAAGTGCAAACCAGGAACTGCAGGAGACTCCATCCTGATGTGTGTGTACTTGGATCCAGGTTTAAACAGTGAAGCCTGGATATCCCTATTTCACCTGCCCACACTCGTTCCTTTCTATCATATTCAGG